>NC_023756.2:28030796-28373991 GCF_000499845.2 Phaseolus vulgaris | reverse complement strand
AATTTAGTTAATTTGGATTTTTAATTAAGAATGACATTAAATTTTTTGGGACATATATAAAAACATAGAAATTTTATTAATTTCAGATTTTAATTCAAGAATTACATTAAATATTTTAAGATATGGATATATTTAGAATTTTGAATTAAATTTTGGTTTAAAAATCATAAGAATTTGTATTTATTTAGGATTTTGAAAATCTTAGAAAGAAAGACAAAGTTTTTAATAATTCAATTGCCATTAATAAAAATATATAAATACCTTTTTTAAATCATAAGAAGTGGCGTTCTGCAGTGTACATGGTCGCCGTTTGTGGAGGTGGCGTTCTGTAGTGTACATAGTCGCCGTTTGTGGAAGTGGCGTTCTGTAGTGTACATAATCGGTTGACGCCAGGTTGGTGTCATCGCCATGTTGGATAACGGAAGATCAGGTGGTCTGGCATCGCCGCAAGAAGCACATCGCCGAAAAATAAATAATTTATTTGAAAAATAAATAATTTATTTATAACTTTTGACAAACATATAAATTTAGTTAATTTGGATTTTCATTTAAGAATGACATTAAATTTTTTGGGACATATATCAAAAGTTAGAAATTTTATTAATTTTAGATTTTTATTCAAGAATGACATTAAATATTTTAGGATATGGATATATTTAGAATTTTGAATTAAATTTTGGTTTAAAAATCATAAGAATTTGTATTTATTTAGGATTTAGGATTTTCAAAATCTTAGAAAGAAAGACAAAGTTTTGCAGTGTGGAAGTGGCGTTCTGCAGTGTACATAGTCGCCGTTTGTGGAAGTGGCGTTCTGCAGTGTACATAGTCGTCGCAAGAAGCACATCGCCGGAAATATTTAGTTTATTTGCATTCTTATTTAAGAATGACATTAAATTTTTTGGGACATATATAAAAACTTAGAAATTTTATTAATTTTAGATTTTTATTCAAGAATGACATTAAATATTTTAGGATATGGATATATTTAGAATTTTGAATCAAATTTTGGTTTAAAAATGATAAGAATTTGTATTTATTTAGGATTTAGGATTTTGAAAATCTTAGAAAGAAAGACAAAGTTTTGCAGTGTGGAAGTGGCGTTCTGCAGTGTACATAGTCGCCGTTTGTGGAAATAACGTTCTGCAGTGTACATAGTCGCCGCAAGAAGCACATCGCCGGAAAAATTTAGTTAATTTCGATTCTTATTTAAGAATGACATTAAATTTTTTGGGACATATATAAAAACATAGAAATTTTATTAATTTTATATTTTTATTCAAGAATGACATTAAATATTTTAGGATATGGATATATTTAGAATTTTGAATCAAATTTTGTTTTAAAAATCATAAGAATTTTTATTTATTTAGGATTTAGGATTTTGAAAATCATAGAAAGAAAGACAAAGTTTTGCAGTGTGGAAGTGGTGTTCTGCAGTGAACATAGTCGTCGTTTGTGGAAGTGGTGTTCTGCAGTGTACATAGTCAACGCAAGAAGCAACTCGCCGGAAAAATTTAGTTAATTTAGATTCTTATTTAAGAATGACATTAAATTTTTTGGACATATATAAAAACTTAGAAATTTTATTAACTTCAGATTTTTATTCAAGAATGACATTAAATATTTTAAGATATGGATATATTTAGAATTTTGAATTAAATTTTGGTTTAAAAATCATAAGAATTTGTATTTATTTAGGATTTTGAAAATCTTAGAAAGAAAGACAAAGTTTTTAATAATTCAATTGCCATTAATAAAAATATATAAATACCTTTTTTAAATCATAAGAAGTGGCGTTCTGCAGTGTACATGGTCGCCGTTTGTGGAGGTGGCGTTCTGTAGTGTACATAGTCGCCGTTTGTGGAAGTGGCCTTCTGCAGTGTACATAATCGGTTGACGCCAGGTTGGTGTCATCGCCATGTTGGATAATGGAAGATCAGGTGGTCTGGCATCGCCGCAAGAAGCACATCGCCGAAAAATAAATAATTTATTTGAAAAATAAATAATTTATTTATAACTTTTGACAAACATATAAATTTAGTTAATTTGGATTTTCATTTAAGAATGACATTAAATTTTTTGGGACATATATAAAAACTTAGAAATTTAATTAATTTTAAATTTTTATTCAAGAATGACATTAAATATTTTGGGATATGGATATATTTAGAATTTTGAATCAAATTTTGGTTTAGAAATCATAAGAATTTGTATTTATTTAGGATTTAGGATTTTGAAAATCTTAGAAAGAAAGACAAAGTTTTGCAGTGTGGAAGTGACGTTCTGCAATGTACATAATCGCCGTTTGTAGAAGTGGCCTTCTGCAGTGTACATGGTCGTCGCAAGAAGCACATCGCCGGAAAAATTTAGTTAATTTGGATTCTTCTTTGAAAATGACATTAAATTTTTTGGGACATATATAAAAACATAGAAATTTTATTAATTTTAGATTTTTATTCAAGAATGACATTAAATATTTTAGGATATGGATATATTTAGAATTTTGAATCAAATTTTGGTTTAAAAATCATAAGAATTTGTATTTATTTAGGATTTTGAAAATCTTAGAAAGAAAGACAAAGTTTTTAATAATTCAATTGCCATTAATAAAAATATATAAATACCTTTTTTAAATCATAAGAAGTGGCGTTCTGCAATGTACATGGTCGCCGTTTGTGGAGGTGGCGTTCAGCAGTGTACATAGTCGTCGTTTGTGGAAGTGCATTCTGCAGTGTACATAATCATTTGACGCCAGGTTGGTGTCATCGCCATGTTGGATAACGGAAGATCAGGTGGTCTGGCATCGCCGCAAGAAACACATCGCCGGAAAATAAATAATTTATTTGAAAAATAAATAATTTATATAGAACTTTTGAAAAACATATAAATTTAGTTAATTTGGATTTTTATTTAAGAATGACTTTAAATTTTTTGGGACATATATAAAAACTTAGAAATTTTATTAATTTTAGATTTTTATTCAAGAATGACATTAAATATTTTAGGATATGGATATATTTAGAATTTTGAATCAAATTTTGGTTTAAAAATCATAAGAATTTGTATTTATTTAGGATTTTGAAAATCTTAGAAAGAAAGACAAAGTTTTTAATAATTCAATTGCCATTAATAAAAATATATAAATACCTTTTTTAAATCATAAGAAGTGGCGTTCTGCAGTGTACATGGTCGTCGTTTGTGGAGGTGGCGTTCTGCAGTGTACATAGTCGCTGTTTGTGGAAATGGAGTTCTGCAGTGTACATAATCGGTTGACGCCAGGTTGGTGTCATCGCCATGTTGGATAACGGAAGATCAGGTGGTCTGGCATCGCCGTAAGAAGCACATCGCCGAAAAATAAATAATTTATTTGAAAAATAAATAATTTATTTATAACTTTTGAAAAACATATAAATTTAGTTAATATGGATTTTCATTTAAGAATGGCATTAAATTTTTTGGGACATATATAAAAACTTAGAAATTTTAATAATTTTAAATTTTTATTCAAGAATGACATTAAATATTTTAGGATATGGATATATTTAGAATTTTGAATCAAATTTTGGTTTAAAAATCATAAGATTTTGTATTTATTTAGGATTTTGAAAATCTTAGAAAGAAAGACAAAGTTTTGCAGTGTGGAAGTGGCGTTCTGCAGTGTACATAGTCGCCGCAAGAAGCACATCGCCGGAAAAATTTAGTTAATTTGGATTTTTATTTAAGTATGACATTAAATTTTTTGGGACATATATAAAAACTTAGAAATTTTATTAATTTTAGATTTTTATTCAAGAATGACATTAAATATTTTAGGATATGGATATATTTAGAATTTTGAATCCCATTTTGGTTTAAAAATCTTAAGATTTAGTATTTATTTAGGATTTTGAAAATCTTAGAAAGAAAGACAAAGTTTTGCAGTGTGGAAGTGGCGTTCTGCAGTGTACATAGTCGTCGTTTGTGGAAGTGCGTTATGCAGTGTACATAATCGGTTGACGCCAGGTTGGTGTCATCGCCATGTTGGATAACGGAAGATCAGGTGGTCTGGCATCGCCGCAAGAAACACATCGCCGGAAAATAAATAATTTATTTGAAAAATAAATAATTTCTTTATAACTTTTGAAAAACATATAAATTTAGTTACTTTGGATTTTCATTTAAGAATGACATTAAATATTTTGGGACATATATAAAAACTTAGAAATTTTATTAATTTTAAATTTTTATTCAAGAATGACATTAAATATTTTAGGATATGGATATATTTAGAATTTTGAATCAAATTTTGGTTTAAAAATCATAAGAATTTGTATTTATTTAGGATTTAGGATTTTGAAAATCGTAGAAAGAAAGACAAAGTTTTGCAGTGTGGAAGTGACGTTCTGCAGTGTACATAATCGCCGTTTGTGGGAGTGGCGTTCTGCAGTGTACATAGTCGCCGCAAGAAGCACATCGCCAGAAAAATTTAGTTAATTTGGATTCTTTTTTAAGAATGACATTAAATTTTTTGGGACATATATAAAAACTTAGAAATTTTATTAATTTTAGATTTTTATTCAAGAATGACATTAAATATTTTAGGATATGGATATATTTAGAATTTTGAATCATATTTTGGTTTAAAAATCCTAACAATTTTTATTTATTTAGGATTTTGAAAATCTTAGAAAGAAAGACAAAGTTTTTAATAATTCAATTGCCATTAATAAAAATATATAAATACCTTTTTTAAATCTTAAGAAGTGGCGTTCTGCAGTATACATGGTCGTCGTTTGTGGAGGTGGCGTTCTGCAGTGTACATAGTCGCTGTTTGTGGAAGTGGCGTTCTGCAGTGTACATAATCGGTTGACGCCAGGTTGGTGTCATCGCCATGTTGGATAACGGAAGATCAGGTGGTCTGGCATCGCCGTAAGAAGCACATCGCCGGAAAATAAATAATTTATTTGAAAAATAAATAATTTATTTATAACTTTTGAAAAACATATAAATTTAGTTAATTTGGATTTTCATTTAAGAATGACATTAAATTTTTTGGGACATATATAAAAACTTAGAAATTTTATTAATTTTAAATTTTTATTCAAGAATGACATTAAATATTTTAGGATATGGATATATTTAGAATTTTGAATCAAATTTTGGTTTAAAAATCATAAGATTTTGTATTTATTTAGGATTTTGAAAATCTTAGAAAGAAAGACAAAGTTTTGCAGTGTGGAAGTGGCGTTCTGCAGTGTACATAGTCGCCGCAAGAAGCACATTGCCGGTTAAATTTAGTTAATTTGGATTTTTATTTAAGAATGACATTAAATTTTTTGGGACATATATAAAAACTTAGAAATTTTATTAATTTTAGATTTTTATTCAAGAATGACATTAAATATTTTAGGATATGGATATATTTAGAATTTTGAATCCCATTTTGGTTTAAAAATCATAAGATTTTGTATTTATTTAGGATTTTGAAAATCTTAGAAAGAAAGACAAAGTTTTGCAGTGTGGAAGTGGCGTTCTGCAGTGTACATAGTCGTCGTTTGTGGTAGTGCGTTCTGCTGTGTACATAATCGGTTGACGCCAGGTTGGTGTCATCGCCATGTTGGATAACGGAAGATCAGGTGGTCTGGCATCGCCGCAAGAAGCACATCGCCGGAAAATAAATAATTTATTTGAAAGATAAATAATTTATTTATAACTTTTGAAAAACATATAAATTTAGTTAATTTGGATTTTCATTTAAGAATGACATTAAATTTTTTGGGACATATATAAAAACTTAGAAATTTTATTAATTTTAAATTTTTATTCAAGAATGACATTAAATATTTTAGGATATGGATATATTTAGAATTTTGAATCAAATTTTGGTTTAAAAATCATAAGAATTTGTATTTATTTAGGATTTAGGATTTTGAAAATCTTAGAAAGAAAGACAAAGTTTTGCAGTGTGGAAGTGACGTTCTGCAGTGTACATAATCGCCGTTTGTGGGAGTGGCGTTCTACAGTGTACATAGTCGCCGCAAGAAGCACATCGCCGGAAAAATTTAGTTAATTTGGATTCTTTTTTAAGAATGACATTAAATTTTTTGGGACATATATAAAAACTTAGAAATTTTATTAATTTTAGATTTTTATTCAAGAATGACATTAAATATTTTAGGATATGGATATATTTAGAATTTTGAATCATATTTTGGTTTAAAAATCATAACAATTTTTATTTATTTAGGATTTTGAAAATCTTAGAAAGAAAGACAAAGTTTTTAATAATTCAATTGCCATTAATAAAAATATATAAATACCTTTTTTAAATCATAAGAAGTGACGTTCTGCAGTGTACATGGTCGCCGTTTGTGGAGGTGGCGTTGTGCAGTGTACATAGTCGTCGTTTGTGGAAGTGGCGTTCTGCAGTGTACATAATCGGTTGACGCCGGATTGGTGTCATCGCCATGTTGGATAACGGAAGATCAGGTGGTCTGGCATCGCCGCAAGAAGCACATCGCCGGAAAATAAATAATTTATTTGAAAAATAAATAATTTATTTATAACTTTTGAAAAACATATAAATTTAGATAATTTGGATTTTTATTTAAGAATGACATTAAATTTTTTGGGACATATATAAAAACTTAGAAATTTTATTAATTTTAGATTTTTATTCAAGAATGACATTAAATATTTTAGGATATGTTTATATTTAGAATTTTGAATCAAATTTTGGTTTAAAAATCATAAGATTTTGTATTTATTTAGGATTTTGAAAATCTTAGAAAGAAAGACAAAGTTTTGCAGTGTGGAAGTGGCGTTCTGCAGTGTACATAGTCGCCGTTTGTGGAAGTGGCGTTCTGCAGTGTACATAGTCGCCGTAAGAAGCACATCGCCGGAAAAATTTATTTAATTTGTATTCTTATTTAAGAATGACATTAAATTTTTTGGGACATATATAAAAACATAGAAATTTTATTAATTTTAGATTTTTATTCAAGAATGACATTAAATATTTTAGGATACGGATATATTTAGAATATTGAATCAAATTTTGGTTTAAAAATCATAAGAATTTGTATTTATTTAGGATTTAGGATTTTGAAAATCTTAGAAAGAAAGACAAATTTTTGCAGTGTGGAAGTGTCGTTCTGCAGTGTACATAGTCGCCGTTTGTGAAAGTGGTGTTCTGCAGTGTACATAGTCGCCGCAAGAAGCACATCGCCGGAAAAATTTAGTTAATTTGGATTCTTATTTAAGAATGACATTAAATTTTTTGGGACATATATAAAAACTTAGAAATTTTATTAATTTTAGATTTTTATTCAAGAATGACATTAAATATTTGAGGATATGGATATATTTAGAATTTTGAATCAAATTTTGGTTTAAAAATCATAAGAATTTGTATTTATTTAGGATTTTGAAAATCTTAGAAAGAAATTCAAAGTTTTTAATAATTCAATTGCCATTAATAAAAATATATAAATACCTTTTTTAAATCATAAGAAGTGGCGTTCTGCAGTGTACATGGTCGCCGTTTGTGGAGGTGACGTTCTGCACTGTTCATAGTCACCGTTTGTGGAAGTGGTGTTTTGCAGTGTACATAATCGGTTGACGCCAGGTTGGTGTCATCGCCATGTTGGATAACGGAAGATCAGGTGGTCTGGCATCGCCGCAAGAAGAACATTGCCGGAAAATAAATAATTTATTTAAAAAATAAATAATTTATTTGTAACTTTTGAAAAACATATAAATTTAGTTAATTTGGATTTTTATTTAAGAATGACATTAAATTTTTTGGGACATATATAAAAACTTAGAAATTTTATTAATTTTAGATTTTTATTCAAGAATGACATTAAATATTTTAGGATATGGATATATTTAGAATTTTGAATCAAATTTTGGTTTAAAAATCATAAGATTTTGTATTTATTTAGGATTTTGAAAATCTTAGAAAGAAAGACAAAGTTTTGCAGTGTGGAAGTGGCGTTCTGCAGTGTACATAGTCGCCGTAAGAAGCACATCGCCGGAAAAATTTAGTTAATTTGGATTTTTATTTAAGAATGACATTAAATTTTTTGGGACATATATAAAAACTTAGAAATTTTATTAATTTTAGATTTTTATTCAAGAATGACATTAAATATTTTAGGATATGGATATATTTAGAATTTTGAATCAAATTTTGGTTTAAAAATCATAAGATTTTGTATTTATTTAGGATTTTGAAAATCTTAGAAAGAAAGACAAAGTTTTGCAGTGTGGAAGTGGCGTTCTGCAGTGTACAAAGTTTTTATAAATTTTCATAACATCAATATAGAAGAGGTGAGATTAAAATTACAACATTTGCTAATAATTGCCTACAACTCTTCATGATACTAATACAACAACTTTTATGCACCCACAACAATTATGATATTATTATCAACAGAAATTACAATCCATGCTACAAATTCAGATGATACAATACTTCAAATGGTGCTGCATAGGATAAATAAAAATAAGTTAGGACAAATAAAAATAAGTTTTCAGTTGAAGTTGGAAAAACAAAGATTTTCTCAAAGATATTCTAACATTTTTAATTTTTTTTAACTTACAAAAAGACACTTTGTAGCATTTTCAATATTTTATTAGTTAAAATTTGAGAAGGGTATTTTCTGAATAAGAGTTGTAAGAACAAGAACGCTGTTCATCAAATCTGAAGCTGAACCTAACCTAGCAGAGCAGACACAGTACCCAGCGGAAGCTGCCGCTGCGACGTCGTTTCGATTCAATCCCTAACACTTCCGTATGTTCATCATCGTTCACACTTTACGAACAATTCACGACTGATTCATGAAGCGTCTTGCTAGAGTAGAATTGTTTTTGAGAACCACGGTTTTTGTGATTTTTTCGAATTGTTGTATGCATCAAAATTCTGTTTGAATGAATGATTTCTGTTAAGTTCGTTATGGTGTTTATCGGATAGTGTGAAAAAATCTCATTGTGAAATGTTGAGTTAATGTAAATTCAATAATGTGCTGCAGAGCTATAGATACGTATTATGCGGCTGTGGTAGGTACAATAGGGATTTCTGTGTATGGTTTATTGAGATAATTCTGTAACTACGTATAGATCCAATTTTTGTTTTTCAATTTTCTTGTGCCAAGGGCCTTTAGGGCATTTTAGTTTAGTTACAGTTATGGGCAAAGTGGTTCTTGCAGGTATATTGATTTTACTTCCTTTATGTGAATTTAAGGATGGTTGTCTTATTTGTCAATTATTGGTGTTGGTGATGAGAAGTTACATGGAATTAATCTATTAGTTTCTTAGCCTATTTGTCAGTCTATTGCCAAGCTATAGAGCACAAAGCATCAACTGAGTTATATATTTTTTTTAAGATTTGAGGCTTTCAAAGGACCAAACTATTAAAAGTTAGTTTAGGTCTACTTGGAAGATGATGTTTGCTGTCATTTATATACTATAAATTTGGTTTACCTCTAATTGATGTGAGATCTCCAATACATCTCTTATAATAGACCCAATAAACTTTCCTAGGTTAGGCTTTGATACCAATTTGAAAATGAATTTACTCTATGATTTTGATTCATATTATTTGTATACAGATACACTTTTCTTATAGTATTCTACTTCTATAAATTAGGACTAAATTAAAGAAGATCTTATACATTATTTTATAAAAATCTATAATTTAGCTAATCAAATATCTTCATCTTAACACACACAACTAGCACCCTTTATGTTTTCAGTGGGTAGACTTTAAATTCCCTTAAAATGACAAGAGAAACTGAAACAGGCCAAATGGGTGAGACATAGTGAGCCGCCTTGCCCTAGCAGGCAGAGAGGCAGAAACTGAACTAACGCAGATAAGGAAAAAAAAGACAATGGTATTACATTAGAGATTGAATTGAAGAATAAATTTGAAAATAACCCTGTACATAAGTGTAGTTTCACTTTCAAAATTGCACCAAAACCTAACAGTTCCTTTTGATGATGATATTTATATTTTCTTGTAACATTTATCAAAAGCCCCGGGACTTTTGCAATGTGAAACAGTGAGTGTTTACTTGGTGCTGTAGGTTGCAGTCATGGTGCAAGAAAATGGTAAGAGGAAGAATCCAAATATTCTGGTGACTGGAACACCAGGGACTGGAAAGACAACCATGTGCACTACTCTAGCCGAAGCCACCCAACTCCGCCACATCAATATTGGAGAATTAGTCAAAGAAAAGAACTTGCATGATGGCTGGGATGATGAGCTTGATTGTTATGTTCTTAATGAAGACTTGGTAAGCTGCCAATTTATGTATTTTCAACCATTTCTGTAGGCTTTTGTTATTTAGCTCCTCTAAAGGAAGGAAACATGTAAAGTGCAAAACTAAGAAAATAGTTTACTCGACATTGATTTAAATTGGCAGGTACTCTTATTTTACTCATCTCAATTGTGAATAGTCTAAAAGATTTTGAAATGTTCTTCTTATAAGTTCATTTTGTTTGAAGGAGGAGGTGTTGATAGTAGGTCAATAGATTCTAAATTATAACTAAATGATGATCCTTGTTAAAACTTGAGGTGGAAGATATATTGAACATTGAATTGGAGACTATCTCTTTGTACGTCATGATTCCATTGGAGCAATTAGCTAAGGTTCATGCTACTTAATGGTACAATATTCCTGGATCAGTTTCTAAAAGCTCTTGGAGATTGCTAACGAGATTGGGGTCCAAGGTACTGAGAAAAGTTGAGACTCTTCTACTCAACTCTTTAGTGAAGGTAACATCCTGAAGTAGGAGTGTTCCAGATCCTACAGTTCATAGACTCCAGTTCTGGAGTAACATATCCTTGCCATTTATTCTGAATCCCCTGATGTGTAATCCCTTTAGCTGTCCTTTATACCTTTCTCTCCTTGATAACAACTCCTGAAATTATTACTACAGTGCATAAATGTGCTGAACTTCCTGTGGTACAAACTGAATCTAATTTTTCTTCTGAATTTTCCTTGAGTTTAGTTGTTTATTTATATTATTGATTATGTACATTTAGTTGTGATTTTTAGGGGCTTTTCATTGCCAAAAGAATATGGAAGCTTCTTTCTTTTCTATTCTTTAGAATAATTGCGTTAATACTTTAGTTTGACGAAAGCCTGGATGTTACGTTGGATCACATGAAGCAATTTTAATACTATCTTCATCATTTACAGTTTCTTGCCATCATGTGTATCTTGCTTGATTTATATAGGTTTTATAATTTCACATGGTTTCTGTAGGTCTGTGATGAACTTGAGGATGCTATGGAAGAAGGGGGAAACATTGTGGATTACCATGGCTGTGATTTCTTTCCTGAGCGATGGTTTGATTGTGTGGTTGTACTTCAAACTGATAACACCATTTTGTATGACCGTTTGAGTAGGAGGTATGAAAACACTTGTTTCTGTTATTGGACGTTGAATTTGCTACTCTATTATTGGCTTCATAATAAACTTTCCCCCTATATGTAACAGGGGTTACAAAGATTCAAAGCTTTCAAACAACATTGAATGTGAAATTTTCCAAGTTCTGCTTGAGGAGGCTAAAGAAAGTTACTCGGAGGAGAAAGTGATTGCATTGAAGAGTGATAATATCGAAGACATTAGTAGAAATGTTGCATCTCTGACAGATTGGGTCAGAAATTGGTCTTTACCCCCACCAGCTTAACAAAATTATAGGAGTAGTTTGTATATACCCATTTTGGCACGAGTGTGGTGAATTGTCATGATGAACTGCTACCTTGAAGCAGATCTGCAGTGTAGCTGAATTCTCTTACAAATTTACTTTATGGGTTTTAAATTTGACAACTGAAAGGACAAATTTGACTGAGTTTTGTGATACTGGGTTTGAATTAGTTCAGGGATGTTTAATTAATCTAGATGCAATTTAGTATCCAGAAGTTGATGCAAAATCCAATAGGTTGATAGAACAAGGTATCCCCTCAACAGTTTGTCAAACACCACTGCCCACTGCCCTATTTTACCATCACTACCACTACCACTTCACCTGCATTGTTCAATGTCATATAAACCAGGCACCATCAAGCTGAGGGGGATCACTTACTAATAGTAATGGATCATAAGCATTCAAATAATCTTTTCACCCTTCTCTATATCTTTAGATTCCACAATTAAGCGCCACCATTTTTCATAATTTAATCACCCTTTTCATTTCATCTAAAAAAAAATAAAATAGTGAAGACCATTTTTGTCCATGGAAGATGAGCGTTAAGTGTTTACTCAGTATATTTAACTAGAGTTTTCTTATCAATAAAAATACATTCTGTTCTTTATTGAGACCCTTCTAAAAACAATTGTTCTATCTTTGTAAATGATGCTTTAATTTTTTTCTTCTTAAATATCCTTAATCAAAATGTTTTTACTAAAGAAACTTCTTAAATATTCAAAATAAATAATATAAAGTTGATCTCTTATAATCTAATTTGATAAACGAATCATTACATATATCAAAATCTCACTCAACTTTAGAATATGACAAGGATAAATAAATAAAAATTATTGAGCCATTATTATTTTTAACTAAATTTCTTTAAAGGGTGTAAATTAGTTAAAAGGTTCTTATGAATATTAATTTAAAGTGAACTTAAATTTAAATTCAATTATTATACGTAATAATATTTATTGCTTTAATAGATAACTTTTTTTATTCTTAAAGTTGAGTTAGCTGGAGAAACGAGTAAGACATTTTGAGCAACTTTGAATGTAGAACTCTAATGAAAAAGTTGCTTCATAATTTTAAATTAAGATTTGTCAATTTAATTTTTTTAACATTATTTCATTTTTATTATTCATATTTTAAATCAGATTAATTGATTCTAAAAATCATATTCAATATAAAGCTTATGAAACCAAACTAGTGACCAAAAATATAAGAACGGTTTCATGAAAAGGTACAAGTTTTTTTTTTAATTTTTTAAGAAATTGATTAATGGTGGATAAAATAGTAAGAAGGTTGATTAGTGATTCTTAATTATTCCGGCTAAGCAAGTTAGTTCACTTTTCAAAACTCCAGATAAAATGTTCTTTGTCCTTAATTATAAAAAAACATTTTAAAATTTTCTTATACCTTTATATGAACCAGTCTTCTAATTGTTCATCACATTAATTACCTTTTGAATCAAAATATATTTAATTATTATAGTTCATAAATGTTATATGTTACGAATTGTATCTATTTTGTTTTAAAAAATTGAAACTCCTATTCTATACATTATTTATTTAATAATTTTGAAAATATTATAATTTCATAAAATTCAACATAATATATATAATTTTGACATACATATAAATAAAGACGGAATAATAAATATAATTTTGATATACCAAATATAAAGATTTATTATAAAATAATTAGAAATCACTCAAATAACAAATTATTAAAAGTACCATTTTCAAGTACATGATAAAGTAAAAAAACCTTTACTTATTAAATTGAAACTGATAAGATATAACTAATCAAAATAATCACGAACCTACAAATGATAACAGAAAACATAACACACTGCCAACAACATTAATCAGCATCATTCAATAAAAAAATGTGCCATAGACATGAAGCAAATATACAATAATTGATCAATAATCACGAAAAGAATTAAGGGTACAGTACAAGGACACAGTATTAAAAATAGTGATAAAAATATAATATAACAAGGTAAAATAAAGAATTGAGCAAGTACAAAATAAAATAAAAGGGGTGCAGAAAAACAAGTACATAAATACAATGAATGAAGCATTACATTTTAAAACAAGAAAAACTTGATGCATGGTAATGATGAAGCAATAATCATGACAAACAAACCCAAATTTGAAAGACAGTAAGCACTTGTCAAGACAAAGGATCCATGCAAATTGGACACCTTGCTCATGAGGGTGCACGGATAGTTTGCTACCACACAACTTTACAAAACATCATCATCAAAATTATGAAGTAAAATTTGCAGAATATAGAAAAGTATGAAGATAGTGTACAGAGTTGTGCTGCAATTGTTTAATCTAAGTAAACTTTACTTCATCAAACTGCAGCAGAAGCAGGTGATAGACATTTGTAAGTCAAGAAAGCAAGCCGTATGCACAAACATAAATGAATACAATGCAGTGGACTAGACTTAACAGGAAGGAATAAGAGTAAAGAAAACTTCTGTAGTTGAAAAAATGTCAAATAATTCTATTTTCTCCCTTTAACTTACTATTGTGCCAGAGTTACCTTGGACCAGATAACTCAACTGCATGTAGATTTTCAGTTGAGTCAACAATCCAATCAGAACTGGGATGAGGGGCGAGCTCCACTTCCTGACGCAGAACCTCCACCTTTTGCCACTCGTCCCATCTTTCTGCCAAACCGTCACCTTCAAGCATTCGCACCACTTCCGACATCTTAGGCCGGTCCATAGGGAAACCTTGTGTGCAAAGCAGTGCAACCTGAATTAACTGTTCTACCTCAGCATCTATGTAATTGTTATGGAGATCAGGGTCAACAAGCATTTCTAGCTTCTTTTCCTTCAAGAGTCCTTTAACCTAAGAACATACTCAGCTGTGTCAGATTTGGACATGACATTACTATAAAAAAGTATGCATTTAGAGACGTAAGGAATAGGTGCTCAACTATGAAATTCCTGTCCACAGGTAACATGGACTATAATTTAACAGTTGTGATTGTTTCATGGAAGATCATGACTCACCGTTCGAATAAGTACATGTCAATGTACAACATCATGCTAATCCTTCTTTTCCAATTAGAGGTATAGCCTATTATTTTCCCTTCTTTTCCAATTAGAGGTATAGCCTATTTTTTTCTTCCCTAAATCAGATCACGCTAAATTATAAAGGTAGTAACTATCTTTCAGTACTGACAGCAGCTAATGAATTGGTAACATTAATCTTAGACTAATTTTCTTAGCTTGCACTCAAAAAGTATTATCAGATAGAACTTGCTTTCTCCTGCAAGACCCAGCAGGCCACATTTGATGTCATACATACCACTTTCAATAAAAAAACAACAGTTGAAGTATTTAGAAGCACAAAAAACATTGAAATTAGTAGTGGTGGCAAGGGAAATGGAAAAATTAAAATGGAAAAATTGAAATATGTTCCGCATTCTACTATCTGCAGGCATGAATCATGATTACTGTTCCTGTGCCACCCTTATCCGTAGTAATGAAGGAAGGAAAAAAAACACTTTTAAGGGTTGAATGAATGAAACTCAACAGTAAACATAAATGTAATTAACAAACATAAGGATAGGCTTTTACAGTCAACATACCCAATCCAGCAACATAACATCATCATCATTTGCAAGACGAGCTAAGTCAAAAGCCCTTTGTCCAGTGATCAGCTCCAGAAGCATTATACCATACCCAAATACGTCAGTTTTCTCTGAAGATTTACCAGTAGATAGGTACTCTGGGGCTATGTGCCCAATTGTGCCTCGTACAGCAGTCGTAACATGGGTGTCCTTGTAGTCCATCAGTTTAGCCAACCCAAAATCCCCAACAACAGCCTCAAACTCCTCATCCAACAATATGTTTGCAGCTTTTACATCACGATGGATAATCTTTGGGTCACAATGATCATGCAAATATGAAAGACCCCTTGATGATCCCAATGCTATTCTTTTTCTTGTTGGCCAATCAAGTGGTTGTTGATGTGCCGGTCGCTCTAGAATAATGCAAATGTAAGATAATGAGACAACACAAATTAGGGAAAGATAATGTAGAGGACTCATGTTTGACATAAATAAAATATAGAACTCAGTTAGTGGCACAAGTTCAGTTGACTTGTGGTTTAAGCCAAGTCCATTTAACTTACTGTAGCATAGAATGTTACTAAACATCATGGGTCTTCCATTGTAGTGAACATACTCAATTTGCATAAATTGGGCTGAGTTTCTTTATCTTATGATTGTACTTTATTTCTCTTTTTTAGTTTTAGTGTATATTTCATACATACTTTCCACATGGAATTGTAAAATCAAGTGCCGAATCATTTTCCAAGCCAAAGGATAAAAAAATCAATTAGTGAAGTTAGTGGTAGTTAACACTTAATCCAAAAATGGGGCCTGAAATTCGGTGCTTTGATGTAGACATGAATAAACAAAAAAGAGAGCTAAAGATAGAGTGGGTTTTTTTTTACTAATTTTACCTTATACCTGACTTTTCTTAACATCATATTAGAGAAATAACTCTTAGGACTTTGGAACTAGAAGTCTCTTTGAAAGCACAGACAAGTAAACTTTTGGCAAACCACATGTGTCTACAAAATTAAACCCTAATTATTAGTATTCTTTCGACATACCAAAGCTGGAGCACTAAAACTATCTATGTCCTTTAATTGCCAGTAGCAACAGCAAGGACTGATAGAATTTGAAAGTTGAGAGGAATAACTGGCAATGACGGTAATCGAGAAAGAAGAGTGCACAACAGTTAAAAAACTAAAAAGTCAAACTGATATTATATGTAAGTTGTTGCCATGCCCTGAAAAACTGAACTCAAAGTCACTAGTATACAAAGCAAAAATAAAGTAAGGTATAAGTCATGTTCTACTTTGTTGCTATGCCAAAGACTGGAGAAAAAAGCAAATGCCATACCTCTTAAGCATGAGGCAACACTTCCATTAGCCATGTAAGGATATACAAGTAGTCTTTCAGTTGTTGTCATACAGAACCCCCGTAAACGGAGGAGATTTCGGTGCACAGCCATGCTGATCATCTCTACTTCAGTCTGAAACTGAAGCTCCCCACCAGGCGTGCGCTCCTCTTTCAATCTTTTCACAGCAACCAGTGAACCATCTGCCAAGCGTCCTTTGTACACCTTACCAAATCCACCCCTTCCAAGAATGTTCTTATTACTAAAAGTATCTGTTGCAACTTGCAGTTCCCTTAGTGAGAACCTCTTAAGCTGCCCAAGATGTACTTCAGGATCTTCTTCAGCTGAATTTAGATGTAAGGAGTCAAACTCCCTCCAAATATTCCACCAATGCACTAATAAATAGAATAGAAGGGAAAGCTCACCAGGTACATCAAAGAAAAATTCTTGTGGTTTCCTTCGACGCCACCATGCAAACGCAATTGCCGGAGCAGCAAATAACAGAGCAGCACCTGCAGCTACTCCTCCAGCTATTGCACCAGTGGCACTATTTCCTCCTGCAATTAGACAGAGGAAATCATGAAAAATAAGTGCTTCTTTTATATTGAGGTTTCCAAGAACACAAAATAACTGTAAACATGTAGCATAAATAGGGATTGAACCTATTAAAATGTATGACTGACCAGTGACTGGATAATAAAAGAATTTAATCTTCAAAACTTCACAAGACAATAAACAGTAGCAATGGAGAATGAACAATAAGTCTATGTAAATCTATACCAACTCACTAGCATGACAAAATAAAAGCCCTGACGTTCAATGGAATGAAGAAAATGTTAACACTTATAATTAAATTACAATAAACCAAAAATAGAAAAATCAGTACATGGAATATTGGCCAGTCATTATAACCACGTTATAAAAAGTTGAAATAGCCACCATGATGGGTATAGCATGGACTTCAAATTAAAACTCAGGTTAAGAAAAACTAAGAGCAACAGCTATAGAAGTTATGACAAATTTGTATATAACAGTGTTATCTAAATTTTAAAGCTCGAAATGCACAATAAAGACTACCTGGAGCTGAGATTGGGGATGGTGGTACAAAAGGAGGAGGAGGAGAAAATGGAGGTGACCCAGGACATGGGTGCCCAGTGACAGGGCCACATAGATCCAAGTTGTTGGTAAAGCTGCAGGAAGGGCAGTCCATTCAGAAACGTTTGCGGGTCAGAAGAATCACTGAAAGCAAGAATATCTCAAAGCTGAGCAAAATACCTGATGGGAGTGAATAGTGAGAAGGAGCCATTATCAGGAACCACACCTGAGAGACGGTTATTAGAAAAATCCCTACATTTCAAAGTAAATATTGAGAACAAAACATTAGCTTTGCATAAAAACATTGTGAAGATAAATAAACCACATGTTGAGGGAAATTGGCTCACAGCACTTGCAGAGCAGTGACATTAGTCAGTGACATGGGAATAGGACCAGTCAGGCTGTTGTTGTTAAGCCGGCTATCCTTAGACAAACATACCACGAAAACGGTATTAGATCTAATATTCTATAGTGGTTCAAAAAACAAGACACAGATCAACAAGCACAAGGCACCTTATTGAGCTTTTACAGTTCTAGCCTATGAGAAAAATAATAGCAATTTACATCCAAGTAATATAGTTTTCAGATTCAAGTTAATCCTTTTAAATATTTTTAAAGAAACAAGCAAGAAAAATTAAAAAAAAAATGTATTCACAAATGGAGAGTCAAGTGCACATGATTTAATTAACGATAATCAAATGTTATGTACTGGGAGGGATGAAGGAACAATTAGGAATGCAATGCTCCCTGAACGATTAACTTATCTAATTTTAACCTAGCATTTCAGTAAGCATTTTGAACCAAGAATGACACCTTTGGTTTAATTAATGATTACTTTACTTTTCATTGGCTTAAACTGTCAACTCTACTTTGAAAGACATATCTGTAATAGTTCCTAATTGGTTAACGGTGTAAAAATCTTAACAGTATCAATGTATGACATTAAATTATTATTAATAGCCAGAACACATGCACCCCAGTGCCAGTATATCTACACATCTATTATATTAAAATAATAAAACTTAAAAAAAAATTATGTGGTGCTTATTTTTAAGTGGAGAAGTTATGTAGTTACTTTTGAGAAAAGACATTGTGCAGTTACATATTTCATTAAATAAGGAAATTATTTTTATTTACTAAAGGATAAAATTGTCAGCTACAAAAAGGTGCGGAACATAGTGGTATAGATAGCCCCTAAAAAAAATTTATTGCCAAGGCGCTTCAGCATATTCATCTTTTCATTTACACTGATGGGAGTCATTCATAAATCATAATGCAAACCAAATATACTGATGATAGATAATGGAATTCAGAAAAAATATGCTTAAAAAATTCCACAATATATATATATATATATATATATATATATATATATACACACACACACATACATAAAACAAATCATCCCAACAATAAGTATACTCACAGGAAACGCAATTTTGACAACTTGCCCAATGACTCTGGGATAGGTCCACTGAAGTAGTTTAGATACAAATCCAAGCTCACCAAATTAGTAAGATTCCCCAGGTCGCTTGGAATTGGTCCACTAATGTTATTGCTATAAAGTTCCCTATTATGAAAAAAAAAATTACATGAAATAATATGAACATATCAGATATCCAAATTAATACTCTGTAAATTAGAATCTAGCTAAATCTTTTTAACAATTTCATTAAAATTTTATCACTAACTGCTAGGCTATTGCTATCATTCATTAAGAGTTATACAACTTTCAAAGTTAAAAGTTTCATTTAAAAAGTATTTAATGCAGATTCTCTGTTTTCTTCAGGAATACAACAGATGAACAAACAAGTATGGGAAATTTCTCTTGTAGATGAACTCTTAATAGGCTTTTTTTCAAATATATTAGAACATTTAGAATAAGATCCACACAATCCCAAAACACAAGAGGCCTTGGATTACCTCTTTAAGAAACTTCTGACCAAGTCAAATGCAACTGCTGAATCTCTCACAAACTCAAATAGATAGCAAAACCAAAGAGAACCTATGCACAATTATAATGCTAGTCAAACCACCCTTAGCCAAAACCATTTTCAATTTAGATAGTTTCTCAATAATCCAAAGCCAACAGTGTATAGACAAATATAAACTAGAACATTCTCAAGAGTCAAGATAACCCTCAATTCCCCCTTCCCTCCTAACATAAAAGTATGAAGAAACAAATTGTTCTGCTCAGAATCAAAACCAAACAATCACAAAAGCAAAAAGGAGTAAAGGTCCCCCTGAGAGAATCTCATATAAATTAGTGTTACCCCACTCCAAGGTTCTTATTGGCCAGTTACAAAGTGCGAGTAAATAACTCCCTTAATCAGTTGTATTCTGTTAGTTTGTTATAACTGCCATTGATTTCTCTTAATCACTCAGTTATAGCTGTCATTGTCAGGTTGATATATATATATAACTAACTTAGTCAGTTAGATGAGCTTCTCTAGACTAATATAGTAGCCGAAAACAGAAGCTCATTTTCTTGTTCAGACTATGATAATCAATACAAAGTTTTCTTTTCTCTATTTTTTTCTCAGTTATCATCTTAATATGGTTTCAGAGCCAGATTTCTCTAGGCAGAAGTTCATTACTTGTACAAACTCAGACGACCAATACAAAGGCTTTTCATATTATCTTTAATGGTACAAATATTAAGGGCTCAGATGCATTAGATAAAGTCACCAGTTACAGAAAATATTATAATTATTTTGAATAATAAACTAAATAACAATAATAAAATGCACCTATATAGTTCAGTATCTTATAAAACCTTACCACCTAAAGTCTGCATTGAAAAAACTGAATGAAATGCTATAGATAGGACATCTTCAAAAAGTGACGATAGACTATGTATCCATAAAATTGGAGATTTGATTACAAACATTGCCCATGACGACAGTCTTAAATACTATACTCTTTTGCTCTACATTATTGGAAAACCTTTCCTATGATAGTATTGAAATAGAAAATTAAACTGGCAAATAAAATATTCACAAAAAAGGAAACAAAATATGGTCATCCATTAACCAAGTTCATAAAAATATTATAAAAGGAGAACTAAAATATTGAAACACCAAAGGATGAGAGTATAACATACAAATACTGTAAGTTTTTGAGCTGGCCAAGCTGTGGAACAAGTTGACCAGACAAAGCAGCATTTCCCAGATCACTGATATTAGCATAGGAAATAAAAACACGTTAAAAAAGGATGAAATCAGGCTGTAAAAATACAGAACAAACATAAATGCTACAGATATCAGGGGGCAAACAGCTTACACTCTAATGACACTATTGTCGTTGTTGCATGTTACATGAAACCACGTGCATGGATTCACCAATGTAGGGTCCCAACTTTGCAAAACATTGTTAGGATCCTGTAAATTTGTCCTCAGGTTATGTAAGGCGTCACCTGTTTCATAATACAAGGACAAAAGATCAGGTGCTTTAAAGATTATCAACTCCAAAAATATTTGCTAGACACTGCATCTAACAAAACAACACCCTTTTTGATTGGATTGAGCAATACACCCCCCACCCCCCAACACACACAAACTGAGAGAGAAAAAAATAAATAAAAGAAAAAAAAAGTTCAGCAGTAGTTGAAGTATGTGAATCAGAACATTAGAATCAGGTCCCTATTAGACAAACAAGTACAAACAATTGAGGGACAATAATGAACACTGTTCATATTCCCTATGAGTGATCACTCAACACTTCGTTTATATTCCTTACTAAGGGATTTTAATAGAATCTTGTGGATACACAGAGGAAATGCATTGTCATCAAATGTTCTTTAACACAAAACCCATAAGGCTATTGGGACAAAAACAGTAGATAAAATATCTCTCAGGACGTTTGTACCCAAAACAAACTATGATCCCATCAAAACCATTCCAGCACTTAACATTGCACAACCACTAGACAAAAAGCATAACACAAACAATGAAACACCAACCAAAAGTTCAACCCAGTTATCTAACTCAAACACAACCAAAGCTTAAACTCCTCAGTAAATGAGCCACAAAGTAAAAAGAGCTTCAACACTCCCAAAAAAAAAATACAAACCTTCCATGTTAGCAGAAACCAAGCACAATGGGTGAACTAAGAACACCCACCAGAAGAAAACAAAACCCCACAACTCTCTCTCCATCAAAAACTAAGTCACCAGAACAAACCTCAGATCCAAATGGTAGCTCACCCCCCAACACACCATCACAAAACACCAACAACCCAAAATGCCATAAAACCCTAACCCCCAAAAAATCTCACATGCAAGTAACCACCATTACCAACCATCAGCACACCCAGAACCCGATCCCATCAAAACCAACCTTTTCAAAAACCACCTCCCAAAAAATCAAAACCCAAAATCATAACATTTTCCCACATTCTTCTTCTTTTTCCAAAAAAACAAAAATAATAAACTTTGCTTTTAACTTTTTCTCTCTTTGCTTATGAAAGAGCACACTTTATTTTTAATTTTTAATTGATTTCTGTTTTCTCTCTGTGTATTTATTTATGGTGAAGCGTGGTGAGTGTATTTGAGTGAAGCGTGGTGAGTGTGAGAAATGAGTGAGTGAGACTGCCCGAACGGTGCTGCCCGCTGCCCGAATCCAGTCAAAACGCCTTCGCGCTATATCGCGGAAAGCGACATGAGGCAAAACCCCTCCGTTTTGGGGTCAAAGAGCGTGTGACTTTTGTGGGTCCCACACCTCTCGTTTTTATTATGCTTTCACAATATCTTTAATATTCCTATATAATAATAATAATAATAATAAATTCTTCTTCTTATTATTATTATCATTATAATATATATCGATATATATTATATTATACTACATGTGATTATTGATTACAGTGACTTCTCTTTGACTCTTGGGGTTGATAATTTAGTTTACTGTTTTTTATTTGAACTAGCTTTTTTATTTTTCTTTTACTTTTGTTCTTGTATGTTGATTTATTTATTTTTTGTAGAAATTTACGTTTAAAATTACTTCCATTTGTACATGGACCATAGGTAAAAATTGGTTTGTTCCAGTTAAAAAAGATTATTTATGGTATGATGTATTTAGTTTTTTCTGGAAATTATTGTTTTTACTTTTAAGTTTATCTTGAATTAGATTGTTTTTAAATATAATTTTTTATGAGAATTACAATAACACAGTAATTAGAAATATTTGTTTATCATATCAATAACTAAGACTAATGTTAACCATAGACTTTAAGTATTTAGGTTTAAGCAATAAAAGAGAAAGCTTTTTAATTTGAATGCGAAAAGTGTGTCATTCTTTAGTTTTTTTTAATGTATTTTGTATGATAATAATATAAAATGAAGAGGATTTTTTTAATTGAAATGTAAAAAGAGTGTTTTATAATTTTTCTAATGTGTTTAATATATAATGAATATTTAACATTTTGATGTAATTATTTATATTTCAATTTTACTCTTAATTATATTTTAGAATTATAAAACTTATTATATTATAATAAGGATTTCTATTTTTATGAATCTATTTTATATTTTTATTTTATTTTGAACAATATTTTGAAATTAAAAAAAAGAATTATAATTTATAACAATATATACAAAAAAATACATATTTAATATTTCTATTTTAATTTTAATTGTATTTTAAAATTAAAAAGGAAAAATGACTTATTAAAATTAACTGTCATGTAATGAATAACTACTATTATTAATATATTTTTAATATATAAAGACACGGTCTTTTTCTACTAGTTTATAATAAACAAAATCATTTTCAATTATTTAACCAAATAGGTGATAAAGGAAATAAATTGGATAAATTATAATTCAAATTTTAATAAACAGGATAAAATTAAACTATTAGTTTATTTTGGTCTATTAAAATATTAAGTAAAAAAATGATTTATTCTTATCCATTTAATAAAATATATCCAAATTATTTATCAATATTTTTTCATAGATATTCAATCTATCCAAAAACTAATATTATCTTAATATATATATATATATATATATAAGAAACAACTATTTAATTTATGAATATTTGTCAAAGTAATTAAAGTGATTGATTTTAATTAATAATAATGTTATAAATTTAAATTTTACTTCTAAGTAATCATAAAATTAAATATTATGTAAGAAACAAATATCTAATTTATGAAGACTAATCAAAGTAATTAAATTTATTCATTTTGAATTAATAACAATGTTATAAATTTAAATTTTACTTCAAATGTAATCATAAAATTAAATATTATGTAAGAACAAATATCTAATTTATGAAGACTAATCAAAGTAATTAAATTTATTTATTTTAAATTAATAACAATGTTATAAATTTAATTTTTACTTCAAAGATAATCACAAAATTAAATATCTTAAGCCCTAGTTATATTTAATGATACTATTTTATAATTCAATAATTTTTTTCAACAGACAAAAATGACTTATATAATTAATGAACTAATAAATACTTTCACAATAAATGAGTATATGTTCACAATTCTCATTAACTAATGATGAGCTTGCAATGCGGGCTACTCTGGATCCTATTCGTTCGGCTGGGCTGGAAATGGCTGCCTCACTAAAAATTTAAGAATTATACAATTAAAAATGTTTATATATTTGGCAGGAGAAAAAAAAATGCTCCTATTTGTTCATTATTATTATAGGACTCAAAGTAGTATATTTTAAATTTAATTATTCTTATTTTTAAGTTATTATTTATTTGAAATTTATTGAAATCTTATGATTTTGGTGTTCTTTGTTAGTTGTATATTTTGTAATACCCTCACAAAATTATATACTTTATTATAGATTCAAGAGAAGATCTTTAAAAAAAATATAGTATTTTAAATTACGAATTAAATATAATATATATAGATGCAGTTGGTAAGAATTAATGTCTTAAACAAGAGGGGTGAATTGTTTATCAAAGATTTTTGCAAAGATTGATTAGGAATGAAACTTTAACACAATGCAATCAAGGAATCACAAATAAAAGCAATTAAGGAAAGCAATCAAACAATGATTAAGAATCTGTTTGCAGAATTTCAATCGGTTGAAAATACGTTTTAACCGGTTGTTTATAGTAACAACAAAAGTAGAATTAAAACAAACAGTTATAAGGAGTGAGAGAGAGAGAGAGATTTACACAACCAATTTTATACTGGTTCACTCAACCTTGAGCTACATCCAATTCCCAGAACAACCACTGGGTTCCCCTAGTAATCACTCACAGTTTACAACAACACAACCACAAAGAGGTGACCTTGAAAACCACAAGACCCACTCACCCTCTTTGCAACCACACACCTCAAGTCAGAACACCCTCTGACTTTGCAGGATTTCACACACACTTACAAGTTTATAAAAGTACAATTACAAGAATCATGAAAGGAATAGAAAACACTTGAGATAACAGAAACCAGGAAACTCCTATGAATTAGACCTTGTACTAGTGCACAGCTAAACAACAATCTTGTAAAACTTTTGAAAAAACTTCTTTCAAATCAATCTCAATCTCACTTTGTTTGATGTAAAACTTGTGTATTTTGTTTTGAAAGAAAAGCTATATTTATAGCACACAAACTAGTCGTTCAAGGCAACATTTATTGCCAAAACAGTTTTGATTCACATCCAAAATAGATTAACAGGTTTTCAAAAAGTTATTATGAAATGTTACAATCAACCGGTTGAAAAGTTGTTTTAACCGGTTGAATCAGTTAGGCAGTTACATAACCAAGTCAAAAACAATTTTAAAACCTTTAAACAAGCCAAGTGACAAACAACCGATTATTTTGATAATTCAACCGATTGTTTTTCTCTTTTCTTAGAAAAACACTTTTCTTTGACAAAACAGATTGAGTAAACTTTGTGCAAGGGACTAGGAAAGATCTTACAAAGATTCTAAACACCCTAGACTAAACCCAAAACAAAGAGCTGCACAACTTCAAGCTTCATCATGGATTTGAAACATCAAAGCTCACATGTTCAACCTCATGTTCAACACAGTTGGCTAAAAATGGAAGGTTGAATGGAGCTGTAAATTCTTTTCACAACAGATGATGGAAGAGGCCCCAACACCCAAAAGAGCGTCTAAGACCAACCTTGCATGAAAGGCAACCAAGAGAGTGTCTAGGACCAACCTTGCATAGAGGGCACCCACAAGAAGCGTCTAGGCCACACAAGGAGCGTCTAAGAGATTTGACATCCTAGAAGGGTGACATCCAAGAAGGCCCAACAAAGTTTAGCTTAGTCTTATTTGTGGTGTAAATAGCATAACCTTATGAACCTTTGTTTAAATTCTGCAAATTAGGATTTAGGAGGAGTTAACCTAGATTAGCTATGGTTTCTAGAAGCTCTCCACTAATCTAGGACGTCCATGTGCAAGTTAGGAGGCCATGTGCACCCATGTGCCATGTGCTCCATGTGCCTCCATGTGCTCCTTCATTTGCATGTCATTTAGATTACATTTCATTTGTATTTGGCTCTCTAAATTCCAGCCCTCTAAACACTATAAATTGAGGTGCTTGGCTCATGTATTTGCAAGATTAAATTGAGTATTGTTATGCTGCCAAACTTGAGCCATACTTTACTCCCTCGGCTAAGATTTAGGTTTTAATCTTCAATACTTTCACCTTCCAAAGGGGCTGGCCGAACCTCCCTAAATTCCCTACTCTTCCTGCACCTCCAAGGCAGCCACACCTCCTAGGAGGGCCTTGATCCATCAACAAACCACTAAGCTTCCGCAAACCACCCAAAAATCACAAAAGAGAAGAGCTTAATGCCATCATTTGGTATCTAGAGCTATGGTTCTTCAAAGATGAGTATCTCTTTGCAATTTTCTTTTTGAGTTCTTCTTATTTCCTAGTTGTTCATCTTGATTCCAAGTTGTCTTGCTATTTTTGTGTTTTAATATGATTTGAATGCTTGTTTATTCATTTCAATTGGTGGGTTTGTTCAAAATTGTGTTTGAACATCTATTTTCAATTTTGTGTAGGATTCTTGATATCTTTGTGTTGCTGTTTTTATTTTTAGGTATTTGAGTCTTGCTTGAAATTTCATTTGGGTCATATGATGTTCTTGAGTCTTTTCATTTTATGAATCCATAAGTTTTGTCTAAGTCATGTGTTTCCATATTTGTCAACAAAACCTAGTAGTACTTTTCTTGGTTTATTTGTTTCTTGTTTTTGGTTTGAATGCTTGATCTGAAATCTGATGTGTTTTGATCCTTTGGTGCTTTTTTATTTTTAGTTTGAGTTCATATTTGTGTGTTAGATCCACACAAATTCCATTACACTAATTCCATTGTGTTTTTGTTGGTATATCATTCTGTTTTTGTTTCCAGATTTTCAGAATCCTCTGTTTTCCACCATTCTGTTTTGGCTGATTTTGCTTATGAAAATTAAATACAACATAAGAAAATTCCGAGCCTCTGGATTTCACTAGATTGAGGTGTTAGCAAAAGATCAAAAAAAGAATCAGTTGAAAAAATAAAATAGAAAAAAAAGATAAATATTACAAAAAAAGTGTGCAATCTTGACGCTACAACTAGCAGTTATAGGCACTGATTTTAAAAACATTATTAAAACTAATTGGTGCATGCGTTTGGAGTGAAACCAATGCCAAAAATTTGTTAAGATCTTGATTTGTTTGAGTATCAATTTTCAGAAGCAAATATTAAAGAGCCAGCTCAGCATAAATCTATGAAAGTCACGCATTCTGGACCACAACATTTTTGTTTCAGTGGTGCTGTTTTTGGTTTTTAAATCAAATATAGTGCTATTCCATAGGTTCCTTTTTGTGTGCCCTCCTTTCTTTGAGTGCCTTTTTATTTGCTTGTCTAATTTCATTTGAACTCTTTCTAGTTGTGTCACATTTAATTCCATTTGTGTGGTACTGTGTTTTCAAATTAATTTGTTTCTTGCTTTCTTTCTTTGACCTCTAAGCTTTGTGGTGGATTAAATATCAATTGGTAATTGTTGAGTGGGAATTGACTTAAGGGGAGTCTAGCTTTGCTTAATAGGTGCTGGATTGAAGAATTTAATTACCTAATTCCAAGAGGATCAAAGGCAAGGGGCAGCAACAAACACATACTAAATACACCACACACCTTGGAAGGCCCAACAAAAGAAGAAACAACAAAGGGAGTGCAATTAGAAAAACAACAAAGGGAGTGCCATTTAATTTCTTTGCAATTTAACTCTTGCTAATTACTTGTTAATCACGCAATTAGACGGTGAGTGTGTCTTCAAGGGCTCCAAGTGTCCAAGAAGCCTCACCTAGGGCCGACTAGCTTAAACTTTCAAGCTTAACATTTGTTAATTGCTTTAATTACGCCAATTGCTTTTGTTTAACTTCGCTTAATTGCTTTTGTTTAGTTTTGTTTTAAGCTTTGATAATTTTGCTTGGGTTGTTAGATAGCTTGCATTGTTTCTTGCATTAAAAATTTGATTTCTACATCCTCATTGTGTTTTAAGTGATTTACCTAAAGAAAGATTTGTGTGAAGATCTCGAGTGATAGTTTTTGACTAAGGAAAAGACTTGGTATTTAAGTAGTCCATTGTGACTCACCTCTCTTACCTGGAAAACTACCTTCATTAACTTCCCTCATCTTTCTTAAAGTAAAACATTTCTAAACACAAAGTTTTAGTCATGTCTTCTCACTCCTCTAAATCTCTTAAAAGTGATGTGAAATCCTTGAAATCTCTTTTAAAACAACTTTCCAAGGATATTCAATCAATTTCATCTAAACAATTGGAGAATGAGATCAAAACTAATGAATTGACTAAAGCAAAGGATGAAAAGTCCCACATTTCAAAAAAATTACCTTCTCATGCATCTATCTCTAAAGATCGTGATTCTTTTGGGGAGGGAAGCCTTAGAATAAATGATTATTATCAAGCATCCCCTAGAAGACATAGAAGAGATAGAAGAGAACAAGAAAGCCCAAGAGAGGTTAGGGTAGACCAACCCCATTTCTATGGAAAAGAAAATGTAGAAGCTTGCTTAGATTGGGAAATGAGGGTAGAAAAATTGTTTGCTTCCCATAAAGTAAAGAAGGAAAGAAAGATACAAAAGAAAAGAGAGGAAGACGAAAGGGAAGCTAAAGAAAAAGAAAAAGAAAAACCAAGTGAGGGGTGGTGTGAATCTAGAAAGAATGAGGAATATCTTATAACACCCCTTACAAGCAAATTAAAAATAGAAAATCAAGATAAAACCCTTGAGAAACAAAAGGCGTGGGAAAAGAGTGTTCCTTCCCACAAGGTCCTTCGACAAGAAAGAAAATTTGAAAATACCTTTGAAAACATGCTTCTTGTTGAAAAACCTAGCCTTACCTTTTGTGAAGGAACACTTGCAAGCATAGTCACAAAAGAAGAAACCTTAAAAGAGGCTTGCATAGATAAAGATGAGATAGATTATTTCTCATATGTGCTAAGATATCACCAAGTGAAGGTCAAGTTATCTATAGGCATCTACAAAGACAAATTTTTATGTGAGCTAGTGCCTAAAGAAACTTGTCATGTCTTATTGAGACAACCATTTCAAAATGTACAAATTCTCATAAACAATGGTTGTAACAACAAGACTACCTTTACACATAAGAGAAAAATTCTTCATGAAGGAGAACTCATGGGCCAAATTAGAGTTGATAAAACTCTAGAGCTTTTAAAAGGAAAACTTTTGTCACCCATGAGAAAGGAGGTTCAAAGACATTACCCTAGATACATTTCTTGTTTTAAAACTACACCTAAGGCAATGTCTCATGAACTCTATACTCCTTCACCTTTTGCAAATGATCATTGGGAAGACACAAGCCTAAATTTCATATTAGAGCTTCCTAGGACAACAAAAGGTTTTGATTCCATTTTCATGGATATGGATAAACTCTTCCTTAGAGAAGTGACAAGTCTTCATGATTTATCTTCAAACATAGTGTTGAATAGAGCTCCAAAATTTGAAAACCATCATTTGAGGATTCTCTTGGGAAAATTTGAAACTAAATTGTTCTTTTCGAAGTCTTATCATCCTCAAAAGAATGGTCAAAATAAAATAGAAAACATAGCTCTTTCTACTATGCCTAGAGAAATCATGAGAGACAACTACAATTCTTGGGATGAGTATCCTTTTCCTATTGAGCATGCATACAATGGAGTAGTCCACAAAATTACTCATCTTTCTCCATTTGACGTTGTATGTGAACATAGTCCTCTTTCCCTTTTTAAGTTGTTACCACCTCCTAAAGGAATTATGCCTAAGGAAAAAGTAACTACTATTGGAGATTTTATAAAACATAAGAGGATTAAAGGACACATACAACCATGAAAAGGGAAATATTGTGAAAAGTTGCCAAAAACAAAAGAAAAACAAAAATGGCAACTTCACACAATTAAGTTTTCTCCAATTGCTCACACTAACTCCTTTGTTTTGTTTCAAGATTCCCATAGATGGACGTTTGATCCAGGAGGACAAGCCTTGACGAAGCAAGAGGCTGCTATTCGAGATCAAGTCTGTAGATCTGAGGATAGATCTTCTCAAGAAGGAGGAGATGATGGACAACATCCAGCCACACTCATCCCCCTAATTGATGAAAAAGCATTGGATTTGAGGACAAATCCTTTTCAAGAGGGAGGGGATGATGGAAGAGGCCCCAGCACCTAAAAGAGCGTCTAGGACCAACCTTGCATGAAAGGCAACCAAGAGAGTGTCTAGGCCACACAAGAAGCGTCTAGGCCACACAAGGAGCGTCTAAGAGATTTGACATCCAAGAAGGGTGACGTCCAAGAAGGCCCAACAAAGTGTAGCTTAGTCTTATTTGTGGTGTAAATAGCATAACCTTATGAACCTTTGTTTAAATTCTGCAAATTAGAATTAAGGAGGAGTTAACCTAGATTAGCTACGGTTTCTAGAAGCTCTCCACTAATCTAGGACGTCCATGTGCAAGTTAGGAGGTCATGTGCACCCATGTGCCATGTGCTCCATGTGCTCCTTCATTTGCATGTCATTTAGATTACATTTCATTTGTATTTGACTCTCCAAATTCCAGCCCTCTAAACACTATAAATTGAGGTGCTTGACTCATGTATTTGCAAGATTAAATTGAGCATTGTTATGCTGCCAAACTTGAGCCATACTTTACTCCCTTGCCTAAGATTTGGGTTTTAATCTTCAATACTTTCACCTTCCAAAGGGGCTGGCCGAACCTCCCTAAATTCCCTACTCTTCCTACACCTCCAGGCAGCCACATCTGCTAGGAGGGCCTTGATCCATCAACAAACCACTAAGCTTCCGCAAACCACCCAAAAATCACAAAAGAGAAGAGCTCAATGCCATCAAATAGGCTAATAAGAACCAATCAAATTGTCTAGGTATATAATCTAATTGATCATCTAACAAATCATTTAACCAAGAGAAGAGAGTAAATAACAAAGCATGAACAACAACAAGAGTAACAAGAGTCACAAGCAAAATTCTAATATCTTCCAAATGTTGCTCCTGTACATGTAACTATTTATGCTCATGTACATAGTATAGTTATCACAAATCACAATACAAATAACAATATACAAGGATAAGGTATTGAAATAAATTTTCAATGTAAGAAAATGTATATAAAGAAAATGATAAGTGTCAAATTTACTTGTCCATATACTTAATTTACATCACTTTGAATATTTTTATGCAAAAAGAACTTTGATCCGCTCTAAAAAATTGAATATGTACTTTGCTTGATAGAAGTTACTTGAAATGTATGGTTTTATGTTCTATAGGTTTGGGTGCAACAAAAATAGTTAATTTAGTTGATCAATTGGGTAGATTTGGGCTAGCCCTGGAAGTTTTGCTCAACACAGGAGAATGGCGTTGAGCATAATTTAGACAGAGCGCAACCCTAATGGAGGATCACCCACAAGTTCCAAGTCACCAAATACAAAGACTAAGAATAGAAGAATGTACATCATAAAATATTTGTTTTAGTTTGTAAAAAGTAGTATAGTTATTTTAGATCTTGTATTACTGGACCATTTTCTATAGTAGAATTAAATAAAACAATTACACTCTAGAAACCCTCACTTGATATACAAGCAAGGGTTTCTAGAGCACAAGAACACAAGTACTCACGACACATTGCCTTGGTTAAAAGCTCCAAAAAGCTCACCATGGTTAATAATGTTAACCAAGGTTAAGGTAACTTAAACCCTAAGCTACCTTAAGCAATGAAAGCCTATATAAAGGAGCTTCTTCCTCTTTGTAATTCAGATTTGAATATTATACTGAATGAGCATTTTGAATTCAAAACCATTATCTCCCAAATCTCTCTTTGATAGTGAACCTAGAGTCCTCGTGAAACCTTAAGGAGTTGGTCAAACCTCTCCTTACCTTCAAGCACCTCAAACATAACTGAAATCCTTCATCATTCCATTCGGTGCGACTCTTCCAATTTCTATTCCATCTTCACTTTAATCCATCCAAGGCACACCTTGGACTACATCAGGTGGATCAGAGCACATAAAAATCCGACCATGCTTCATCCAACTAAGTCAAAATCTAAAAAAAAATTCTATTTAGTCTTGTTCTTCACGATTTCTTCATTGTTCTTGAGTTTTCTTCTATAATTCTTTGTTTTCCGTCGTTTATAACCACTTTATACTATTTAGAATCATTTTCCACCGATTGAAATCACTTTTCTACCATTTATTTTCATTCAAACCTTCATCAGACACTTTTTAATGTTTTCCATTGCACAACCTACTTAGTTCCACTTTGTTTTGACTTTTCCTGTTGTTTTCTACCATTTAATCGGTTCAATTTGTGTTTTAATTGTTGTTTCACCGTTTAAACTCTCTTATATACATTTTAAAAGATTAATCTTGTGTTTTGTTTGGTGCAAATTGATTCATCGTGCTTCATAGACGTTCCACAAGAAAAGCTACCAGAACCGCATCTGTTCATTTAGTTTTTAATTTGTTGTTCTTTAATTCTTGTGTTTTAATGTTTAATTCACTTTTCATTTTCATTTAGGTGTTGTATTTTGTTTCTAATCCTTGCATGTAACTTTTTACGTTTAAATCTTGCTTTAATTATCCACATTAATCAAAGTATTCAGATGTATGCAATGTGTTTGATTAAATGATTCTAATGCACATACAGTGTTTGTGAAAAGTCTTTTGTGTTAAAAATTGAGTATAAGCTTTTATGCATTTTGTTTTTCACATTTTAGAGTCTCTATACTTTGTATTAGTCCATTAGTAATTTCTTTGCTTCAATTTTATTACTCGTCTTGATGTTTTTTTTCCTCATTCATTGCAAATTTAGGTTTTCGTTGAGTTTCCAGATTTGTAGTAATTTTACCTAGTTTTGCAAATTTATTCTAAACGCATCCTACATCCAAATATTATAAAAACATTTATGTAATAGCCTTAGTATGTTTACAATATCCAGTAAAAAGGCAAGTCCTAATATCAAATACAAAAAAAGTTATAAATCACAAAAATCAGGACGCTATTGTTGTTTGAAAACACAAATTCAGTGAATTTTTGTTATCGATTTCATTTTATTACACATATTTAGATTAGTGTTTCGCTTTGAAATTTTTACCACATATTCATTAGTATGTTACCTTGATCTATTTAAAATTTCATTCTCTAATCCACAATACAAAAATTGTAATAAGTTTTACAATCAATTCTGCCAGCGCTAGAATTACATTGTTTTCTAGTGACCATAAGCTTGTGCTTTGTCTCAACTTGTGTGATTTGTTTCTCAGTGTATACATATCCATTTGACCTAAAATTTATGGCATTTTATCACTTGTTGAGTTGAGAATATAACATAAAAATTTCAACCTCAAAACACTGTGAAAAAAATTAATACAAATTATGGAATAGTCAGTGTCAGACCACTCTAGATTTTCATTTTTTTAATCAATTCTAGAGCATTTCATAGGTTCCTATTGTTTGTGCATGCCTTTATTTTGTAGACTTAATATTTGGTTGTCTTTTTTGGCTTTCCCTTTCTGTTTTTCATATTAATCTCCATTTGAGTTCAACTTCCAAATTTTTTAGCTTTTCTTACTTTATTCCACGCCTTCCTTTTGGTACAAAATTTAGTGCTTTGTGGTGTTAAAGGTTGATGTGAGTTGATTTTAGAATTTCGCATATTTTTAGGATTTTCACTTGGATTATGATTTTGATTGCCAATAATAAGTGAAACTCAGTAAGGATTGACATTGGACACGAACTTAACCAAGTGATTAAGTAAGTGTGAAGGTTCTCTTCAAAAGAACAAAGAGAAAATACAATTAAGATGATGAAAACGAAAATAAAAGCAAGATAAGAAGAAAATAAAGGGCGAAAAACAATAAAAGAAAGGCACCCTATTTATAGCCTTTTGTGACTTGGTGGGCAAGAGAGAAAGGAAAAGGGCGACACATGTAAGGAGAATTCTAGAAGCCAGGGTAAGTGAAGGGTGTTGCACATGCTTAGGAATCCTTATAGAGAATAGGTTAAAAATGACCTTTCTAGAAGCTAGGTTAAAAGAGAAGAGATCATGGGTGGCACATGGGTATTTTCTAGAAGCTATGTCTTCTATAAGCCTTAAGCTAGCTTATTTCTTCTTCTTGGGCCAAAGTAAACCCAATTACATTTTATTCTTGTCTTGTAAGAAGATTAGAAGGAAGAACAATTAATATTCTGGTTCATGTTCGGGTGTTCTGCTTCTGAGAATCTTTTGAGGGATGGTAGGGCCTTGACTTTTCTCCTGAGATGACTGACTTAGGTGTGAATAGTCTTGTGTGCCCTTGGTCATCTGCTTATAAAGTTGAGTTGTATCAAAGGTGGTGCAAAAAGGAGTAATTGGACTTAACTTTTTTTGGGTGAGACACTCTGACCTTCAAGACTCTTTATCAAAGGGAGACATAATGATCAAAGAGAAGCAACTTTTTAGCCTCATTCATCACATATTCAGTGCCGAGACACCAACACATTTCAAGAAACACCTTGTCTACCAATTTTATATACTTTTTGTTATGTTTTCTTGTATTACAAACTTTTGAATAGCTTGTAATTTTTTTGTTTCGATTTGTCTTTACTTTTCATTGTTTGGGAAAATTCTCTAAAGACAATCCCTATAAACATTGTAATAATTCCCATGCATTAGTGTGCCAGTGTGTCAATGAACTCTAAGTGTTTATTGCACTGTCACTTTAGGATTCATCTAGTTTTAGTTTTCACTTGCATTTCTTTCCTTGCTTTCTTTTTCGTATTATATTCCTTTCTTTACTTTTATTGTTTTTATGTCTCTATGATACCTAGGAGTTTTATTACGAATAATAGACCTTCCTTTCGTGTTAGGATCATTTGAGCATTCACACACACACTTTTTTGTTTTCAAATTGTTTTGAAGTTTCTCGAGGAGACTTTTGTGAGACCTATTTGAGGTAAGCTCTAGCTAGGCAAGATTTAGTTCTTAAGTAGTTCATTGTGACTCACCTTGCTTACTTGGGAGTGAACTCAGAGAATTCTCACTCTAGATTCCTTATCTAATTTCACCATAAAATATAAAAAAAATATTTTATAAATTTTGTTTGGTGATTCACTTCTGTTGGATTTTCAAACCAATTGTGAAAAAAAAAATCATTCAACCATGAGTGATCCATCTCATCATTCTAATGTAAATGGGACTCTTAATGATCAAACACAAATCAATATCAATTTAAGACTAAACCAATATGAAAAAAATATTGTTGAAATAAAAGATCTTCTAAACAATTTTGTTATAAATAGGGATAGAAAAACTCATTGGTCTAGGAGTAGACACGGGGAGGGTTCTAAAAAACATTTAAGTATTCACCATTATAGTACTCCTCATAGTAATGATGATTGTAGTAGTCACCATAATACTGACTACTATCAAAACCCTCCTAGATATCATAAACATAGATCCTAATATGTGCTTAGAGAGCCTAAGATCGACCTTCATTCTTTCTATGGTTTAGCCAATATAGATGATTAATTGAGTTGGTAGATGAAGGTATAACAAATTTTTGAATGTCACCAAGTAGATCATGAGAAGAGGGCCACATTAGGAACCCTTAATTTTCAGGATGTTGTCATGACTTGGTGGACTGCATACACTAAAGATATTAGTCTTCACCACAACCCTCCAATTAAATACTAGAATGAATTAAGATCTACCCATAGGAAAATATATATACCATCATATTATAGGGATAAAGTTGAGTTCCTTCTAGACTGGTCTTAATTTCGAAAATGGGAAAAAGTTGAACTCCTTCCATATAATGATTTTAATGATTTAGTGAAACTTTGTGTTAGGGTAGAGGAATAGATAAAGAAAAAAATTAAGTTTTAGACGAACCTCTTCATCTATTTATCCCCCAAAAGAATATAAAAGAAATAATTTCTCTCATGACAAAGAATGACCACAAGATAAAGAGAGGGATAGGGCACAAGCTAAATATACACATAATTATATTGTTCCTTCTAAAGAAGTTAAGACTAAACAAGTTTAATGTTTTAGGTGTCTGGAAAAAGGACATTATGCTTCTGAATGTTCTCACAAGAAAACTATGATTTTAAAAGAGAAGGACACTCAAATGCTTGAGACTTCACCTTCTTCCTCTGAAGAAGAAGAAGTCATAGCTTCTAAAGAAGAAATTCAACCATGTACAAGTGATTTATTCAAAGCCATCCCCTAGAATTAGATCAATCACAATGAGAAAACCTATTCCACACACGATGTGATGGATTTCCTATGAGCTCTTCTTGGATGTTTAGTTGAAGATGGTGCGAAAGCTTATGGATGAGAGTGGGCAAGGTCCTCCTAAGAGGTGTGGTGACCTTGAAGGTGCATGAAAGGTAGGGAAGATGGGAGTGGTTCGGCCAACTCCATTTGGGGTGAAGGTTTGAAGATTAAAAGCCTATTCCTAAGAGAGTTTAGGCAAAGAGTGAGAATGGCACAATTTTGGCAGCATTTCACTATTCAATTAATCTTGAAAATACAAGGTGTAGGCTCCTCTTTTTATAGGCTAAAGAGGACCAGATTTGATGACCCAAATGCTACACAAATGTAAGCCAAATGAAATGTAAAGAAGTGGCACATGGAGGCACATGGAGCACATGGCACATGGCACATGGGTGTACATGGCCCTCCAACTTACACATGGCCGAACTTGATTAGTGAAGGCTTTTAGAAACCTTTAGCTAATCAAGGTTAACTCCTCCTTAATTCTAATGTGCAGAAAAATAAACATTTGTCCACATGGCTATGCCACTACAAGAAAATCATGAAATAGAAACCAATTTTTAGAGACCAAAATAATTAGTTACAATAAAAACTAAAATAGAGACTATTTTAGAAACTAAAAAAAAATTGGTTTCTAAATTAGTTTCTATTATTTTCTATTATTGTTAAATAGTTTCTAAATTGGTATCTAATTAGCAACTAAGGTTTTAGATACCAATTATTTAGTTTCTAAATTTAGTCTCTAAAACCTTGGTTACTAATTAGATACCAATTTAGAAACTATTTAACAATAATAGAAAATAACAGAAACTAATTTAGAAACCAAATTTTTTTTTAGTTTCTAAAATGGTCTCTAATTTAGTTACTATTGCAACTAATTATTTTGGTTTCTAAAAATTGGTTTCTATTTCATGATTTTCTTGTAGTGTGCTATTTACACCCCAATTAAAACTAGGCTACACTTGATGGGCCTTCACGGAACATGTACCAATATGTCATTCTCCCATTCATAGCTTGATCCAAGTCTTCTTGTCCTAGACGCTCCTAGCTTGGTCTTAGACGCTCCTAGCTTGATCTTAGACGCTCCTAGCTTGGTCTTAGACGCTCCTAGCTTGATCTTAGACGCTCCTAGCTTGGTCTTAGATGCTTGGCTTGGGTCTAGACGCTCTTGACTTGGGGTCTAGCCTTTCATGGGAGGTTGTGCTTGGCCCTCCTCCATCATCCCCTCCCTCTTGAAAAGGATTTGTCCTCAAATCCATTTTTTTTGCTTCCTAGGGGGATGGTTGTGGCTGGATGGTGTCCCTCATCTCCTCCTTCTTGAGAAGATCTATCCTCATATCTTCAGACTTGATCTCGGATAGCAGCTTCTTGCTTTGAGAACTAGGATTGCTCTCCCGGGTCAAACGTGTACCTACGGAAATCATCAAATAAAGCAGAGGTGTCAGTTTGAAAATTAATTTCACTAAGTTGCCATTTTTGTTTTTCTTTTGTGTTTGGCAACTTTTTACAATATTTCTTTTTTGATTGTTGTATGTGTTCTCTAATCATCTTATGCATTTTAAAATTTTCAATTGTGGTTACTTTCTCCTTAGGCACAAATCCTATAGGAGATGGTAACAACTCAAAAGAAGAAAGATGATTTAGCCCACATACAACCTCAAAAGTAGAAATATAAGTAGTTTTGTGAACTACTTTATGGTGTGCTTGCTCATCTCTAGAGTTGTGTTTGTATTTTATGATTACTCTAGGCATAGTGGAAAGAGCTATGTTTTCAATTTTATTTTGACCATTCTTTTGAGGATAAAAATTTGAAGAGTACAACTTAATTTCAAGTTTTTCTAAAAGTATCCTCGAATGATGGTTTTCAATTTTTGGAGCTCTATCCAACACTATGCTTGAAGATAAACCATGGAGACTTATCACTTCTCTAGAGAAGAGTTTATCCATATCCATGGAAAAACCTTTTGTTGTCCTAGGAAGCTCTAAGATAAAATCGAGGTTTATGTCTTCCCAAAGATCATTTGCAAAAGGTAAAGGAGTATAGAGTTCATGAGACATTGCCTTAGGCGTATTTGTAAAACAAGAAATGTATCTAAGGTAATGTCTTTGAACTTCTTTTCTCATGGGTGACAAAAGTTTTCCCTTTAAAAGCTCTAGAGTTTTATCAACTCTATTTTGTCCCATGAGTTCTCCTTTATGAAGAGTTTTTCTTTTATGTGTGAAGGTAGTCTCGTTGATACAACCATTGTTCATGAAAATTTTAATGCTTTGCAAGGGTTGTCTCAATAAGACATGACAAGTTTCTTTAGGTACTACCTCACATAAAAAATTGGTTTGGTAGTTACCTATAGATAACTTGACCTTCACTTGGGGATATCTTGGTATATATGTAAAATAATCTATGCAAGCCTCTTTTAAGGATTCTTCTTTTTTTTCTATGCTTGCAAGTGTTCCTTTACAAAAGGTAAGGCTTTGAGGTTGTTCAACAAGACACATATTTTCAAAGGTATTTTTAAATCTTTTGTCTTGTTGAATGACCTTGTGGGAAAGAACACTCTTCTCCCACGCCTTTTGTTTCTCAAGGGTCTTCTCATGTTTTTCTTTTTCTTTAGCTTCCCTTTCGACTTCCTATCTTTTCTTTTGTATTTTTCTTTCCTTTCTTTCTTTATGGGAAGCAAACAATTTTTCTACCCTCATTTCCCAATCTAAGCAAGCTTCTATATTTTCTTTTCCATGGAAATGGGGTTGGTCTACCCTAACCTCTCTTGGGTTTTCTTGTTGTTTTCTATCTCTTCTATGTCTTCTAGGGGGTGCTTGATAATAATCATTTATTCTAAGGCTTCCCTCCCCAAAAGAATCATGATCTTTAGAGATAAATGCATGAGAAGGTAATTTTTTTTAAAATGTGAGACTTCTCATCCTTTGCTTTAGTCAATTCATTAGTTTTAGCCTCATTCTCCAATTGTTTAGATGAAATTGATTGTATATCCTTGGAAAGTTGTTTCAAAAGATATTTCAAGGATTTCACCTCACTTTTAAGAGATTTAGAGAAGTGAGAAGACATGACTAAAACTTTGTGCTTAGAAATGTTTTACTTTTAAGAAAGAGGAGGGAAGCTAATGAAGGTAGTTTTCCAGGTAAGAGAGGTGAGTCACAATGGACTACTTAAATACCAAGTCTTTGCCTTAGCCAAAAACTATCCCTCAAGACCTTCACACAAATCTTTCTTTAGGTAAATCACTTGAAACACAATGAGGATGTAGAAATCAAATTTTGAATGCAAGAAAACAAGGCAAACTATTTAACAAACAAAACAAATAATCAAAGCTTTAAACAAGACTAAACAAAAGCAATTAACAAAACAATTAACAATTGCTAAGCTAGAAAGTTCTAAACTAGTCGGCCCTAGGTGAGGCTTCTTGGACACTTGGAGCCCTTGAAGACACACTCACCGTCTAATTGCGTAATTAAACAAGTAATTAACAAGAGTTAAGTTGAAAAGAAATTAGATGAACTCCCTTTTGTTGATTTTTCTATTTGCACTTCTTTTGTTGTCTCTTCTTTGTTGGGCCTTCCAATGTATGTGGTGTATTTAGAAGGTGTTTGTTTCTGCCCCTTGCTTTTGTTCCTCTTGGAATTAGGTAATTAATTCTTCAATCCAGCACCTATTAAGCAAACTAGACTCCCCTCAAGTCAAATCCCACTCAATCAAGTACCAATTGATAAATAATCCACCACCAAGCTTAGAGGTCAAAGAATTAAAGCAAGAAGCAAATTAATTTGAAAAACAGTACCACACAAAAGGAATTAAATGTGACAACTAGAAAGAGTTCCAATGAAATTAGACAAGCAAATAAAAAGGTACTCAAAGAAAGGATGGCACACAAAATGGAACCTATAGAATAGCACTAGATTTGATTTCAAAATCAAAAAACAACACCACTGAAATAATTGTTGTGGTCCAGAGAGCGTGATTTTCACTGATTTATGCTGAACTGGCCTTTTAATATTTGCTTCTGAAAATTTATATGCAAACAGATCAAGATCTTAACAAAATTCTGGCGTTGGTTTCACTCCAAACTCATGCACCATTTGTTTTTAATAAATTTTCTAAAATTAGTGTTCAGTTACGCCAGTTGTAGCGTCAGGATTGCACACTGTTTTTATAATATTTATCATTTTTTTTCTATTTGTTTTTTTGAACTGATTCTTTTTTTGTCCTCTTGCTAACACCTCAATCTTGCAAAATCCAAAGGCTCAGAATTTACTTATGTGTAAATTAATTTTCATAAGCAAAATCAGCCAAAACAGAATGGTGTAAAACAGGGGATTCTGTAAATCTGAAAAAAACAGCAAGATATACCAAAAGAAAAACACAATGGAATTGGTGAAATGGAATTTGTGTAGATCTAAACACAAATATGAACTCAAGCTAAAAATAAAAAGCAACAAAGGATAAAAAACACATCAGATTCAGATCAAGCATTTATACCAAAAACAAGAAACAAATAAGCCAAACAAAGTACTACTATGATTTGATGACATTTTTGGAAGAAACATGACTAGACAAAACATATATAGATTCAGAAATTAAAAGACTCAAATGAACATAATATGAACCAATTAAAATTGCAATAAGGACTCAAATACCTGAAATAAAAACAGCAACACAAACTATATGGAATCCTACCAAAAATTGCACAAAGATTGCTCAAGAACAATTGAACAAGATGCACCGATTGGAATTTCCAAACAACACACCAATTCAAAACAAAAATTAAAAAACAGCAAGACAATATGGAAGATGAAGAACAACATGGATTTAAGAAGAACTAAAAAAGAAAATGACAAAGAGATACTCATCTTTGAAGAACCATAGCTCAGGATACAAAATGATGGATTTCCTATGAGCTCTTCTTGGATGTTTGGTTGAAGATGGTGCGGAAGCTTATGGATGAGAGTGGGCAAGGTCCTCCTAAGAGGTGTGGTGACCTTGAAGGTGCATGAAAGGTAGGGAAGATGGGAGTGGTTCGGCCAACTCCATTTGGGGTGAAGGTTTGAAGATTAAAAGCCTATTCCTAAGAGAGTTTAGGCAAGGAGTGAGAATGGCACAATTTTGGAAGCATTTCACTATTCAATTAATCTTGAAAATACAAGGTGTAGGCTCCTCTTTTTATAGGCTAAAGAGGACCAGATTTGATGACCTAAATGCTACACAAATGTAACCCAAATGAAATGTAAAGAAGTGGCACATGGAGGCACATGGAGCATATGGCACATGGCACATGGGTGCACATGGCCCTCCAACTTACACTTGGCCGAACTTGATTAGTGAAGGCTTCTAGAAACCTTTAGCTAATCAAGGTTAACTCCTCCTTAATTCTAATGTGCAGAAAAATAAACATTTATCCACATGGCTATGCTATTTACACCCCAATTAAAACTAGGCTACACTTGATGGGCCTTCACGGAACATGTACCAATATGTCATTCTCCCATTCATAGCTTGATCCAAGTCTTCTTGTCCTAGACGCTCCTAGCTTGGTCTTAGACGCTCCTAACTTGATCTTAGACGCTCCTAGCTTGGTCTTAGACGCTCCTAGCTTGATCTTAGACGCTCCTAGCTTGGTCTTAGACGCTCCTAGCTTGATCTTAGACGCTCTTAGCTTGGTCTTAGATGCTTGGCTTGGGTCTAGACGCTCTTGACTTGGGGTTTAGCCTTTCATGGGAGGTTGTGCTTGGCCCTCCTCCATCACGATGTATGGTTCTTGATAACATTTGTTCATTAACTGTGGATAGTGGTTCTTGTTGCAACTGTTGCAGCTCTAAATTAATTCAAAAGTTATCTTTAAAAACACATCCAAACCCTGCATTATACTGATTAGACTAGATTAATCAACATGATGGTGTAGTTTTCAAACATCAAGCAAGTGTGCCAATTCACATAGGATCACACTAAGACAACATTTTATGTGATATTATTCCTATGAAAATTGAACACATTATACTTGGTTGACCTTAGCAATTTAACCATAATACTTTCTATGAAGGTCGTACAAATAAAATCAATTTTACTTTCCAAAGTCATAAATTCACTTTATGTCCTCTTACATGATGGAAGAGGGCCAAGCACCACTTTAAAGGAAGGCCAAACACAAAGACATATTGGGCCAACTACAAGGGCAATGGCTAAGAGGCTTGATGAAGATTGGGACACTGCCACTGATGGCAGAGAAACTTACCTTTACATGTTCCAAGAGGTCCAAAATCAAGCGTAGCATAGTCTTTAAATTCTTGTCAAAGTAGTATAGGAATTTTCTTTTGTAAAATGTAATTAGGATGAATTTTGGTTCTTAAAAACCAACCTAAGTTAGATTAAGGTTACTAGAACCTTCTATCTAACTTAGGCCGGTCACCTAGTGTGCGCTTGAAAAATCACTTTGGCTCACGCTTGCCATGTGACTCTTTAGGCGTCACATTTGCATTTCATTTGGCTAGCATTCCATTGTCATTGACTCTTCATTTCCGGTCCTCCAAGCCTATATAAGGAGGAGCCTCCCTCATGTATTCTTAAGATTAATTTGAGTAATGAAATGCTACCAAAATGTGCCATTCTTACTCCTTTGCCTAAATTCTCTTAGGATTTAGGTCTTTAATCTTCAAACCTTTCACCTACAAAGAGAGTTGGCCGAACCTCTCTCACCCTCCTACTTCTCATGCACCTCCAAGGCTACCAAAACTCTTAGGAGAGCCTTGTTCCACCAACAATCCATTGAAGCTTTCGCAAATTCCACCTAAAAAACGCTAGGATGAAGAGCTCAAGCTATCATTTGGTATCTAAAGCTATGGTCTTCAAGAGATAAGTGTCTCTTTTCATTTTTCTGTTTGAGTTCTTCTTATTTTCATGTTGTTCATCTCTTTTTCACGCTGTCTTGCTGTTTTTACATTTTTAATTTGATTTAGATGCTGTTCTAAGCATTTCAATCAGTAGAAATTGTTGAAATTGTTCTTGAGCACCTTATTTTCAATTTTTGTGTAGGAATCTATGGTGAATTGTGTTTCTGTTTTGGTTTTAGGTTACTTGAGTCTTGTTTGAATTTTTGTTCGGTGCAATATGATATTCTTGAGTCATTTTATTTTCTGAATCTATATGTTTTGTCTAGTCATTTAATTCCAAGAATGTCAACAAATCTTAGTAGTACTTTTCTTGATTCATTTGTTTCTTGTTTTGATTTGAGTGTTTAAATTGAATTCTGACTTGTTTTGTTCCTTTGGTGCATTTTTCCTTTTAGTTTGAGTTCATATTTGTATGATAGATCCATAAAAATTCCTATAACATTCACTCCATTGTGTTTTTGAAGTTTCTTTTTCTGTTTTTAATTTCAGAATTAGGATTCCTCTGTTTTTACAAATTCTGTTCTGACTATTTTGTGTTATGAAAATTAAATACATTGAAAGAAAATTTTGAGATTCTGGATTTCAGTGGTTTGATGTGTTAGAAAAAGAAGAAAAAAAGAATTAGTTGAAAAGGCAAAATAGAAAAAAAAAGATAAATCACACCAAAAAAAGTGTGCATTCTGGCGCTAAAAATTGACGGTAATTGGACAGTGAATTTGAAAAATTTATCACAATTAATTGGTGCATGTTTTTGGTGTGATTCCAGCGCCAAAAGTTTGCCAAGATTCTGAATCGTTTGTGTTTAAATTTTCAAAAGCAAATTCAAAATAGCCAGCTCAACATAAATATTTTAAGTCACGCTTTCTGAACATCATTTTTTCCAGTAGTGCTGTTTTGGTTTTTCAAATCAATTCTAGTGCCTTTCTTTAGGTTCCTTTTGTGTGCCTACCTTTGTTGAGTGCCTATTTTTTATTTTGCTTGTCCAATATCATTCTAAACTCTTTCTAGTTGTATCATATCATTAAATCCAATTGTCGTGGTGCTGTTTTTAAAATTTAATTGTTTCTTGCTTTCTTTTCTTGACCTCTATATTGTTGGTGGATAAATTTCAATTGGTGCTTGTTAAGTGGAAATTGACTTGAGGAGAGTCTAGCTTTACTTAGTAGGTACTGTTTTGGAGAATTTAATTGCTTAAATCATAAGAGGTTCAAGGCAAGGAGCAGCAACAAATACAAATACCAAAAACAAACCATACACTTTGAAGGGCACAACAAAGAAGAGCAAAAACAAGCCAAAGGAGTGCATATATTAGCAAGCTGAAATTAAATTTGTGCAATTCAATTTCTTTGCATTTCTTGAGTTGTAATTACATTTCACTTTTGTTAATTAGTGGATTAATCACGATTAGACGGTGAGTGTGTCTTCAAAGGCTCAAAGTGTCTAAGAAGCCTCACCTAGGAAGCGACTAGTTTAAGCTTTGTAGATTAGCAATTGTTAATTGTGTTAGCTAGATTATTTTACGTTAATCTTTGCTAGCTTTGCTTAAAATTGCTTACGTTTATCTTTTGTTTAAAGCTTTGATAAATTGCTTTATTTGTTAAATAGCTTTGCATTGTTTTTCCTTGCATAAAATTTGATTTTTCATTCCTCATTGTGTTCTAAGGAATTTACTTAGAAAAAGAATTGTGTGAAGTTTTTGGCTAAGGCAAGACTTGGTACTTAAGAAGTCCTTAGTGACTCACCTCTCTTACCTGGAAAGCTACCTTCACTAACTTTCCTCTTCTTTCTTGAAGTAAAACACTTTTAAACACAAAGTTTTAGTCATGTCTTCTCACTCCTCTAAATCTAATGAAAGTGATATGAAGTCCATTAAATCTCTTTTAAAACAACTTGCCAAGGACTTTCAATTACTTTCATATAGACAATTGGAGAATGAGGCCAAAATTAATGAATTGACTAAAGCAAAGGATGAGAATTCTCAAAAAAAAAAAAAAAAAAAAAAATACATTCTCATGCATCTATCTCTAAAGATCATGATTCTCTTGGGGAGGGAAGCCTTAGAATAAATGAGTATTATCAACCACCCCCTAGGAGGAATAGAAGAAGAGAACAAGAAAGCCCAAGAGAGGTTAGGGTAGACCTACCCCATTTCCATGGAAAAGAAGATGTAGAAGTATACTTAGATTGGGAAATGAAGGTAGAACAAATTTTTGCTTGCCATAGAGTGAGTGAAGAAAGAAAAGTGCCCCTAGCCACTCTTAGTTTTCAAGGAAACGCTATGTATTGGTTGACATCTTTAGAAAGAGATAGGCGTCTTCATAGGGAGCCTCCCATAGAGTATTGGAATGACCTTAGGGGAGCCCTAAGACGCTGCCATATACCCTCCAACTACAATAGGGAGTTAATGGACAAGCTCCAAAGACTCCAACAAAGAAATATGAGTGTAGAGGAGTATAGGCAAAAGATGGAGCTATACATGATGAGAGCCTCCATTAGGGAGGATGAAACCACCACCATAGCTAGATTCCTAAGTGGGCTCAATCTTGAGATAAGATATAGGGTTGAACTTTTACCTTATCAAGACTTGAATGATTTGGTTCAACTTGTATTAAATTTGAACAACAAAATTTAAGAAAAGCTTCAAGTCAAAGAGTAGGTTCATATCCTAACTTGTATCCCAAGAGAGATTTTAAAAGGGAGGGTAGCGCATCCAAAGAGATACCTTCACTCCACCCATTCGTGCTAGGGACACCAAATGTTTTAAATGCTTTGGAAGAGGACATGTGCAAGCACAATGTCCAAACCAAAGATGTTCTTAAAAGGAATAGATGAATACACTAGTGGTGAGGACGAACCTAGTGAAAAGGAAGAGGAAGGGGGAGATGATGAGAGAGTAAATCCTTTAGAGGGGGAATTATTGATGATTAGAAGAACCCTCAACAATCAACCTAGTGCAACCATGGAAACACAAAGAGAAAACATCTTTCACACAAGATGCAAAGTTTTAGAAAACATATGTTCTCTCATTGTGGATACTGGTTCATGTTGCAATTGTTGTAGCACTAGGATGGTTGAAAAGTTAAGTCTACAAGTAGTTCCTCATCCTAAACCTTACAAATTACAATGGATCAATGAGAATGGGGAACTAAGTGTAGATAAAGAAGTGGAAGTCAAGTTTTCTATAGGTAACTACAAAGACAAAGTTTTATGTGATGTAGTACCTATGGAAGCTTGCCACATCTCATTAGGTAGACCATGGCAATTTGACAAGAAAACCTTGCACAATGGTCTAACTAACGAGATTTCCTTCACCCATAAGCAAAAAAAGTTTGTACTTAATCCTTTACCACATTCTCAAGTGGTAAGCGATCAAATACAAATGAAACATAAGAGGGAGGAGGAGAAAAAAAAAACAAAAATAGAAAAAGAGAAAATCCTTAGGGATAAAAAGGTGTGGGAGAAGAGTGTTCTTTCCCACAAGGTTATTCAACAAGACAAACCTTTTGAAAACACCTTTGAAAATATGCTTATTGTTGAACAACCTAACCTTATCTTTTGTAAAGGAACACTTCCATGCACTGCCACAAACCTTGAAACTTTGATTCTACCTCTTCAAGTTAAAAATCTTTGAAGTGAATTTGATGATATATTCTCTAAAGAGGGACCCATAGGACTTCCTCCTTTTAGAGGTATAGAACATCAAATTGACTTGATTCCGGGGGCAAGCCTACCAAATAGGGCAGCATATAGAACTAACCCCAAGGAAACAAAGGAGATAGAGTCTCAAGTTCAAGATTTGTTGGAGAAGGGTTGGGTTCAAAAGAGCCTAAACCCTTGTGTTGTACCTGTCTTGTTGGTGCTTAAAAAGGATGGAAAATGGAGAATTGTTGTGATTGTAGAGCAATCAACAACATCACCATCAAGTATAGGCATCCAATCCCAAGGCTTGATGACATGCTTGATGAACTACATGGGTAAATCATATTTTCTAAAATTGATCTTAAAAGTGGGTATCACCAAATTTGAATCAAGGAGGGTGATGAGTGGAAAACCGCTTTTAAAACCAAGTTTGGATTATATGAATGGTTGGTGATGCCTTTTGGTCTTACTAACGCACCTAGTACATTCATGAGGCTAATGAATCATGCCTTGAGAGATTGTATAGGTAAATATGTAGTAGTATATTTTGATGATATCTTAGTGTATAGTAAAAACCTAGAAGACCACCTAAGCCACCTTAGGGATGTTTTTCTAGTACTTAGGAATAATAGTTTGTTTGCAAATAGTGATAAATGTACTTTTTGTGTAAATAGCATAGTTTTTCTAGGCTTTATAGTAAACAAAAAGGGGGTACATGTTGACCTCGAAAAAATCAAAGCCCATCCAAGAGTGGCCAACTCCACAAAATGTAAGTGATGTTAGAAGCTTTCATGGTTTAGCTAGCTTCTATAGACGCTTTGTGCCAAATTTTTCAAGCATAGCTTCACCTCTTAATGAACTTGTAAAGAAAGATATTACATTTTGTTGGAATGAAAAACATGAACAAGCCTTTCAAAGGCTAAAGACTCAACTTACCAATGCACCCATTCTAGCTGTACCAAATTTTGCTAAAACTTTTGAGTTAGAATGTGATGCATCGGGGGTTGGCATAGGTGCGGTTTTGTTACAAGGTGGGCATCCAATTGCTTATTTTAGTGAAAAACTTCATGGAGCCACCCTTAACTACCCCACCTATGACAAAGAGCTCTATGCACTTGTGAGGGCCTTAAAGACTTGGGAACACTATCTTGTTTCAAAAGAATTTGTTATTCATAGTGACCATGAGTCTTTAAAAGATTTGAAAGGCCAACACAAGCTCAATAAAAGGCATGCAGAGTGGATGGAATTTCTTGAACAATTTCCTTATGTCATCAAATACAAGAAGGGAAGCACAAATATAGTGGTGGGTGCTCTCTCAAGGAGACATGTGCTCTTTTCAAAACTTGGTGCTCAAATTCTTGGATTTGACAACATAAAAGAACTTTATCAAGAAGACCAAGACTTTGCATCTATCTTTGCTAAATGTGAACATAGAGCACAAGAAGGTTACTATGTGACCGAGGGGTATCTTTTTAAAGAAGGCAAACTTTGTATCCCCCAAGGTACACATAGAAAACTTCTTGTAAAAGAATCACATGAAGGGGGTCTCATGGGCCATTTTGGAGTTGACAAAACTCTTGATCTTTTAAAAGGAAAATTTTATTAGCCACACATGAGAAAGGATGTCCAAAGACATTGTTCTAGATGTATTTCATGTTTAAAAGCAAAATCTAGAACAATGCCTCATGGACTATATACCCCTTTACCGATTGCAAATGCTCCTTCGGAAGATATTAGCATGGATTTCATCTTAGAACTTCCTAGGACTGCAAGAGGTCATGACTCCATCTTTGTGGTAGTGGATCGCTTTAGTAAAATGTCACATTTTATTCCTTGCCACAAAGTGGATGATGCTCAAAACATTTCTAGACTCTTCTTTAGAGAAGTGGTGAGACTTCATGGTTTACTAAGAAGTATAGTATCCGATAGAGATCCAAAGTTTATAAGCCATTTTTGGAAAACCCTTTGGGGAAAACTTGGCACAAGACTACAATTTTCAACATCTTGTCATCCTCAAACGGATGGCCAAACCGAAGTAGTCAATAGATTTCTTGGTACTATGCTTAGGGCAATCATGAAGGGTAATCACAAATCTTGGGATGAGTACCTTCCCCATATTGAGTTTGCTTACAATAGAGTAGTTCACAAAACTACTAATGCTTCTCCTTTCGAAGTTGTATATGGATTTAACCCTCTTACTCCTTTGGATTTGTTACCCCTTCCTAATCCACAATAATTTGTGCATAAGGAAGGAGTTATCAAAGCCGAATTTGTTAAGAAATTACATGAGAAGGTTAAAATACAAATATGATCCTGCCTGTTGACCAGAACGCTGGAACCTGCCTCGTCAAAGGATCGACGTGTGCACCGCTTCAAACCTCCGTCCTTCTTCGAGATCCACCTCAAGAACCTGCAAAAGAACAGAGCGGCGCCGCTGCGGCCGATCACACTCCAACGCCCAAGTCAGTGACCGAACCACCAAATACTAAGAGCAAGAACACTCAAGAAATCTCAAGGAACCGTGCAATGTTCTCTCTCACAGTCAGCTCTAGAACTCGCAAGCGTAAAGAGTATAATCTGAACGTGCGTACCTCAGAAGGTTCGTTGAGAACTCTTATATACCTGGTCACTTTCTCTCTCCTAGCAGTTACAGACCTAGACACGTGGCTCGCATCCAGTTGTACACGTGCCATCATCTGGAGCCTCCTTGACTTGGGCACTGCTTCTGACTCTCTTTTTGGCTAAGTTACTTATGCATGGTACTGCTCAGTGCATAGCTAACTTGGGAACGCGATCTCTACTGGAATTGGCGAATTAGGGTGCTCTCGTACACCTTCCCTGTGGTCTCGCTGGCCGCCTTCATAATCTGCATCACCTTCATCTTCGGCGATGTGCTTGCTCTGGCGATCTCCAATCACTTGGTCGCCTGAGTTTACCATCTGGCGACCTCATCTTCAACTGGGCGATCGCCTGGTATGCTGGAGATCGGAGCACGCCAACTTAATAACTGGCGACTACACGAGCCCCCCGACTTCCTTCACTTCTGCGAATCTGGCGCCTTGTCGACACGCCTACACCGTAGCTTGGTGCTGCGTCATCACCTCCGACTACCAGGGCGGTACACAAGCCCCCCAGTCTTAAGCGAAGACTTGTCCAGCGAAAAGACTGAAAGAGTCACGTCAACACCGATCTACGTGGCACTGGCACAGAATTCCAAGCGGTTGTACTTTCTGCTTCTCTGATGCTCCACCAAACCCCTCACCCATCGCTCGACACGTGGCTTCATCAACGGTTACCTTCAGTTACCGTTTGGCTTCCCAAACCCACTTCGAAAAACCCTTAAACCCATTTTTCGCTCCACTGTTCCATCACTTTTCTTCGTATTCTCAAACGCTCTAACTTTCTTCTGCAAAAAAGCTCTCAGCGTTCTTCAACATTCTGAATCACCAACATCTTTCATCGCCTTCCTGATCATAAAAAGGTACTTCATTTCCTTCTTCTGCTGGTTTTTCCTGCATTTTAACCGATTCGCATCATCCTGTAACTGTCTGGTGCATACGTTGTGGGTTGTTTTTTCCATTTCTCCTTTCTCGTAACTTAGGGCTTCGTCAATCGTTGCAACGAAAATACGTTCGTTCGTTTTTCACCCTTCTCCCATGATCGAGTCAGCCTCTGCGAACCCTGATCATTTTTCCTTTTCTTCTTCCTTTGCAGCTTCGACAATGACTCGCTCAAAGATCACCCCGAATCCTCCTCCTTCATCGCGAAACCCCTCTTCTCAAGCACTCAACCCACCGCGAGCACGCGGTGCTTGGTCTTCCCAGGCTGAGAGGCCTGCACCTTCCCGCCCCAACCTGGCCCAGGCGACTCCGCCTGTCACCGGAGGAGCCCCCGTCCCCCCACCAGACTTCAAAAAACTCTATCCCTGGGCCAACTCGACCCTGTTGAGGGAAACGTCTTCCGTGAACACTGCTGGGGCAGTTTTGCGATTGACTAAGGGGGATGAGCCTCACCAAACATTCCACAAGGAGCACGATGAGAAGATGACAGTGCTACCTTGCCCCCCCGACCTGCCAGTTTGCGCCGACGATAAGGCGAGCAATGACGGGCCCTTCTGCTTCGTCTACACAACTCTGTTCAAGAAGGTGAAACTAAAGTTTCCCTTTACTCGTTTCGAGAGGGAGCTCCTCACCGAGCTCAACATCGCCGCCGCCCAGCTCCATCCCAACAGCTGGGCGTTTGTGCGAGCATTCCAAGTTATGTGCGACCACCTGGGGTTGCCAGCATCTGTAGATGTTTTCTTATTCCTCTTCGAAGCCAAGCACCCAGGAGATCGCCTGTGGGTAAGCTTGAATGGGATTGCTGGGAGGTCGATCCTCTCCATCTTCCAGCAATCCTATAAAGACTGGAAGGGGAAGTTCGTCCAAGTGCGCCCCAACGACAAGGACGCTTCCCTACTCGACGGTTTCCCCTTGTACTGGGTGAACAAGGGGAACAAAGAGTCCAAGAGCTGCTTCAGGAGACCCAGAAGTCCTGATAGCATGGGCGCCTTGGACAGAGATCTCTGTTTCTTTTGGAAGAGTGTGGCGGACGCCAACATCACCTTCCTCACCACCACACTCATCAGCTTCGAGTTCTTCGAGGACCAACTCGAAATTCGAATAGGTTAGAACGTTTAAGCTCTTGTTCTAATACTGCTTCTGTTAACTGTTTCTGGGCGTCTTGTGCGTTGGGCACAAGACTTTGGCTTTATTTTTCTGCACCCTTTATCTACTTTGCTGTTGCATACTGCCTTATGCATTTATCTTCTCTCTGAACTAACCCATGCATTTTTGCTCTATGCAGATAATATGTTGGGCCAGGGCAAACTCGCTGAATTGAGGGCGCTTGCCCGAACCCACGGGTTGGCAACGGGTTCTCAAACAGTGCCAAACTCGGTGGTGGAGATCGCCGCCGCACAGGGCCGATCGCCACCTAAGGGCCCAGCTCCCTCCGATGTCCAACCCGCCGCCCAACGCAAAAAACTTGTCCTGAAAAGGCCCAAGAGGAAAGCTCCCCAGGTAATCCACGAGGAGGAAGAGGAGGACGACGAGGCCACTGAAGATGGCCTTGTCACGAAGAGGAAGAGGGTGGCACCTTCTTCACCACCTGCACCACCTCCTCTTCCCACATCAACGCCGCCATCTAGGCCTGCTCCTCCTCCATCATCGCCACCCCCACAAGCTCCTGCTTCACCAGTCCAAGCCATTCCACTGGCAACTGCGCCACCTGCGGTTGAGGCCCCCGAGCCAAACTTCATGGAGGACCCCCCGAGCGCCTCCACGCCGTATGTATCAGCTGGAGGGGGTCCTCCTTCAAATGCCTCAGCCGCAGACGTTGCTCCAATCGGGGATGAGGTTGCCCATACCTCTCCAATTCTGACTACCGAATCCCCGACGTCGCCATCACGCCCAGAAGCGCCTACTGATGAACCAACTAAAGAAGGTGGCGACGAAAACAAACAACAGGCCCACCCGGCGCCTCTACAAGCAGCAAACCTCCCTCTTGAGGTCACGAGGATGTGGGAGCCTTTATCTGCCAAGCTGAAGACGATAGCAGAAGAAATCCCCACCATCATAACTAGAGCTGTGGAGAGCTCCACCAGGAAGCTCCAGGATGACCTCTTCAACCTTAGAACTGAGAATAGCACCATGAGGGTTGAGGTGGAGAAGTTGTCCTTCAATCTGACACTCGCGGAGATTGAACACTCCCGAGTAGAAGACGCAATGAGCACCGAGCTCAGGGTGATGCGCAGGAGGCCACTGAACTCCGCCATAAGGTGCAGCAACTGGCTCAAGAAAAGATCGAACTAGAGAGCAAGATTGTTCCTTATCGCGTCAAGGTGGCTGACCTGGAGGCTCTCATAAAAACTGACGCCGCCAAGGTGAAGAAACTGGAGCAAAGGTCAGCCGACCGGGAGATCTTCCTTGGTAAGGTGGAGAAGGCAAGGGATGACGCCATGGCTGAGCTTGCCGAGGCCAACAAAGAGAAGGGGAAGATCGCTGCTGAATTGGACCAAGTGCAAGCAGAATCCAAGAAGGTTGCTGAAGACCTTCTCCAGGCTCAAGAAATCAATGAAAAACTCAAGAAGCAAGTTGAAGAGCTGGAGCAGCAGAACAAGGGGCTGAAGGAACAAACTGAAGAACTCAAGAAGCAGATTGAAGAACTTAATCTGAGTTCTGCCCAAATTCTGGCTGCTGGATTCGAAGCTGCACGGGAACAGTTCGCCTGCTTGTTCCCCGATCTGGATCTCAGCATGGTGTCCCTTAATAATGAGGTGGTGGATGGGAAAGTGGTTCCCGCTGAAGACTGATCAGTTTACTCCATCCACTGCCTTTATACTTTCCTTTTGTGTATAACTTGTAATAAACTTTATATCTTCCCGTATGTACCGCCCTGGTAGTCGGGGGTGATGACGTGGCATCCTGCTACAGTATAGGCGTGTTGACAAGGCGCCAGGTTGGCAGAAGGGAAGGAAGTCGGGGGGCTCGTGTAGTCGCCAGTTGTCATATTGGCGTGTTCCGATTTCCCGCTTACCAGAATCGGCGATCACCAGGTTAAGGATGAAGTCGCCAGATGTAGATTCAGGCGACCTAGTCATCGGAGATCGCCAGAGCAAGCACATCGCCGAAGATGAAGGAGAAGCAGATTATGAAGGCGGCCGGCGAGACCACAGGGAAGGTGTATGAAGGCCCCTAACTCGCCAGTTCCAGTAGAGATCGCACTCCCAAGTTAGCTATGCACTGGGCAGTACAATGCATAAGTAACTTAGCCAAAATGAGAGTAGAAGCAGCGCCTAAGTCAAGGAGCCTCCAGATGATGGCACGTGTACAGTTGGATGCGAGCCACGTGTCCAAGTCTGTAACTGCCAGGAGAGAGAAAGCTACCAGGTATATAAGAGTTCTTAACGAACTTTCTGAGTACACACGTTCAGATTATACTCTTTACGCTTGCGAGTTATAGAGCTTACTGTGAGAGAGGATTTGCACGGTTCTTGTTCTCTTAGTATTTGGTGATACTGTCACTGACTTGGGTGTTGGAGTGCGATCGGCCGCAGCGGCGCCGCTCTGTTTCTTTGCAGGTTCTTGAGGTGGATCTCGTAGAGGAACGGAGGTTTGAAGCGGTGCACACGTCGATCCTTTGATGAGGCAGTTTCCAGCGTTCCGGTCAACAGGCAGGATCATCAGGCGCCCACCGTGGGGCCGTGTAAAACTTGCTCCCATCCACAACGTGAGTTTTTGGAGGTTTTCGAAGTTTTCTGTGTGGTTGTGTGCTGGTGCAACCATCGTCCGCTGTTTGTTTGAGTTTCGTTCGGTGAATTCGCATTTTGTACCGTTCGTTTAACTTTTCGATCGGTGGAATGAGGTTTCCTGCTGTTTACGCGTGATTCGTTCGGTGGAGTTTGAGTTCTTTCGCTCAATCGGTTGTTCGTGGGGAATCGGTGGTTTCTGGTGAAGTTGAGGTTTTTTTTGAAGGTTTACGGTGTTCTTGAGTTTTCTTGCGCGGTTTCGCACTGTTTTCTCCGATTGATCGCTGATTCGATCGTGGTTGAAGTGTCGTTCGCTGCATTCTGAGATTCGCTGAGTTCATGAGAAAAATGAGAAGCAATCGTTCAAGTCCAGTTGCGCCTGTTGCTGACGAAGGCGCCGCCGTCATGACCATGGCGCAGATGGCAGAGATGATGCGCTCGTTGCAGGCAACTGTGGAAGCCTCGCGCGTAGAGCAGGCGAGAATGCATGAGGACCTGGTCGCCTCTCGCGCCAGGAACGAGGAGCTCAGCAAGGTGACTGAGGAGCTGCGTCAAGCTCTTCAGGAGCAGCAAGGGCGTTCTTCTGCTGAAGAGGTGGTGCCGTCATCGCCACCTCGTGTTTTCCCAATGCCTTTTGTTCAGGCGATTACCGACACGCCCATTCCTGCGAGCGTGGTTCCGGTTAAGGCTGTTTTCACCGGCGTGGAGGATCCTGAGGCTCATCTCACCATGTTCCATACGCAGATGATGCTGTCGGGAGGATCGGACGCCGTCTACTGCAAGATGTTCGTGAGTACGCTCCAGGGAACGGCGATGGAGTGGTTTGTGAGCCTGCCTAACGGCCACGTAACCAATTTTCAACAGTTCTCGAAGATCTTTGTTGAGCAGTACATCGTGAATAAGGCACCGCCCAGGGTGTCTTATGATCTGTTTGATATAAGGCAGTACCAGGGAGAGTCCCTCAGAGATTACCTGAATCGCTTTGGAGCGCAGATGGTCAGATCGCCGGCCAAGGATGAAGAAATGCTGGTCTATGCCTTCAAGAAGGGCGTGCAGCTGGGACCATTCTGCGAAGCCCTGATCAGGGCTCACCCCGCGACGTTTGCTGAAGTCAGGCGACTTGCGGTGGCTCACATCGCCGACGAGAATGAAGTCGCCGAGAAGAGAGGAAGCGTGGCTCCCGCCAGGCCACGCGCCCAGACCAGGGTTCAGCCGCAGAGGGTGCTGGAGACAGCAGCGGCGGCCAGGAAGGACCAGAGGACTCGCCATCCTTACGATAGGAGGAACAAGGGAAGGAGCCAAGCACGCCAGCAACCAGCACGCCGGGAATACAATTGCCCGCCTAAGCACAAGTTTGTCATGGGACTGGCGGATCTGATCGCCATTCCTAGCATATCTGCTAGGTTGAAAGCGCCTAAGAAGGTGGGCGACAAGGTGCTGGGGCCAAAGCCCGATGCCTGGTGTGAGTTTCACCAAGGCTTTGGCCACACTTTGGACTCGTGTTTGTCTTTGGGATATCAGCTCGACGATCTGGTTAAGAGCGGGTTCCTGAATGACTATCTGCTGGACAGGAGGACGGGGGGAGCGTCGAGTTCCCAGCCAGCAGGCGGAGAGGCCCAGCAACAGGAGATACCTATCCACGGGGAGATCCACACCATTGCAGGGGGTTTCTCAGGTGGTGGATGCACCGCATCGCAGAGGAAGAAGTACGCGCGATCGGTGATGACAGTGGATATGTTTGAAGATCACTCGTCGGAAGTGGACATCACGTTCACCAAGCAGGATCTTCGGGACGTTGTGCCTCATGACAACGATCCCATAGTCATTTCGTTGGTTACGGCGGGAAGGAAGGTCCACAGAGTTCTGGTGGACCAAGGAAGCTCGGCAGACGTGATGTTCTGGCCGACTTTCACGCAGCTGGAGTTGCCCCTTGACCAGCTAAGGCCCTATGGAGGGTGCCTATATGGGTTCGCTGGTGACCAGGTGGAGGTCAGGGGGTACATTGAGCTGAGAACCACGTTTACAGATGAGGCTGGGTCGAGGACGGAGAAAATCAAGTACCTCATTGTGAACGCTCCTTCAGCATACAACATCCTGTTGGGAAGGCCCACGCTTAACAGGATAGGCGCAATCCCGTCGACCCGGCACATGAAGGTAAAGTTGCCGTCTATGGAGGGGGTGGTGATCACGATCAAATCTGATCAGAAAGAAGCGAAAAAGTGCTATGAGAATAGCCTGAAAAACAAGAGGTCGGTGAGTTATGTAACAACTACCCCACCTCCCGGTGTGAAGCCCAAATCGGCGGTAACAGAGGAGGCCGCCGGAAGAGATGTGGAGATGGTGGACGCTGAGCTGGGGGAGAGGAATGCTGGTCTGGGGGAGGAAGAGGCGCGGAATCGCCCTGAGGAAGCGAGGGAGCAGGGAATCGCCAGGGCGGTGATCGCCAGAGAATCCAGGCCAAAGCCTGTCGAGCAGTGGCTCGAAAAGGAGATCGGAGGAAAGATCTTCAAGCTGGGAAGATCTCTGGAGGTCGAGCTCCAGGACCAGATCGCCAAGGTGATTGAGCGGCATCTGGACGCGTTTGCATGGTCCGCTTCGGACATGCCCGGTGATGTGATTCCAATAGCCACATAGAACAAGATTCTTGACACTTTGAGGAATCACCTTGAGCTGGAAAATATAGAGGCACTTTCTTAGAAGTTGGATCATGGTTCTAAAATCAAGAACTCACCAATAACAAGTACCAAATCCCAAACTCATTTGGATGAACCAAATATTGTCAAATTGAATCAACAAAGGAGAATGAAAAGAAGAGACCGAACAGAATTGAATTAAAAACAAAAGTACCGAACAGAATTAAGAAGCAAACAGAAAATAGGTGCTGGAAAATTAAAGGAACCAAAACAAAAACAACTCAAAACTCAAGGCTACATGAACAAATTGAAGAAGAAGAAAGGAAGGAGAAGAGAATGCTCATGAAGATGGAGGAATGGTTGGATGATCACGCCACTAGAAGAATGGATGCTCCTAGATGAGTGTGCAAGCCGCCACTTGAGGAAACCATGGTCCTTCAAGATAAGACTAGAGTAGAAGCTCAAAAGCTCTCCAAATGCTCACTCCAATTTTGAGTATAGTTTCTTTAGATAAAATCAAATCTAAATTTTACAAAGGAAGCACCTCTATTTATAGCCTAAGGTGCTGAAAAATAGGTGGGAAATTTCAAATAAACTCATTTGAAATTCCCACCAAAAACAAGTCACATGGGAGGTGTGACCTTTTTCTACTATGACACCTCCCAAAAACTACACCTACACCTATCTACTAATACACCCCCCTAAAGGTCCTATTTAAAACCTAAAAGATGCTATAACAAAAGAGGTTTCTAAGGTTTCCCTCTAAGCACCTTCAACTAAAGACACTACAAAAAGAGAAAATAAATGTCCTCTTGCTCCCAAGGCTTTGAACATGCTTCTTGTAATCCTTTGAGGTGGACTTTGACCTCCATGGGCATCCTCCATTTGTGCCTCCACCTCTTCTTGAGCTTGATGAGTGGCCTCCATGTTCTCTTGGGCTTGATCTCCATCATACTCCCCGAGTTGGAGAGAATTCGACCACGAATTCTGGAGACCTACAGAAAAAGGAGTTAGATCGCTGACATTAAAAGTATGACTACCTAAGAATGTATCAGGCATATCTAACTCATAAGCATTGTCATTAATCCTCTTGAGGACTTGGAAAGGTCCATCCCCTCGAGGCATTAGTTTGGACTTCCTTTGAGTAGGAAAACGATCCTTCCTCAAGTGAAGCCAAACCCAATCGCCCTCATCAAACAACAATGCTTTTCTCCTCTTATTGGCAAGTTCAGCATACTTGCCAACCTTCTTCTCAATTCTCTTCTTGATGTCTTTATGCAAAGTTTTCACAAAAGAAGCCTTTTCATCCCCATCTTTGCACAAGACATCGTCAAGAAGGGGAATAGGAAGAAGATCAAGAGGTGTTAGGGGATTAAACCCATAGACCACCTCAAAAGGAGAATGGGAGGTGGTAGAATTTACTACTCGGTTATATGCAAACTCAACATGGGGTAGTAAATTCTCCCACACTCTAGGATTCCCCGAAATAAAGCATCTCAATAGTTGTCCCAAAGTTCTATTTACCACCTCGGTTTGACCATCGGTTTGTGGGTGGCAAGTGGTAGAAAATAAAAGCTTAGTTCCAAGCTTGCCCCACAAGGTCTTCCAAAAGTGACTCAAGAACTTAGGATCTCTATCGGACACTATAGACCTAGGAATCCCATGCAAGCGAACCACTTCTTGGAAGAAGAGGTTTGCAATGTGGCATGCATCATCCACTTTGTGGCAAGGAATAAAGTGAGCCATTTTTGAAAAACGATCCACTACCACAAAAATGGAGTCCTTTCCCTTTGATGTCTTGGGTAAGCCTAAGATGAAATCCATAGATATATCTACCCAAGGCATTGAAGGGATAGGAAGAGGAGTATAAAGACCATGGGGATGCATTTTAGATTTAGCTTTGCGGCAAGCTATGCATTTATCACACAAACTATGAACATGTTTATGCATATGAGGCCAAAAGAAATGTTCATGCAACACATCCAAAGTTTTAGCAACCCCAAAATGTCCCATTAAGCCCCCCTCATGAGCTTCTCTAACAAGAGATAATCTAATAGAGCATTGGGGAACACAAAGACGTTTTCCTTTAAAAAGAAAGCCATCTTGAATAAAAAAATCTTTGTGTCCTCCCTTAAGACACTCTTGATAGAGGAGAGAAAAATCAAGGTCATCATGATAAAGTTCCTTAATGTGATCAAAACCAAGATATTGAGAGGTTAAAAGATTTAGCAAGGTGTATCTTCTAGAAAGAGCATCCGCCACAATATTTATTTTGCCTTGCTTGTGTTTGATCACATAAGGAAATTGCTCAATGAATTCCACCCACTTAGCATGCCTCTTGTTAAGTTTGTTTTGGCTTTTCAAATATTTAAGAGATTCATGATCACTATGTATCACAAACTCTTTGGGAAAAAGATAGTGTTGCCAAGTAAACAAAGCCCTAACAAGTGCATATAATTCCTTATCATAGGTGGAATAGTTGAGATGACTTCCCTTCAATTTCTCACTAAAATAGGCTATGGGGTGGCCCTCTTGAAGGAGAACAGCCCCAATACCTATGCTTGAAGCATCACACTCAATCTCAAATGTCTTAGTGAAATTAGGAAGGGCCAAGATGGGAGCATTAGTCAATTTTTCTTTCAAAGTATCAAAAGCATTTTGTTGTGCTTCTCCCCAATGAAAGACCACATCCTTTTTCACTATGTCATTGAGTGGTGCGGCAATGGTACCAAAGTTTGGGACAAATCTTCTATAGAAAGAAGCAAGCCCATGAAAACTTCGGACCTCATTCAAAGATTTCGGTGTAGGCCACTTTTGAATGGCCACCACCTTGGTTTTGTCCACATGGACCCCTTTACAACTCACAACAAACCCTAGGAATTCTATATGATCAAGAGCAAACATACATTTAGCAAGGTTAGCATACAAATGTTCCTTCCTAAGGGTTTCCAAAACTTGCCTAACATGCAACCTATGGTCATTCAAAGATAAGCTATAAATGAGAATGTCATCAAAGTAAACCACAACAAACTTACCAATGAAAGGTCTAAGAACATGATGCATGAGGCGCATGAAGGTACTTGGTGCATTAGTTAAACCAAAAGGCATAACTAACCACTCATATAAACCAAAGTTGGTCTTAAAAGCCGTCTTCCATTCATCACCCGGTTTGATACGGATTTGATTGTAGCCGCTTTTAAGATCAATCTTTGAAAAGATTTTTGAACCATGTAATTCATCCAACAAATCATCTAATCTAGGTATGGGATGCCTATACTTAATGGTTATGTTATTTATGGCCCTACAATCCGAACACATTCGCCATGTGCCATCCTTTTTTGGCACTAAGATGATAGGCATAGCACAAGGACTCATGCTATCTTGCACCCACCCTTTTTCAATCAAAGCCTCAACTTGTTGGCGAATTTCCTTGGTTTCACTTGGATTGGTCCTATATGCGGGACGATTTGGTAAAGAAGAGCCCGGTATCAAATCAATTTGGTGCTCAATCCCTCTCAAAGGTGGAAGGCCATTTGGAGGATCTTGAAACACATCTTTGAACTCTTCTACCAAATTTTCCAAGCAATGAGGACTATCAACAAGTGTTTCTATGCTAAGAGTTCTAGGGATGGCTAAAAAAAGAGGATGATGAGCCACTATTTCCCTTTCAATGTCACGCCTAGACACAAGGAGTGTAGGCTTAGAACTCTTATCTTTTTTATCTTTTTTATCTTTTTCACTCTCCCTCTTTTTCTTCATGATAACTTGGTCCTCATGGACTTCTCTTGGAGAGAGAGATTTTAAAGTAACCTTGTGACCATGGAATTCAAAAGATAATTTGTTGGTAAAGCCATCATGTAAAACTTTTCTATCAAATTGCCAAGGCCTTCCCAAAAGAACATGAGTGGCTTCCATGGGCACAACATCACATAATACCTCATCTTTGTATTTTCCAATGGAGAAATGGATGAGGACTTGTTTATTAACAATTATTTCTCCTACTTCACTAAGCCATTGTAATTTGTAGGGCTTTGTATGAGAGATAGTAGGCAATCCAAGCTTATCTACTACTCTTGTACTAGCCACATTTGCACAACTACCCCCATCCACTATCAAGGAACAAATGTTGTTTTGAATAAGACATCTTGTATGGAAAATATTTTCCCTTTGACTTTCATCAAAAGGTTGTGAAACTTGTCCAAGAAGTCTTCTCACAACTAACAAGTCCCCTTCAAGTGGACATTCACTCTCTTCCTCACTAGATGCATGAGAATGCAATGAATGCTTTGAAGAATCCGAATCATGCTCACTAACTACAATGCCCTCATGCATGTACATACTTCGTTTTGAAGGACAATTTGCAGCAATATGACCATAACCCATACATTTAAAGCATTTAGTGTTAGATGTTCTAGTGGGAGACTTAGGTCTAGATGTTGATGGCTTAGATTCCTTGGGTTTGAAAGAAGAATCTTTGGAAGGATGTTTTGAAAAAGAAGTTTTGTTTCTCCAAGACTTGGAGTAGTATCCATTATTGGAAGCATTTTTAAAAGAGTTTTTCTTAGCAAGTTGGGCTTCCACCTTCATTGCAAGATGAACTAAAGAGCCCAATGATGAATACTCTTGTAACTCAACAATGTCTTGGATATCCTTCCTAAGACCACTCACAAACCTAGCAACCATGGCTTCTTCACTTTCTTCTAATTCAATTTTAAGCACAAGCGTCTCAAGCTCCTTATAATATTCATCCACATTTAGCGTGCCTTGTTGAAACCGTTGGAGTCTCAACATGAGGTCTTTCCTAAAATGTGGGGGCACAAACCTAGCGCGCATATGATCCTTTAAAGAGTTCCAAGAGTCCACGGGAGGACCCTTGTGATAGATAATGTCCTTTACAATCCCATGCCACCATTTCATGGCATAATCACTAAACTCTAGGGTGGCTAGCTTGAGCTTATGCTCATCTTGGATCTCATGGATCTCAAAAATTTGTTCACACTTAGCCTCCCAATCTAAATACACATTTGGATCACTAGAACCATTAAAACAAGGTAGTTTGACCGAAGGAAGCTTGGACTTTGCATCATGGTAGAAGCCATTGCCGTAGTGAATTCTTTCCCCTTGGTGATGATGTCTTTGTCCATGGACTTGGGGTGGAGGTCTCCTTCTCCTATGCTCATCTTCACGGCCAACATCATTTGAAGAAGCTCTTGAAGATGGTCTATGAGAATGATGTCCATCATGGATAGAAGGAGATGGTCTAGTTTGTTTGACCTCCATCTTTTGCAATTTCTCTTCCAACCTTCTAATTGTTCTTTGAGCTTCATGTAATTCACCAAGAATTGAAGCTTTGGAAGGAGAATTCTGCTTGGAGGATGCATCACTTGAAGATCCAGCCATTTGTAATTAAAAAACAGCAAACACACAAAACAGCAAACAAGTTAAAAATTAGCAAAAACAGTGAGCTTTCCAATTGAAACTGCCGAAGTGAATTTAAGGCTGAAAAGATATCACTCTCAAAGAAATAATGTTCTTGCACCAATCTGATCTTGAGGCCTTGGAATCCTCAAATGAAATATGTCAAAGCAAGCACACCAATCTTAAGAGCAAACCACCACAAAACCAATGAAACAATAAAGACAAACAAGAAAAGGTATAAGCAAGGAAAGGTAATTGCAAAAGGAAAACTATGTGTAAGACAAACTCAAAGAGTAAGAATGAAAGACAATCAAGAAAATAAAGAACTCAATGAGAAAAGTAGGCACACAAAAGAATACCTAAGGAAAAGCACTAGAGTAGATGAAGAAAACAAAAAAAATTTAGCTACTGGAAATTTTTTTTTAATGCAAACTGTGTTTGATATTCACTGATTTAACTGGAACGTTGTAGAGCGAACTGGATTATGAAATTTATACCACAGAAACTTCAAGATGTTAACTCAAAAATGGCACTGGAATCAATTAAAAACAGTAAGCCAATTGAGAGAAATAAATGTTTTAAAATCACTGCCAGATTACCGTATTTTTTTCGGCAGGAATGTACACTTTTTTTATTTTATTTATCATTTTTTGTGTACTTCATATTTTTGAATGATTCTTTTTTCTATTCTTTTCTAACACTTTCAATATCTCAAATCCAGAATTTCAGAATTTTACAGTACGTAAATCAATTGCAATAAGGAAAAACAGTAAGCACTTTTTTCAGAAACAGAGGAATCCTAATAGGAATAAAAAAACAGGATGATGAACTAGCAAAGACATAATAGAAAATGATGTATTGGAACTTGTATAGGTCTAGAATACAAGTATGAACTCAATGCTAAAAAGAAAATGCTCAAAGGATCAACATCAATTCAGAAAAAAATATAACACCAAAGCAAGAAACAATCAAAACAATAAAAGTACTACTAGAAGTAATGACATATATGGAATAACATGACTAAGACAAAACTTAACAAGATTCAAAAATTAAAAGACACAACACAAATTGTAACAAGTGGAAGGAAGCTTAAGGTAAACTCTAGGAAGGATAATGCCATTCCAAAAGAGCAACCATACTCATAAGAATTATGAGTGCCATAAACCTTTCCACAAACACTTGGAGCAAAAGAAAAACAGCAAGAATACTCAATTAAAATTCTAAAACAGAAACTTAAATTGCAAGAAAAATTAAAGAGCTCTTGAAATAAAGTGCACACAACTCAACAATTAAACAAGAATGAACCTAAGACTCATGATACCACATGATGTGATTCCAATAGCCACATAGAACAAGATTCTTGACACTTTGAGGAATCACCTTGAGCTGGAAAATATAGAGGCACTTTCTTAGAAGTTGGATCATGGTTCTAAAATCAAGAACTCACCAATAACAAGTACCAAATCCCAAACTCATTTGGATGAACCAAATATTGTCAAATTGAATCAACAAAGGAGAATGAAAAGAAGAGACCGAACAGAATTGAATTAAAAACAAAAGTACCGAACAGAATTAAGAAGCAAACAGAAAATAGGTGCTGGAAAATTAAAGGAACCAAAACAAAAACAACTCAAAACTCAAGGCTACATGAACAAATTGAAGAAGAAGAAAGGAAGGAGAAGAGAATGCTCATGAAGATGGAGGAATGGTTGGATGATCACGCCACTAGAAGAATGGATGCTCCTAGATGAGTGTGCAAGCCGCCACTTGAGGAAACCATGATCCTTCAAGATAAGACTAGAGTAGAAGCTCAAAAGCTCTCCAAATGCTCACTCCAATTTTGAGTATAGTTTCTTTAGATAAAATCAAATCTAAATTTTACAAAGGAAGCACCTCTATTTATAGCCTAAGGTGCTGAAAAATAGGTGGGAAATTTCAAATAAACTCATTTGAAATTCCCACCAAAAACAAGTCACATGGGAGGTGTGACCTTTTTCTACTATGACACCTCCCAAAAACTACACCTACACCTATCTACTAATACACCCCCCTAAAGGTCCTATTTAAAACCTAAAAGATGCTATAACAAAAGAGGTTTCTAAGGTTTCCCTCTAAGCACCTTCAACTAAAGACACTACAAAAAGAGAAAATAAATGTCCTCTTGCTCCCAAGGCTTTGAACATGCTTCTTGTAATCCTTTGAGGTGGACTTTGACCTCCATGGGCATCCTCCATTTGTGCCTCCACCTCTTCTTGAGCTTGATGAGTGGCCTCCATGTTCTCTTGGGCTTGATCTCCATCACCCGGGATTGATCCCGACTTCTTGTGCCATCATCTGGCGATGGACAATTTGGCGAGACCGGTGCGACAAAGGAGGAGAAAGTTCAACGAGGAGAGGAGGCAGGCGATCAGGGACGAAACACAGAAACTCCTCGCTGCAGGCCACATCAGGGAAGTCCAGTACCCTGAATGGTTGGCAAATGTCGTGCTGGTGAAGAAGAGTAACGGGAAATGGCGCATGTGCGTCGATTTCACCGACCTGAACAAAGCTTGCCCAAAGGATTCGTATCCTTTACCAAGCATTGATGCCCTGGTTGATAGTGCTGCAGGGTGTAAGTTGCTGAGTTTCCTGGATGCCTTCTCAGGATATAATCAGATCAAGATGCATCCCATGGATGAAGAGAAAACAACCTTCATGACGGAGAGATCGTGCTACTGCTATAAGGTGATGCCGTTTGGGCTGAAGAACGCGGGGGCCACGTACCAGAGGCTGATGGATCGAGTACTTGCACCAATGCTGGGAAGGAACGTGCAAGCCTACGTCGATGACATGGTCGTGACCTCGCAGGAAAAAAGCAAGCACGTTGCAGACTTGGAAGAATTGTTCACGACGATCGCCAAGTTCAAGTTAAAGCTCAATCCGGAGAAATGCATTTTCGGCGTGGAGGCTGGAAAGTTTTTGGGTTTCCTCTTGACTGAAAGAGGAATAGAAGCCAACCCAGACAAGTGTGCCGCCATCTTGGCGATGAGGAGCCCAGCTACGGTGAAAGAAGTCCAACAGCTAACAGGTCGGATGGCAGCCCTATCTCGCTTCGTGTCAGCTAGCGGAGAAAAGGGGCATCCCTATTTTCAGTGTCTAAGGCGTAACAATAAGTTCGTTTGGACGAAAGAGTGCGAGGAAGCTTTCGTCAAACTGAAGGAGTATCTGGCGAGCCTGCCGGTTCTGTGCAAACCGCTGGTGGGAATCCCTCTCAGGTTGTATTTTGCTGTAACTGAGAGGGCGGTGAGTGCGGTGCTCGCCCAGGATCAAGATCAGGCTCAGAAGCCTATTTATTTCGTGAGCAAGGTGTTGCAGGGCCCAGAAACGAGATATCAGGCCCTGGAGAAGGCTGCGCTGGCTGTGGTGTTTTCGGCGAGGAGATTGCGCCACTACTTCCATAGTTTCACAATACTGGTGATGACTGACCTGCCCATCCAGAAGGTCTTGAAGAAGCCCGACGTTGCGGGAAGGATGGTGAAGTGGGCGGTAGAGTTGTCAGAATTTGATATTAAATATGAGCCCCGAGGCCCGATCAAAGGGCAAATCTTTGCAGATTTCGTGGTTGAGCTCTCATCAGAGGCGACGCGGGTTGAAGGAGACGATTTCCGTTGGGTACTTTCGGTGGATGGATCGTCGAACCAGCAGGGCAGCGGTGCTGGAGTCATATTGGAAGGGCCCAACGGCGTGCTGATCGAACAATCTCTGAGGTTCGCCTTTAAGGCCAGCAACAATCAAGCAGAGTATGAGGCGCTGATCGCCGGAATTTTGCTGGCCAAGGAGATGGGAGCTAGGGTGCTGATGGCTAAGAGTGACTCGCTGCTAGTCACGGGGCAAGTAACAGGCGAGTTCCAGGCTAAAGATCCACAAATGGCGGCTTACTTGGCGTATGTGCAGGAATTGAAGAGTTCCTTTGCCTTCTTTGAAGTAGTGCATGTCCCCAGAGAGCAGAATGCCCGAGCTGACTTGCTTGCTAAACTCGCCAGCTCAGGCAAGGGGGGTAGGCAGAGGACGGTGATTCAAGAAACTCTGAAGACGCCAAGGGCATTTGTAGCAGATCACCTGGTCCTTCAGGTAAGCAAGTCGATGGAGAAAGCAACGAGAAGCCATAAGTCCTTGACGCAAGAAACTCTGAGATCGCCGAGAATTAGAGCGTGTCGAGGAGAGAAGGTGAATGTGATGCAGGTCTGCGCCACCCATGAGCCAGACACTTGGATAACACAGTACAAACGGTGCCTGGCAGATGGCCTCCTCCCGCTGGATCCGACAGAAGCTAGGAAGGTAAAGAAAAATTCCAGCAAGTACACATTGATTGATGGCGATCTGTACAGGTTTGGGTTCACTCACCCACTCCTGGAATGTATACACGGCGAGAAGTGCACGAGAATCATGGCGGAGCTCCACGAAGGTATATGCGGAAGCCACGTCGGGGGTAGAGCTCTGCCGCGAGGACTCTCCGTGCAGGCTACTACTGGCCATCCATGAGAGAGGATTGCAAGAAATATGCCCAGTGTTGCAAACAATGCCAACAGCACGCCGATTGGCACAAGGCACCTCCCGAGGAGTTGAATTCGATCTATAGCCCTTGGTCGTTTCATACTTGGGGAATCGACATCCTGGGACCTTTCCCGCTGGCGATCAGGCAGATGAAGTACTTGGTGGTGGCGATTGAGTATTTCACCAAGTGGATTGAAGCAGAACCAGTGGCCCAGATCACCGCACACAAGATCGAAGGTTTCGTATGGAAGAACATTGTGTGCCGGTTTGGAGTGCCTAAACGCCTGGTGTCGGACAATGGGACGCAGTTTGCAAGCCACCTGTTGAAGAAGCTTTGTGAAGGGGTGGGAATTCAACAAGTGTTTGCATCCGTCGAGCACCCTCAGACAAATGTCCAGGTGGAGTCAGCTAATCGGGTGTTGTTGAGAGGTTTGAAGAGAAGGCTTGAGAAAGCCAAAGGAAGTTGGGCTGAGGAGGTACCCCGTATAGTCTGGGCGTACCACACCACCGAGCAGTCAGGAACCCATGAGACCCCGTTCAGCTTGGTCTATGGGTGTGATGCCATGATTCCAGTGGAGATCCAGGAGAGCTCGCCGAGATTCCAGAACTTCGTGGAGGAAGACTCGAATGAGGAGAGAAGGCTAAACCTGGATCTACTGGATGAAGTCAGGGAAGAGGCGAGGTTGAAGGCTGAAGCCGTGAAGAGAAGGGTCGAACGAAGATACAACTCGAAGGTGATTCCAAAGCAGTTTAGAGAAGGCGATCTGGTGATGAGGAAGGCCCACCAGTACGAGATGGAGAATAAACTGTCACCCAAATGGACTGGACCGTTCAGAATAACCGAGGCGCTCGGGAACGGAGCCTACCGCTTAGAGACGCTGGAAGGAGGGGCGATTCCCCGCACCTGGAACGCCACACACCTGAAGTTGTACTATAATTAAGAGCTTTGTAAGTAAAGACAAACACAAATGTCATATTACAATATCTCTGATGAAACAGTTTGAAGGGGGCACTCTTTTTTCCCTAAGGAGGGTTTTTAATGAGGCCACCCAATAAAAGAAGAGTTTTCGAAGTATAAGGCGTTTTCTGGTTGCATGTTTGCTGTTTTCCAAAAGTTTTGAAGAAAGACCTTGTCACTTGTAAGTGATTTAAGGCAAGAAAAGATATATCACATGTTTTCCAGTAAAGTTTTTAAGTCCTCATCGTTTTTCGGCGATTGGAGGCATCATTTAAAGTTTAAAGTCCTCATCGTCTTTCGGCGATTGGAGGCACCAGTTAAGTTTTAAAGTCCTCATCGTCTTTCGGCGATTGGAGGCACCAGTTAAGTTTTCAAAGTCCTCATCGTCTTTCGGCGATCGGAGGCACCAGATGAAAGACCTCAACGCCCTCGCGCGTTTTGAGGCAAGTTAAAGACCTCCTCGCCGTCGAGCGAGTGCAGGCGAGAAAGAGTAAAAGTCCTCCTTGTTTCTGGGGGCGAGAAGATGTAACCCCTGGGGCAATGTAGAGGCACCAGTAAAAGTCCTCCGTGTTTCTGGGGGCGAGAAGATGTAACCCCTGGGGCAATGTAGAGGCAAGATAAAGACCTCCTCGCCGTCGAGCGAGCGCAGGCGAGAAAGAGAAAAGGTCCTCAGTGCATCCAGGGGGGAGGAGATGTACACCCTGGGCAAGTTGAGGCACCAGATAAAGACCTTCTCGCCGATGAGCGAGTTCAGGCGAGTTAAAGACCTTCTCGCTTATATGCGAGCTTGGGCAAGATAAAATCCTTCTCGTCTCGAACGAGTTCAGGTATGGTGCAGAGGGTGGAAGAAGTTTGGAAGGTGGCTAAGGTAGGTTCGAAGAGAACGCCTAGTCACCCGGTCTTTCGTTCTGAAGTTCAGGGAGGTAAAGAAGGATCCCAAAAGGCGTTTCTACCCCCATACAAAGAAACAATTGCCAAAGCATGAGGCCAGAAAGAGGCTGATATTACCAAGAGTTCTTGGCGATCGGGAAGAGTTCAAACAAGCGGCGAGAAGGTCGAAAAACCTGTTTGATAAAGCAGGTCGAGTGGGACGGTGTTTTGAGCCAATAACTGGGTTACAGTTCGTGGTTTGAAGGGTATTCTTACGATAAGGTTAGTGCCTTAAGAGTACAAGTTGGTTAAAGTGATTATTGCTTAAGTTTGAAGTGGTTCGAAGCAGTTAAGTCAAAAGTCGTGTTTGCAAGATCGTTATGTTAAATCCGACGAAGTTAAACATGCAAAGAAGGTTAAAGTGCCTAAAGAAGTCAGGAGAGGGAATATCCAAACTTTGTCATTAAGATAAGCATCTGTTAAAGGCACATATACAAGAGTTTATTACAAGGTATATACAAGGGAAAGCACAAAAAGGTGGCAGATGAAGAAGAGTTGATTAGTCTTCAGCAGGAACGACTTTTCCATCTACTACTTCATTGTTCAGCGACACCATGCTGAGATCCAGTTCGGGGAATAGGCAAGCGAATTGTTCCCGCGCAGCTTCGAATCCAGCAACCAGAATCTGAGCAGAGTTTAGCTTAAGTTCTTCGATTTGCCCCTGAAGTTCCTCAATCCGCTTCTTGAGGTCTTCAGTTTGCTCTTTTAGCTCTTTATTCTGCTGCTCCAGCTCTTCAACCTGCTTTTTGAGTTGTTCGTTGGTCTCTTGAGCCTGGAGAAGATCTTTAGTAACCTTCTTGGATTCCGATTGTGCTTGGGCCAACTCAGCAGCCACCTTTCCTTTCTCTTTGTTGGCCTCGACGAGATCAGCCATGGCGTCGTCCCTCGCCTTTTCCACTTGCCCAAGTAGTTTCTCCCGGTCGATCGACCTCTGCTCCAGTTTTTGCACCTTAGCGGCGTCAACTTTCATGAGAGCCTCCAGGTCGACTGCCCTGGCGCGAAGAGGCACAATTTTGCTTTCCAGCTCGACCTTCTCTTGGGCAAGTTGGTGCACCTTGCGGCGAAGGTCAGTGACCTCCTGGCGCGCCAATCTGAGCTCGGTGCTCATTGCGTCTTCTACTCGGGAGTGTTCCATCTCCGCGAGTGTCAGATTGGCGGACAACTTCTCCACCTCGACCCTCATGGTGCTGTTTTCGGTTTTGAGGTTGAAGAGGTCGTCTTGGAGCCTCCTGGTTGAGCCTTCCACAGCCCTGGTTATGATCGCTGGGATATCCTCTGCTATGGTTTTCAGCTTGGCAGTTAGAGGCTCCCACATCCTTGTGACCTCAAGGGGAAGGTTTGCGGCTTGGAGAGGCACCAGGTGGGCCGGTTGTGGGTTCTCGTCGCCACCTTCCTTAGGAGGTTCTTCAGTGTTTGCTTCCTGGCGTGGCGACGGGATCGGGGATTCGGTGATCAGAATCGGAGAGGTATGAGCAACCTCATCCCCGATTGGAACATTTTCTGCAGCTGAAGCGTTTGAAGGGGGGCCCCCTCCAGCTGACACATATGGCGTAGAGGCGCTTGGGGGGTCCTCCAGGAAATTTGGCTCTTGGGCCTCAGCTGCAGGTGGCGCAGTGGCCAGTGGAACCGCTTGGACTGGTGAGGGAGGAGCCTGTGGTGTTGGCGATGCTGGAGGGGGAGCAGGCGTCGATGGTGGTGTTGAGGTTGGAAGAGGGGGTGGAGCAGGTGGTGAAGAAGGTGCCACCCTCTTCCTCTTCGTAACGAGGCCATCCTCGGTGACCTCGTCATCCTCTTCTTCCTCCTCATGGATGACTTGAGGGGCTTTCCTTTTAGGTCTCTTAAGGACCAGTTTCTTGCGTTGGGCAGGTTCCTTGGGTGGCGATCGCCCGTGGACGATGGCAGACTCCACCACCGAGTTGGGTACCGTTTGGGAACCTGTCGCCAACCCGTGGTTTCGGGCGAGCGCCTTCAGTTCGGCGAGCATGCCTTTGCCCAACATGTTGTCTGCATGCAACGAAAATGCATGGGTTAACTCAAGGAAAAAAATAAGTGCATAAGGTAGTAAAACAGCAAAGCAGATGATATGTGCAGGAAAGGTAAAACCAAAGTCTTGCGCATAACGCACAAGACGCCCAGAAACAGCTAAACAGAAGCAGTATCAAAGCAATAGTTCAAATGTCCTAACCTATTTGAATTTCTAGCTAATCTTCGTAGAATTCGAAGCTGATAAAGGTGGTGGTAAGGAAAGTTATATTGGCGTCCGCCACCCTTTTCCAGAAGAGACAGAGGTCTTTGTCCAATGCTCCCATGCTGTCAGGACTTCTGGGCCTCCTGAAGCAGCTCTTGGACTCCTTCTTTCCCTTGTCCACCCAGTACAAGGGGAAGCCATCGAGAAGGGAGGCGTCCTTGTCATTCGCACACACTTGGATGAATTTCCCCTTCCAGTCTTTGTACGATTGCTGGAAGATGGTAAAGATGGACCTCCCAACAATCGCGTTCAAGCTGACCCACAGGCGCTCTCCTGGGTGCTTGGCTTCGAAGAGGAATAAGAACACGTCCACCGACGCGGGCAACCCCAGGTGGTCGCACATTACTTGAAAAGCTCGAACAAACGCCCAGCTGTTGGGGTGAAGCTGGGCGGCAACAATGTTGAGCTCGGTCAGAAGTTCCCTCTCGAATCGGGTGAAAGGGAACCTGAGCTTGACCTTCTTGAATAGAGTCGTATAGACAAAGCAGAAGGGCCCGTCGGCGCTTACTTTGTCATCAGCACACACGGGCAGATCGGCGGGGCAAGGCAGCACCATCATCTTCTCGTCGTGCTCCTTGTGAAACGATTGATAGATCTCGTCCCCCTTAGTCAGCCGCAAAACTGCTCCCGCAGTGTTCACGAAGGATGTCTCCCTCAGAAGGGTCGAGTTGGCCCAGGGATACAAAGTTTTGAAGTCGGGCAGGGGAACGGGGGCTCCTCCAGCGTTAGGTGGAGTCGCCTGGGCCAGGACAGGTTGGGAAGACGCAGGCCTCTCAGCCTGCGAAGATGATGCGCCACGAACTTGTGTTGGGTCGTGTGCTTGTGAAGGAAGGTTTCGTGCTGAAGGAGGAGGGTTCAGGGTAATCTTTGTGCGAGTCATGATAGCAGCTGCAAAGGAAGAAGAAAGGAAAAATGATCAGGGGGTTACAGAGGCTGACTCGATCATAGAAGGAAGGTGAAAAACGAACGAGTGTGGGTTCGTTGCGACGATTGACGAAGCCCTAAGTTGCGCAGAAGGAGAAATGGAAAAACAACCCACAGCGTATGAACCAGGCAGTTACAGGATGATGCGAATCGGTGAAAATGCAAGAGAAACCAGCAGATGAAGGAAAGTAGGTACCTTTCGATGATCAGGAGGACGATGGAGGAAGATGGTGATCTAGAGCGTTGAAGAGCGTTGAGAGTTTTCACAGAAAGAAGTTAGAGCGTTTGCAGGCACGAAGAAAGTGATGGAACAGTGGAGCGAAATGGGTTTAAGGGTTTTTCGAAATGGTTTTAGGAAGCGCAAACGGCAAATGAAGAGAGCCGTTGATGAAGCCACGTGTCGAGCGATGAGTGAGGGGCTTGGTGGAGCGTCAGAGCAGCAGAGGGTACAACCGCTTGGAATTTTGCGTCAGTGCCACGTAGATCGGTGCTAATGTAGGCTCTTTCAGTCTTTTCGCTAAACAAGTCTTCGCTTAAGACTGGGGGGCTTGTGTACCGCCCTGGTGGTCGGGTGTGATGACGTGGCATCCTGCTACAGTATAGGCTTGTTGACAAGGCGCCAGGTTGGCAGAGGGGGAGGAAGTCGGGGGGCTCGTGTAGTCGCCAGTTGTTGTATTGGCGTGTTCCGATTTCCAGCTTACCAGAATCGGCGATCACCAGGTTAAAGATGAAGTCGCCAGATGTAGATTCAGGCGACCTAGTCATCGGAGATCGCCAGAGCAAGCACGTCGCCAAAGATGAAGAAGAAGCAGATTATGAAGGCGGCCGGCGAGACCACAGGGAAGGTGTATGAAGGCCCCTAACTCGCCAGTTCCAGTAGAGATCGCACTCCCAAGTTAGCTATGCACTGGGCAATACCTTGCATAGGTAACTTAGCCAAAATGAGAGTAGAAGCAGCGCCAAGTCAGGGAGCCTCCAGATGATGGCACGTGTACGGTTGGATGCGAGCCACGTGTCCAAGTCTGTAACTGCCAGGAGAGAGAAAGCTACCAGGTATATAAGAGTTCTTAACGAACTTTCTGAGGTACGCACGTTCAGTTTATACACTTTACGCTTGCGAGTTAGAGCTGACTGTGAGAGAGGATTTGCACGGTTCTTGTTCTCTTAGTATTTGGTGATACCGTCACTGACTTGAGCGTTGGAGTGCGATCGGCCGCAGCGGCGCCGTACTGTTTCTTTGCAGGTTCTTGAGGTAGATCCCGAAAAGGAACGGAGGTGAGAAGCGGTGCGCACGTCGATCCCTTGACGAGGCAGTTTCCAGCGTTCCGGTCAACAGGCAGGATCAAACCTCAAGCACAGTTTGCATAAAAAATATTTTCCAGTAGCTAATTTTTTGTTTTCTTCATCTACTCTAGTGCTTTTCTTTAAGTATTCTTTTGTGTGCCTACTTTCTCATTGAGTTCCTTATTTTTCTTGCTTGTCTTTTGTTCATTAATCTTTTAGTTTGTCAAACATCTAGTATTCCTTTTGTTCTAGCCTTTCATTGCTTATACTTTTTCTTGTTTGTCTTTATTGCTTCATTGGTTTTGTTGTGGTTGGCTTTGAGATTGGTGTGCCTTGCTTTGACATCTTTCATTTGAGGATTCCTAGACCTCAAGATCAGATTGGTGTAGGGACATTATTTCTTTGAGAGTGACCTATTTTTCTGGCCAAATTCACTTCGGCAATTTGGTTGCCAAACTCATTGTTTTTTTTGCTAACTTTGTTTCTTGACTTGTTTGTTGTTTTTGTGTGTTTGCTGTTTTTATTTGCAAATGGCTGGATATTCAAGTGATGCATCCTACAAGCAACACTCTCCTTCCAAAGCTTCGGTCCTTGGTGAATTGCATGAAGCTCAACGCACCATTAGGCGTTTGGAAGAGAAATTGCAAAAGATGGAGGTGCAACAAGCTAGGCCATCTCCCTCTATCCATGATGGGCATCATTCTCATAGACCTTCTTCAAGAGGTTCTTCAAATGATTTTGGCCGTGAAGAGGACCATAGGAGAAGGCGAACTCCACCCCAATACCATGGCCATAGGCATCACAACCAAGGGGAGAGACATCACCATGGAAATGGCTTCTACCAAGATGCAAAGGCTAGGCTACCTTCGGTCAAGTTTCCTTGTTTTAATGGCTATAGTGATCCTAATGTGTATTTAGATTGGGAGGCTAAGTGTGAAAAAATATTTGAGATCCATGAGATCCAAGATGAACACAAGCTTAACTAGCCACCTTAGAGTTTAGTGATTATGCCATGAAATGGTGGCATGGTGTTGTAAAGGACATTATCTATCACAAGGGTCCTCCCGTGGACTTTTGGAACTCTTTAAAGGATCAAATGCGCGATAGGTTTGTGCCCCCAAATTTTAGGAAAGACCTCATGTTGAGACTCCAACGGTTTCAACAACGCACGCTAAATGTGGATGAATATTATGTTGAACAAAGTGGTGTTCAATGTTTTGAAGAATCCAAATCCTTTGAAGGATGACGAAGCCTCTGCTTTGCTTGATGCTGCTGTGCTGGTTTAAGCTTTGTTCTGGGGTAGTTTAATGTTGTAATCAACCCTTAGATTAAATCTCAAAGCAATTAGCATCTCAATTTTAACAAAGCAAAATGTTTTTCAAACTAAGTTGAAACAACCGCTTGTTTTGTCGAAACAACCGATTGTTTACACTTAGATGTTTTTAGAAAGTTTGAAAACTGTTTTTGAATGGTGAATTTTGTTAAGTAACAAAACAACCGATTGATTCGAGAAAACAATCGATTGTTTGTTTTGAAATGATGAGAATAAAAAAGATGTTATCAATAGAAGAAATGGACAAGGGTCAAAGCATTTAAAGTTCTTCTTATTAGTCTTTGCAAAAGATGAGGCCCAAGCCCAAAGCCCAAGAAGGCCCAAGCCCAAGAAGCCCAAGTCCAAACCATGAGGGGCAAGGTCAAGCATTAAATAAAAGAGCATCATTTGAATGACTCTTGTAGGAGGTGTGAATATTAAATAAATAGGTGTGAATGTATTAGAGAGAGTCACATTGTCCATGTGACTTAGTAGGGGGTGTAGGTGTAGTTTTTAGGAGGTGTCATAGTAGAAAAAGGTCACACCTCCCATGTGACTTGTTTTTGGTGGGAATTTCAAATGAGTTTCATTTGAATTTTCCCACCTATTTTTCAGCACCTCTTAGGCTATAAATAAGGTGCTTGCCTTTGTAAGATTCAGAATTGGAAATTAGAAGTAGAGAAACTATACTCAAGTTTAGAGAGAAATTGTGAGTCTTGTTGTCTTCTTCTTCCTTTGCCTTATCTTGTGTGCCAATGGTGAGCTTCAAGTGGCGGCAACCTTTCACTTATCTTGGAACAAGACTCCAAGTGGCGTGAATGCAGTTCCAAATTCTCAAATCCAACAAGCTTCATTCAATAAGTGTTCATTCTTTCATCTCTTGCAATTTCAATCCGTAGTTTCAAATGTTTTAGTGTTCTTCATCCTTTTCACCGTTTGAATTTGTGTTTCTTAGCTTGTTCTTCAATTTCTGTTCGGTTCTTGTTGTTTCTGTTTTTCAATTGCGTTTATATCATGTTCCATGGTTGTGTAAAAGGAAATAGCACTCTTAATGAGTTTGGATCATCATTTTGGAAGGCTTGGTCTCCATTGATGACTCCTTAAGCTTCTTTGCACCCATTCTGTTTTCAGCTTGTTGTTTTTGTGATTCTGATTTCGTTTCCTTTATTCTAAGCACTCTTTGATCCTTTAATTGTTGTTATTCTTCTCCTATAATGTTGTTTTCAAGAGTTCTAAAGTGTCTATGTTCAAAGCAACTCATATCATGAAACCATAACAGAAAAACTGTTTTCTTTGACTGAGCTTTAAATGCTTTAACTGAATACGCTCCAGTCATTAAATGCTTTGACCAATCTATTTTAAATGCAATTAAGAGTTTGTTAAGATTTGATAACAAACTATATTCTTAGATATATTCTGAAAAACTGTTTTGATGTTTTAAGAATCTTGAAACAAAGTTTTGATCTAAGAGTTTTTCTAAGAGTTCTGAGATTGCTTAAGAGTTGAGAGATTGATCAAGGTGCTGAATAGGATTCTACTTGTATAGATTTCAAATATTCATCTGTAACAAGTGTAATCTTTGTAAACTGCTGAACATTTCGTGTGTGTGTTTTGCTGAGATTGGCTGTGTGTTCTTGAGGTGTTCAAGATCAACAATCTTAGTGTTGGCCAAGGAGAGTGTGTTTCTTGAGGTGTTCAAGGTCATTCTCTTGGTTGTGGTGTAAGTGATCAAGTGGTAATTGCTTAGTGGATATCCTCAGGGTTTCTGAGAAGACTGGATGTAGCTCTTGTGTGGAGTGAACCAGTATAAACAACTGTGTACAATTTCTCTATCCCTATCTCTTTAATTCAGTTTTGATATTTTGGAACTGGTATAAACAACTGATTGTTTCGCTAAAACAATCGATTGTTTTTCAAGCTTTGTGCTTTTGCTATTTGTTTTGGAAAAACTGAATCCTTAATCAAGGTTCTATCAAAGAATTTTCATTCTAAGTTTAAAAGTTTTCAAAAATCCTTCTTAAACAATTCACCCCCCCTCTTGTTTAAGGCCATATATTCTAACAATTGGCATCAAGAGCTTGGTTCTTGAAAGTTATTCAAGTTGATCTAAAAATATTTTTTCTATGGCTGGAAAACTATCTTTTGAGGAGGGTGCTTCAATCTACAAACCACCTTTATTCTGTGGATTGAATTATAAATTTTAGGAAGCAAGAATGAAAATCTTTATTGAATCCATTGATCAAAGAATTTGGGACTCAATTGAGAATGGTCCTTACATTCCAAAGTTCAAAAAGGAAAATGCTTTCTTTACAAAACCTTTGTCCAAATGGACAGATGATGAATGTAAGGTGACTAAGCTTGATAAGTCTGCTCAAAATATTATAGCTTCTACACTAGAAACTAATGAATTTTTCAGAATATCAAAGTGCAAAGCTGCTAAGGAAATGTGGGAGACACTCAAGGCTGCTCATGAACCAAAGGAAGCAATGACAAAGAGTCAAGCAAGAAGAAAGAAAAGGCAAAACAAGAAAAGCCTCAATCTTTGCTTAATGGCCAGAAGGGAGGATGACTCATGTAGTGTAAGTTCATCAAACTCTTCAAACTCTGAAAATTATGGTCAATTGCTTCAAGCCTTTCAAGAAACTCATGAAGAAGCCAACCGATTGGCTCTCTTGAACAATCGGTTGAAAGAAAAGAATAGCTGGCTTGAAAACAGAGTAAAGGCACTGGAAGAGGATTTAGAAAATTCAAAAATGGATTTTGAAAATCTGGAAATCATTTACAAAAACTCCTCTTGCAAGTGTGATACTCTAGTTTGTGAAAATTGCGAAAATCTTGAAAAGAAGGTCCACTATCTTGTTAAAACAGTGGATAAGCTTTCTAAAGGCCAATCTAACTTTGAGAGTGTGCTAGCATCTCAAAATTGTGTTTTTGGAAAATTTGGATTGGGTTTTAATCCACAAAACAAGCAAGATAGATTTTCAAAATAATTTTCGAAAATGCCAGAAAAATAATCGATTGGACCATCGAAACAACCGATTGTTACATGCTTCTATTGCATGAAAAGAGGTCATTCTGTGCGATTATGTAAAATCAGAAAACATGATGTTCCTAAAGGGCTTATGAAGTGGATTCCCAAGAAAAATAAAGCTTGTATTGATGAGTATAAACCAGATGGACCCACATTCATAAGGGGACCAAACCTATGTACTTGAAAATCTTTTTTGTAGGACATCTTGGAGGAAAGAAAACAACTTTGGTACTTGGACAGTGGATGCTCCAAGCATATGACAGGGGACAAATCAAAAGTTCCTGAGAATATCCTTCAAGCAAGAGGGTCATGTCACCTATGGAGACAACAACAAAGGAAGAATTCTTGGAAGAGGATCCATAGGAGATGAAAGCATCTTGGTGATTCATGATGTGCTCTTTGTTGAAGGCCTAAAGCATAATCTTCTGAGTATTAGCCAACTATGTGACAAAGGGTATCAAGTGATGTTCAAGACAAACACATGTGAAATCTGTCTACCCAACACCAAAGAGGTAATGTTGGTAGGTAAGAGAGTTAATAATGTGTATCTTCTAGATATCTCTTCACCATGTTCAATTGGATGTCTTCTATCCAAGCAAGATGAATCTTGGCTTTGGCATAGAAGAATTGCTCATATTCACATGAATCATTTGAACAAGCTAATATCAAAAGATCTTGTGATTGGGCTGCCAACACTCAAGTTTGAGAGGGATCACATTTGTCAAGCTTGCCAAAAGGGGAAACAAGTGAAAAGTTCTTTTAAAACCAAAAATCTTGTCTCTTCATTGAGACCTCTTGAACTCCTTCACATGTGTTCCGACCGGTTGACCGGGACCGTCTTTGTACGTGGCTTGTCCTTGCGAGCTAGGGCACCTTCGTTTGCTTCGTCAAAGACACCTGAAAAGAGAAGTGAACAAAGGGGCGCCCTCGCGGCCGTTTGCGCTCCGACGATCAAGTCAGCTAGCGAGAAACATCAAAGAAAAACCGCACTGAATGATTGAAACTGTGTAACTAGAACTGTGTTGCCCTAATTGCCTCGTGCTCACAGTGAGTGTGCCGCGAAGACAACTAGGGTTTTTCTCTTTGTATCTCTGTGTGTATTAGGTTAAAACTCGGTCCCTTTTCAAATTCCCCAAGGTCCCTTTTTATACACCTCTAATCTTAAAAGCGCGTTAAAGCGCATTGAAAGCGTATAAAAACATTCCTTGGAACATTCGAATCTTAACTGAATTAACGCGTACCTTGGCAAACTTTCCCTGAAACTTTTAATGAGCACGTGGGTATTGCCACGTGCCCTTTTGACTTGATCGTTTATTTTGCGCAGAGGGTCCCACAGCGCCGCCACCCAACTTAGGGTTACTTCATCATGTGAGCCCTATTTTCTGCGAAGTTCTTCTGTTACGTGAGTTGACCTTTTGGGTGCCAACCCTTGCATCCTAATCACTGATTGCTTGCCTTGGGGGTGTATCTACCTTTCTCTCGTACCACACACGCGGTTCTCCCCTGGTCGTGGCCCTCTCATGGGTCGTATCTATACCAGGGTTTCCCAGCGGTGACGTGGGTACTTCACGAGTCAGGTTTTTTCCCCTATTGGCACTAGAACTTATGGCCTTGAAGCCACCTTTCTTTGTTACTGTTCTGAACTCTCGAGGCCCGAAGCCTCCTTGGGACGCCCTTTCTTGGGCGATGCTTTTCCTGGGCGATGCTTCAACTTGGCGATGCCCCTTGTTTGGCGACGCTTTCTTGGGCGACGCCTTTCTTGGTCGATGCCTCAGCTTGGCGATGACTGAAGTGGTCAGTATGTTGACTTTCTTCCCTGGGTCCCTCGAGGGGTCCCACCATGTGTTGACTCTGACCTTTGGTCAACGCCCGGGGACGGGACGGTACAACATGGATCTCTTTGGACCCTCTAGAACTATGAGTCTTGGTGGAAATTATTATGCTCTTGTTATTGTTGATGATTTCTCTAGGTACACTTGGACTTTGTTCTTGGAATCAAAGAGTGATGCCTTTGCTGCATTCAAAAAGCTAGCAAGAAGGCTTCAAAACACAAAGAACAGCAACATAGGCTCCATAAGGAGTGACCATGGAGGAGAATTCCAAAATGAGAAGTTTGCAAAATTCTGTGAGAAGTTGGGGATTCTACATAATTTCTCTGCTCCAAGAACACCACAACAAAATGGAGTTGTAGAGAGGAAGAACAGATCTCTTGAAGATCTTGCAAGGACAATGCTTAGTGAGTCATCACTTCCTAAGTATTTTTGGGCAGATGCAGTGAGCACCTCTTGTTATGTGATGAATAGGGTGCTTATAAGGCCCATTTTGAAGAAAACTCCATATGAACTTTTCAATGGAAGGAAGCCTAACATCAGTCACCTCAAAGTCTTTGGTTGTAGCTGTTTCGTTCTCAACAATGGAAAGGAAAGCTTGGGAAAGTTTGATGAGAAAGCTGACCTTGGCATTTTCATTGGTTATTCACTCACAAGCCATGCTTATAGAGTCTACAACAATAGGTTGATAACTGTAGAAGAATCAGTTCATGTAGTCTTTGATGAGGTAGATCGCAGAACCAGTGAGAACCCACAGATCAGTGTTGAGGAAGACGAACAGAGCATTAGTTTGGAAAATCTGGATATCTGTGCAGAAAAACAACCGGTTGATTCGCAGAAACAACCGATTGAAATTCTGCAACAGAGTGAGCTGCCCAAAGAGTGGAGGATTCCTAGAGATCTGTCAGTGGATAACATCATAGGGCAGATAAAGGAAGGTGTCTCCACACGTAGCTCCATCTTAAACTACTGCAGGCACACAGCTTTTGTTTCTCAACTTGAACCAAAGTCAATTGAAGAAGCTCTCAAGGATGAGAAGTGGGTTGAAGCTATGCATGAAGAGCTAAACCAATTTGAAAGAAATGAGGTATGGTTTCTTGTCCCTAAAACTAATGAAATGAATATTATTGGTTCAAAATGGGTTTTCAGGAACAAGCTAGATGAGGATGGAGTGATCACTAGAAACAAAGCAAGGCTAGTTGCCAAAGGCTACAATCAAGAAGAGGGCATAGACTATGGTGAAACCTTTGCTCTTGTGGCTAGATTGGAGGCTGTGAGGCTGCTGCTGGCTTTTGTATGTATGAGTGGTTTTAAACTCTTCCAAATGGATGTAAAGAGTGCCTTCTTGAATGGCTACATCAATGAGGAAGTCTTTGTAGATCAACCACCGGGTTTTGAAGATCACAAGTATCCTAACCATGTCTTCAAGTTGAAGAAAGCTTTGTATGGTCTGAAACAAGCTCCAAGGCAGTGGTATGAGAGGCTTAGCAACTTTCTGCTATCTCATGGTTATGAAAGAGGAATGGTAGACAAGACTCTCTTCATCAAGAAGTCAAATGCAGAAATAATTCTTGTGCAAATCTATGTTGATGACATCATCTTTGGTGCTACACAAGATAGGTTGTGTGAAGAATTTGTGGCTGCAATGAAAGGTAAGTTTGAAATGTCTATGATGGGAGAACTATCTTTCTTTCTTGGATTGCAGGTTAAACAAACAAAGGATGGGATCTTCCTAAGTCAATCAAAGTATTGCAAGGAAATTCTCAAAAAGTTTGAAATGGAGAATTGCAAAGAGGCAAGCACTCCAATGCCATCAAGCTGCTACATGGATGCAGATGCTGCTGGAAAGAGTATAGATCAAACAAAATACAGAGGTTTGATTGGATCATTGCTTTATCTAACAACAAGTAGGTCGGACATCATGTTTGCGGTGTGTCTATGTGCAAGATATCAAGCAAATCCTAAAGAGTCATACTTCAAAGCTGCAAAAAGGATTCTGAAATATCTCAAAGGAACATCATTTGTAGGACTATGGTATCCTTCTCATTCTCCAATACATTTAATTGGTTATTCAAATTCTGACTTTGCAGGTTGCAAGCTAGATAGAAAGAGCACAAGTGGCACTTGTCACCTTCTTGGCTCAAGCCTAATCTCATGGCATAGCAAGAAGCAAGCATGTGTTGCTCTCTCTACTGCTGAGGCAGAATATATAGCTGCTGGTAGCTGCTGTGCACAGATCCTATGGCTCAAACAACAACTTGCAGATTTTGGTTTACAAATCAGCAAAGTTCCTTTGATGTGTGATAACACAAGTGCAATAAATCTTACCAAAAATCAAATCCAGCACTCAAGGACCAAACATATTGAAATAAGACATCATTTCATCAGAGATCATGTGCAAAATGGGAACTGTGAAGTGAAGTTTGTGGAGACCAAACTGCAGCTAACTGACATCTTCACAAAGCCTTTGCCAAAAGAGAGGTTTTTCTTCTTGAGAAATGAGTTAGGTATTCTTGATCTTAATAATCTCTCTTAAATCTGTCTTTGATACATGTTAAAGTCTATTTGTGAAGACAAATAGGGGGAGAATTATTGGTTCTTGTATATCTGTGTCTTATATGCATAAAATGTTTAATTCTCTGAATATAAAATTGCTTTCTGCTACTGCTGATAAAAACAACCGATTGTTTCGTGTAAACAATCGATTGTTTATTATGTTTAAAGAGTTGTAATCTAACTTGCTGCTATAAGAAGCTTTGGATAGTATGAATGCTTTCTCTGCAGGAAGTGCTTCAGATTTAATAAGTACAACACAAGCACCAGGGATTTGTCTTCATCAAATAGGGGGAGATTGTTGAACCAAGTGGTGTTCAATGTTTTGAAGAATCCAAATCCTTTGAAGGATGATGAAGCCTCTGCTTTGCTTGATGCTGCTGTGCTGGTTTAAGCTTTGTTCTGGGGTAGTTTAATGTTGTAATCAACCCTTAGATTAAATCTCAAAGCAATTAGCATCTCAATTTTAACAAAGAAAAATGTTTTTCAAACTAAGTTGAAACAACCAATTGTTTTGTCGAAACAACCGCTTGTTTACACTTAGATGTTTTGAGAAAGTTTGAAAATTGTTTTTGAATGGTGAATTTTGTTAAGTAACAAAACAACCGATTGATTCGAGGAAACAATCGATTGTTTGTTTTGAAACCATAACAGAAAAACTGTTTTCTTTGACTGAGCTTTAAATGCTTTAACTGAATACGCTTCAGTCATTAAATGCTTTGACCAATCTATTTTAAATGCAATTAAGAGTTTGTTAAGATTTGATAACAAACTATATTCTTAGATATATTCTGAAAAACTGTTTTGATGTTTTAAGAATCTTGAAACAAAGTTTTGATCTAAGAGTTTTTCAAAGAGTTCTGAGATTGCTTAAGAGTTGAGAGATTGATCAAGGTGCTGAATAGGATTCTACTTGTATAGATTTCAAATATTCATCTGTAACAAGTGTAATCTTTGTAAACTACTGAACATTTCATGTGTGTGTTTTGCTGAGATTGGTTGTGTGTTCTTGAGGTGTTCAAGATCAACAATCTTAGTGTTGGCCAAGGAGAGTGTGTTTCTTGAGGTGTTCAAGGTCATTCTCTTGGTTGTGGTGTAAGTGATCAAGTGGTGATTGCTTAGTGGATATCCTCAGGATTTCTGAGAAGACTGGATGTAGCTCTTGTTTGGAGTGAACCAGTATAAACAACTGTGTACAATTTCTCTATCCCTATCTCTTTAATTCAGTTTTGATATTTTGGAACTGGTATAAACAACTGATTGTTTCGCTAAAACAATCGATTGTTTTTTGAGCTTTGTGCTTTTGCTATTTGTTTTGGAAAAACTGAATCCTTAATCAAGGTTCTATCAAAGAATTTTCATTCTAAGTTTAAAAGTTTTCAAAAATCCTTCTTAAACAATTCACCCCCCTTCTCGTTTAAGGCCATATATTCTAACATATTACAAAGAGTTAGAAACGCTTGTGCTTAAAATTGAATTAGAGGAAAGTGAGGAAGCTATGATTGCCAGGTTTGTGAGAGGTCTAAGGAAGGATATTCAAGATATTGTTGAGTTACAAGAGTATTCATCATTGGGTTCTTTAGTTCATCTTGCAATGAAGGTGGAAGCCCAACTTGCTAAGAAAAATTCTTTCAAAAATGCTTCCAAAGATGGTTACTACAACAATTCTTGGAGGAACAAAAAGTCTTTTTCAAAATTTCCTTCTAAAGATTTTTCTTTCAAAACCAAGGAACCTAAGCCATCTACTTCTAGGCCTAAATCACCAACTAGATCGTCTTGTAAGAAATGCTTTAAGTGTATGGGTTATGGTCACATTGCGGCTAATTGTCCTTCTAAAAGGAATATGTTTGTGCATAATGGCATTGTTATGAGTGAGCATGATTCGGATTCACCTAGGCATTCTTCACCATCTAAGGCGTCTAGTGAGGATGAGAGTGAGAGTCCACTTGAAGGGGATTTGTTAGTTGTGAGAAGACTTCTTGGCCAAGTTTCACAACCTTTTGATGAAAGTCAAAGGGAAAATATTTTTCATACAAGATGTCTTATTCAAAACAACATTTGCTCTTTGATTGTGGATGGGGGTAGTTGTGCTAATGTGGCTAGTACAAGAGTAGTAGATAAGCTTGGATTGCCTAGTATCTCTCATACAAAGCCCTACAAATTGCAATGGCTTAGTGAAGTAGGAGAAATTGTTGTGAATAAACAAGTCCTCATCCATTTCTCTATTGGAAAATACAAAGATGAGGTATTATGTGATGTTGTGCCCATGGAAGCTACTCATGTTCTTTTGGGAAGGCCTTGGCAATTTGATAAAAAAGTTTTTCATGATGGCTTTACCAACAAACTTTCTTTTGATTTCCATGGTCACAAGGTTACTTTAAAATCTCTCTCTCCTAGAGAAGTCCATGAGGACCAAATCATAATGAAGAAAAAGAGGGAGAGTGAAAAAGATAAAAAAGATAAGAGTTCTAAGCCTACACTCCTTGTGTCTAGGCATGAGATTCAAAGGGAAATAGTGGCTCATCATCCTCTTTTCTTAGCCATATCTAGAACTCTTAAGATAGAACCACTTGTTGATAGTCCTCATTGTTTGGAAAATTTGGTAGAAGAGTTTGAAGATGTGTTTCAAGATCCTCCAAAAGGACTTCCACCTTTGAGAGGGATTGAGCACCAAATTGATTTGATACCGGGCTCTTCTTTACCAAACCGTCCAGCATATAGGACCAATCCAAGTGAAACCAAGGAAATTCGCCAACAAGTTGAGGCTTTGATTGAGAAAGGGTGGGTTCAAGATAGCATGAGTCCTTGTGCTATACCTATCATCTTAGTGCCTAAAAAGGATGGCACATGGTGAATGTGTTCGGATTGTAGGGCCATCAATAACATTACAATTAAGTATAGGCATCCCATACCTAGACTAGATGATTTGTTGGATGAATTGCATGGTTCAAAAATCTTTTCAAAGATTGATCTTAAAAGCGGCTACAATCAAATCCGTATCAAACCGGGTGATGAATGGAAGACGGATTTTAAGACCAACTTTGGTTTATATGAGTGGTTAGTTATGCCCTTTGGTTTAACTAATGCACCAAGTACCTTCATGCGCCTCATGCATCATGTTCTTAGACCTTTCATTGGTAAGTTTGTTGTTGTTTACTTTGATGACATTCTCATTTATAGCTTATCTTTGGATGACCATAGGTTGCATGTTAGGCAAGTTTTAGAAACCCTTAGGAAGGAACATTTGTATGCTAATCTTGCTAAATGTATGTTTGCTCTTGATCATATAGAATTCCTAGGGTTTGTTGTGAGTTGCAAAGGGGTCCATGTGGACAAAACAAAGGTGATGGCCATTCAAAATTGGCCTACACCGAAATCTTTGAATGAAGTCCGAAGTTTCCATGGACTTGCTTCTTTCTATAGAAGATTTGTACCAAACTTTGGTACCATTGCCGCACCTCTCAATGACATAGTGAAAAAGGATGTGGTTTTTCAATGGGGAGAAGCACAACAAAAAGCTTTTGAAACTTTGAAAGAAAAATTGACTAATGCTCCCATCTTAGCCCTTCCTAATTTCACTAAGACATTTGAGATTGAGTGTGATGCTTCAAGCATAGGCATTGGGGCTGTTCTTCTTCAAGAGGGTCACCCCATAGCCTATTTTAGTGAGAAATTGAAGGGAAGTCATCTCAATTATTCCACTTATGATAAAGAATTATATGCACTTGTTAGGGCTTTGTTTACTTGGCAACACTATCTTTTTCCTAAAGAGTTTGTGATACATAGTGATCATGAATCTCTTAAGTATTTGAAAAGCCAAAACAAGCTTAACAAGAGGCATGCTAAGTGGGTGGAATTCATTGAGAAATTTCCTTATGTGATCAAACACAAGCAAGGCAAAGTAAACATTGTGGCGGATGCACTTTCTAGAGGATACACTTTGCTAAATCTTTTAAGTTCTCAATATCTTGGCTTTGATCACATTAAGGAACTTTATCATGATGACGTTGATTTTTCTCTCATCTATCAAGAGTGTCTTAAGGGAGGACACAAAGACTTTTTTATACAAGATGGCTTTCTTTTTAAAGGAAAACGTCTTTGAGTCCCTCAATGCTCTATTAGATTATCTCTTGTTAGAGAAGAACATGAGGGGGGTTTAATGGGTCACTTTGGGGTTGCTAAAACTTTGGATGTGTTGCATGACCATTTCTTTTGGCCTCATATGCATAAACATGTTCATAGTTTGTGTGATAAATGCATAGCTTGCCGCAAAGCTAAGTCTAAGATGCATCCCCATGGTTTATATACTCCTCTTCCTATCCCTTCAATGCCTTGGGTTGACATATCTATGGATTTCATCTTAGGATTACCCAAGACATCAAAGGGAAAGGACTCCATTTTTGTGGTAGTGGATCGTTTTTCAAAGATGGCTCACTTTATTCCTTGCCACAAAGTGGATGATGCATGTCATATTGCAAACCTCTTCTTTGAAGAAGTGGTTCGCTTGCATGGGATCCCTAGATCTATAGTGTCCGATAGAGATCCCAAGTTCTTAAGTCACTTTTGGACGACCTTGTGGGGCAACCTTGGAACTAAACTTTTATTTTCTACCACTTGCCACCCACAAACTGATGGTCAAACCGAGGTGGTGAATAGAACTTTGGGACAACTATTGAGATGTTTCATTTAAGGGAATCCTAGAGTGTGGGAGAATTTACTACCCCATGTTGAGTTTGCATATAACCGTGTAGTAAATTCTACCACCTCACATTCTTCTTTTGAGGTTGTCTATGGGTTTAACCCCTTAACACCTCTTGATCTTCTTCCTATTCCCATTCTTGGAGATGTCTTGTGTAAAGATGGGGATGAAAAGGCTTCTTTTGTGAAAACTTTGCATAAAGACATCAAGAAGAGAATTAAGAAGAAGGTTGGCAAGTATGCTGAACTTGCCAATAAAAGGAGAAAAGCATTGTTGTTTGAGGAGGGAGATTGGGTTTGGCTTCATTTGAGGAAGGATTGTTTTCCAACTCAAAGGAAGTCCAAACTAATGCCTCGTGGAGATGGACCTTTCCAAGTCCTAAAGAGGATTAATGACAATGCTTATGAGTTAGATATGCTTGATACATTCTTAGGTAGTCATACTTCTAATATCAGTGATCTAACTCCTTTTTCTGTAGGTCTCTAGAATTCGTGGTCGAATTCTCTCCAACTCGGGGAGTATGATGGAGATCAAGCTCAATTGGACATGGAGGCCAATCATCAAGAGCAAGAAGAGGTTGAGGCTCAAATAGAGGACGTCCATGGAGGTCAAAGCCCACCTCAAAGGCTTACAAGGAGCATGTTCAAAGCTTTAGGAGCTAATGGACGTTTATTTTCTCTTTTTGTAATTTCTTTGTTTGAAGGTGCTTAGAGGGAAACATTAGAAACCTCTTTTGTTAAAGCATCTTTAGGTCTTTAGTTAGGAGTCTTAGGGGGGGTGTGCGTTAGTAGATAGGTGTAGGAGTAAATAGGGAGGTGCCAAAGTGAGAGAGAAGGTCACACCTTCCTCATGACTATAGTTGGTACCACTTTCATTTGTATTTGGGGGAATTTTGAATTTAATTAGTTTTGCATGAAATGCACCTCTAGGCTATAAATTAAGGTGCTGCCTTTGTATTTTTCAGATTGGAATTTTGATTAGAGAAACTATACTCAATTTTTGAAAGAGCATTGGAGAGCTTTGTGCCTTCCTCACTAGTCTTATCTTGAGAGTCCCATGGTTACCTCAAGTGGCGGCTTGCACACTCATCTTGGAGTCACCATCCTCTAAGTGGCGTGATCATCCAACCATTCCTCCATCTTCATGAGCTTTCTCTTCTCCATCCTTCCTTCTCTTTTATGTTCATGTCTTACCTTGTTGTTCTTGCATTTTTCAGTTCGGCAATTCTAGTTCCTTTGGTTTGCTTCGGTTCTTTTTAAATTCTGTTGTTCATCTTTGGTTCTTCTTCCTTTTCTAGCTATTTGTTCGGTGCAATTTAGTTTTTACACATTTTATTCGGTGCCTTTGCTTTTTCACTCCATTTGTTCGGTTCAATTTGACAATACATGGAACTTCCATATGAGTTTGGGTTTTGGTGAGTTCTTGATTATAGAGCCTTGATCCAATTCTATCTTAAAGTGCCTCTCTCATATCCAACTCAAGATGATTCCTAAGAATGTCAAGAATCATTCAAATTGTGTTATTGGAATCATATCACTTTCTCTCTTCATTGGACTCTTCAGCCACGAAGTTCTGGAAGCGTGGCGAGTTCTCCTGGATCTCCACGGGAATCATCGCGTCTGACCCATACACCAAGGTGAAGGGTGTTTATCTGGTGGTGGACTGGGAGTGGTGTGGTAAGCCCACACAATTCTAGGGACCTCCTCTGCCCAAGTCCCTTTGGCCTTCTCATGCCTTCTCTTCAGACATCTGAGCAGGACTCGGTTGGCGGACTCGACCTGCCCATTTGTCTGGGGCTGCTTGACTAACACGAACACCTGCTTTATTCCAACTTTTGTGCACAACTTGCCTAGCTGTTGGCCTTCAAACTGAGTGCCATTGTTGGACACCAACCGTTTTGGTACCCCGAAGCGGCAGACTATGTTCTTCCACACGAAGTGCTGGATCTTGTGGGTCGTGATCTGTGTCACTGGCTCAGCCTCTATCCACTTCGTGAAATACTCTATGGCGACCACGAGGTACTTCATCTGTCGTATCGCCAAGGGAAAGGGTCCCAACATATCGATTCCCCAAGTATGGAACGACCAAGGGCTATAAATCGACCTGAGCTTGCACCTCCTTCACTGAGATTGGGCTCCTCATCGCGAGGATTGCAGCCACTTCTCGGGGTTCGCCTCTCTCCCACGCTCGGTGAGTAGGAAACCCAAGATGATGAGAATCAAATAAAGTAGGCTTTTATTAATGGAGGAAGAGGACATCCACCCTCACATTTGAAGTTCTTCCTTCTAGTCTTCTCAAAATTAAAAGAAGACATAAAATAAAGATGAGGCCCAAGCCCAAAGCCCAAGCCCAAGCCCAAGAAGGCCAAAGCCCAAAGAGCCCAAATCCATCCCATGAGGGGCAAGGCCAAGCTTTGAAATACTCTTGTATAGTTTTAGGAGGTGTGGTTATTAAATAAAGGTGTGTGAAAATGTAAAATAAAGTCACATTGTCCATGTGACTTAGGAGAGTGGTGTAGGTGTAGTTTTTGGGAGGTGTCATAGTAGAAAAAGGTCACACCTCCCATGTGACTTGTTTTTGGTGGGAATTTCAAATGAGTTTATTTGAAATTTCCCACCTATTTTTCAGCACCTTAGGCTATAAATAGAGGTGCTTCCTTTGTAAAATTCAGATTTGAATTCATCTAAAGAAACTATACTCAAAATTGGAGTGAGCATTTGGAGAGCTTTGAGCTTCTTCTCTAGTCTTATCTTGAAGGACCATGGTTTCCTCAAGTGGCGGCTTCCACACTCATCTAGGAGCATCCATACTTCTAGTGGCGTGATCATCCAACCTATCTTCCATCTTCATGAGCATTCTCTTCTCCTTCCTTTCTTCTTCTTCAATTGTTCATGTTACCTTGTGTTTTGAGTTGTCTAGCTTTCGGTTTTTCTATTTTCAGCACCTATATTCTGTTTTGTTTTTAAATTCTGTTCGGTTCTTTTGTTTAGTAGCTTAATTCTGTTCGGTTAATCTAGTTTCTATTCCTTTGTTGATTCAATTTGACAATATTTGGTTCATCCAAATGAGTTTGGGATTTGGTACTTGTTATTGGTGAGTTCTTGATCTTAGAACCATGATCCAACTTCTAAGAAAGTGCCTCTACATTTTCCAGCTCAAGGTGATTCCTCAAAGTGTCAAGAATCTTGCTCTATGTGGCTATTGGAATCACATCATGTGGTATCATGAGTCTTAGGTTCATTCTTGTTTAATTGTTGAGTTGTGTGCACTTTATTTCAAGAGCTTTTTAATTTCTTGCAATTTAAGTTTCTGTTTTAGAATTTTAATTGAGTTTTCTTGCTGTTTTTCTTTTGCTCCAAGTGTTTGTGGAAAGGTTTACGGCACTCATAATTCTTATGAGTATGGTTGCTCTTTTGGAATGGCATTATCCTTCCTAGAGTATACCTTAAGCTTCCTTTCACTTGTTACAATTTGTGTTGTGTCTTTTAATTTTTGAATCATGTCAAGTTTTGTCTTAGTCATGTTATTCCATATATGTCATTACTTCTAGTAGTACTTTTATTGTTTTGATTGTTTCTTGCTTTGGTGTCATATAATTTTCTGAATTGATGTTGATCCTTTGTGCATTTTCTTTTTAGAATTGAGTTCATACTTGTATTCTAGACCTATACAAGTTCCACTACATCATTTTCTATTATGTCTTTGCTAGTTCATCATTCTGTTTTTTATTCCTATTAGGATTCCTCTGTTTCTGAAAAGAGTGCTTACTGTTTTTCCTTATTGCAACTGATTTACGTACTGTAAAATTCTGAAATTCTGGATTTGAGATATTCAAAGTGTTAGAAAAGAATAGAAAAAAGAATCATTCAAAAATATGAAGTACACAAAAAATGATAAATAAAATAAAAAAAGTGTACATTCCTGCCGAAAAAAATACGGTAATCTGGCAGTGATTTTAAAAAATTTATTTCTCTCAATTGGCTTACTGTTTTTAATTGATTCCAGTGCCATTATTGAGTTAACATCTTGAAGTTTCTGTGGTATAAATTTCATAATCCAGTTCGCTCTACAACGTTCCAGTTAAATCAGTCAATATCAAACACAGTTTGCATAAAAAAAAAATTTCCAGTAGCTAAATTTTTTGTTTTCTTCATCTCCTCTAGTGCTTTTCCTTAGGTTTTCTTTTGTGTGCCTACTTTTCTCATTGAGTTCTTTATTTTCTTGATTGTCTTTCATTCTTACTCTTTGAGTTTGTCTTACGTATAGTATTCCTTTTGCAATTACCTTTCCTTGCTTATACCTTTTCTTGTTTGTCTTTATTGTTTCTTTGGTTTTGTGGTGGTTTGCTCTTAAGATTGGTGTGCTTGCTTTGACATATTTCATTTGAGGATTCCAAGGCCTCAAGATCAGATTCGTGCAAGAACATTATTTCTTTGAGAGTGATCTCTTTTTTCAGCCTCATTTCACTTCGGCAGTTTCATTGCCAAGCTCACTGTTTTTGCTAATTTTGTTTCTTAACTTGTTTGCTGTTTTTTATTTGCAAAATGGCTGGCTATTCAAGTGGTGCATATTACAAGCAGCATTCTCCTTGCAAAGTTTCAGTCCTTGGTGAAGAAGAACATAGAAGAAGGTGGCATCACCATCATTCTCATGAAGAGAGCTATAACCGTGACCAAAGATATCACCAAGTGTTCAACATTGCTTGTAAAAAAGTCCCTAGTTTTAATGGTGATAGTGATCCTAATGTGTATTTAGAATGGGAGACTAAGGTTGACCATTATTTTCATGTGTATAAGGTCCAAGATGACCAAAAACTTAGATTAGTTTCTTTATCCTTTTTGGGCTATGCCAAAGAATGGTGGCATAAAATTGTAATGGACATTATGTATCGCAAGAAACCTCCCGTGGTTTCTTGGAATGCTTTGAAAGAGTGTATGCGCGCGAGGTTTGTTCCTCCTTCTAGGAAGGAACACTTGTTGAAGTTCCAAAGGCTTCCTCAAGGACATAGGATGGTAGAAGAATACTTTAAAGATTTTGAAACAACTTTGACTAAAATGAATATGCATGCTAATGAAGAGTCAAAGATAAAATGGTTTGTACGTGGTTTGAGAAGAGATATTAGAGAAATTGTAGAATTAAATGAGTACTCTTCTTTAAAGAAAGTGTTTCGCCAAGCCATCAAGGTGGAATCCTATCTTTTGAAAACAACTTTCAAAAATACTCATGATGATGATTTCTACAACTCTTCTAGGAAGGATGCCAACAAAATGTCTACTCAAAATTCTCCTTCCAATTTTTCCAAACAAACCATATTTCCAAAAAACGTTTCTACTACAAAACCTTCTACTCCTAAGTCGCCTACCAAAACTTCAAATACCAAATGTTTTAAATGTTTAAGTTTTGGGCACATAGCTCTTCATTGTCCACAAAAGCAAATCTTAAAGATCAACAAAGTAAAACAAGACCTAACTCACCCACCTACCACAAGTAAACAAGAAAAAGACAAAGAAGGCCAAGTTGACATGGGTCTTATCCTTTCACCTCCAAGGTGTTTTCCTTCCTTATCTTTTTCATTACCCAAGGTTCCTATTTCACCACCATCTTGGTTAAAAAATGTTAGGGATGATTTGTTCATACCTCCTAATGGTTGTCACCATTTAAGAGGTCTTTTTCCAAAACATCACATCATTCCCAAACAAATTTTTCCAACTTGGTCGATTTATAGAACCTCCTTTTCTGAAATCCCATTATTTACAAATGCTAAGTCATGTTTACATTTTTCTTCCACTTTTAATTGTAAAACTAAACTGACTTTGTTATATGCAGGGATTCAGAATTCGTGGACGAATTCTCTCCAACTCGAGGAGTATGATGAGAATCAAATAAAGGAGGCTTTTATTAATGGAGGAAGAGGACATCCACCCTCACATTTGAAGTTCTTCCTTCTAGTCTTCTCAAAATTAAAAGAAGACATAAAATAAAGATGAGGCCCAAGCCCAAAGCCCAAGCCCAAGCCCAAGAAGGCCAAAGCCCAAAGAGCCCAAATCCATCCCATGAGGGGCAAGGCCAAGCTTTGAAATACTCTTGTATAGTTTTAGGAGGTGTGGTTATTAAATAAAGGTGTGTGAAAATGTAAAATAAAGTCACATTGTCCATGTGACTTAGGAGAGTGGTGTAGGTGTAGTTTTTGGGAGGTGTCATAGTAGAAAAAGGTCACACCTCCCATGTGACTTGTTTTTGGTGGGAATTTCAAATGAGTTTATTTGAAATTTCCCACCTATTTTTCAGCACCTTAGGCTATAAATAGAGGTGCTTCCTTTGTAAAATTCAGATTTGAATTCATCTAAAGAAACTATACTCAAAATTGGAGTGAGCATTTGGAGAGCTTTGAGCTTCTTCTCTAGTCTTATCTTGAAGGACCATGGTTTCCTCAAGTGGCGGCTTCCACACTCATCTAGGAGCATCCATACTTCTAGTGGCGTGATCATCCAACCTATCTTCCATCTTCATGAGCATTCTCTTCTCCTTCCTTTCTTCTTCTTCAATTGTTCATGTTACCTTGTGTTTTGAGTTGTCTAGCTTTCGGTTTTTCTATTTTCAGCACCTATATTCTGTTTTGTTTTTAAATTCTGTTCGGTTCTTTTGTTTAGTAGCTTAATTCTGTTCGGTTAATCTAGTTTCTATTCCTTTGTTGATTCAATTTGACAATATTTGGTTCATCCAAATGAGTTTGGGATTTGGTACTTGTTATTGGTGAGTTCTTGATCTTAGAACCATGATCCAACTTCTAAGAAAGTGCCTCTACATTTTCCAGCTCAAGGTGATTCCTCAAAGTGTCAAGAATCTTGCTCTATGTGGCTATTGGAATCTCATCACAAGAACTTACCTGCTTCCACCGTGAACACACACTTTTCAGGGTTCATCTTCAGTCTATACTTAGCTATTGTTGTAAATAGCTCTTCTAAATCAGCGACATATTGATCCTTCACCTGTGAGGTCACCACCATGTCATCCACATAGGCTTGCACGTTTCTCCCTATCATGGGCACGAGCACTCTGTCCATCATTCTCTGATAGGTGGCACCTGCATTCTTCAGCCCACAGGGCATCACTCTGTAATAGTAGCAAGACAGCTCTGTCATGAACGTCGTCTTGCATTCGTCCCTGGGATGCATCTTAATCTGGTTATACCCAGAAAAAGCATCCAGGAAGCCGAGCAATCTACAACCTGAGGTGCTATCCACCAAAGCGTCAATGCTTGGCAGAGGATAAGAATCCTTCGGGCAAGCCTTGTTGAGGTCTGTGAAGTCCACGCACATCCTCCACTTCCTGTTGGCCTTCTTCACATAGACCACGTTTGTTAGCCACTCGGGGTACTGAATTTCTCTAATGTGGTCGGCACTCAACAGCTTCTTTGTCCTTTCTTTGATGACTTACCGCCTTTTCTCGTTGAAATTTCTTCTTCTCTAGCTGACAGGTCAGACCTGGGGGTCCATTGTGAGGCGATGACATAGGAAGTCAGGGTCTATGCTAGGCATGCCCAAGGCGGACCATGCAAAGGCATCCAGGTGCCACGCTATGACCTCGGCAATCTGGTCCTGCGTCCCTTGGCCTAGTGATTTGCCAAGTTTGAACATCCTGCCTCCGATTTCCCGCTCCAGGACGTCTCCTGCTAGTTCGGGTCGCCTCTCCCTGGCGATCTCTGCACGAGCGACCCTTTCTTCACTTGGTGCCCGGGTGGTGACTGTGAACACCCCTTTCTTTGTCTTGAGGCTATTCTCGTAGCATATTTTAGCCTCCTTCTTGTCTGACTTGATGGTGATCACCGTTCCCCCCAAGTCAGGCAGCTTCATCTTCATGTGCCTCGTCGACGCCACCGCCCCCAACCTGTTCAGTGCAGGTCTACCCAATAGTATATTGTAAGCTGAGGGAGTGTTAACAACAAGGTACCTGATGTTCTCTGTGCGGGAGGTGACACCATCTGTGAAGGTGGTTCTTAACTCTAGGTGCCCACGCACCTCCACCTGGTCTCCCGCAAAACCATACAAACAGCCGGTGTAAGGCCTCAGTTGATCAGGAGACAACTGCAGTTTGTTGAAAGTCGACCAGAACATCACGTCGGCTGAGCTTCCCTGGTCCACCAGGACACGGTGTACCTTTCTCCCCACGGTCACTACTGAGATAACCACTGGGTCATTGTCGTGGGGGACGACATCTCGGAGGTCGGCCTTGGTGAAGACAAGGTCGATGTCAAGGGCCTGATCTGCCTCTTGTGCCTCTACCGTTATCACCGCTCATGCATACTTCTTCTGCTGAGAAGCGATGCATCCTCCACCTGAGAAACCCCCTGAAATGGTGTGAATCTCGCCATGAACGTGCCCCTGATCTCCTCCTGACGCTGTTAGGGTCTGGGCTCCATGTGAGTCCATCAAGTAGTCCTTCAGGAAACCATTCTTCACCAACTCGTCTAACTGGTGTCCAAGCGCCAAACAGTTGCGTATGGGTGGCCAAACGCTTAGTGGAACACGCACCAAGCGTTTTTGTTAGGCCCCAACCTCTTGTCAGTCTTCGCGGGCATTTCAATCTCTCTGCTATGTTGGGGATAGCGATCAACTCCTTCAATTCCACCAAGAAAGTATGCCTTGGTGGCATGTCCTCCCTCGCAAGCGCCTTGTTTTGGGGCTTCCTAGGCTCGTAGGGTTGCTGCTTCGCTAAGGCCTTCTTCTCTGTCGTTGCCTCATGCACCCTCATGGGCTAAGGGGACAACGCAGGTGCACTTGTCGTTGAGTTCCCCTTCTGCCACATTTTGAGCCTCCGCTCAACGCCTGATCTCGCCGAAAGTCTTGGGCGGCTCTTGATGAGTGACTCGCTGAAGGGTCCCGACACGATTCCCTTCCTGAAAACTGTAGAAGATGGATGAAGCTTCTTCTCTACCTAGTTTTAGTGTGTGTTTGATGTAGAAAATAACTAAGTTTGCTTTGAAGTTTGTAATAGGTTTAGATGATCTTGTATTTAGGCTTGTGTATGTGTAAGGTTGCCTTTTGCTACATGACCTATCCTAGATGCCTAACCAAGCCTAGAATAAGCACATGAAGTGGTTAAAAGTTTTTCCAAAAGCTTTCTAGAGGTTTTTTCAAAAATCAGGACTCTACACAAAAATAAATTTGTTTCTCTGTAAAAGAAAAGGTTTATTCTTTGGTTTGCTGAAAGGATTTTCGAAAGTTAGTTAGGGCACCAAAGGTACAACTCAGACAGTTATTTCAGTTAGCTGAGTTGGCAATTTTCATAAAATAAATCTGTTTTGTTTAAAATTGAATATGTTATTTTTCATAACAGCTTTTCAACTGTTTTTTGAAAAGAAGTTAGAAACTGTTTTCTATAAAAATAAAAGCCTCTCTCACATGAAAGGATGCTGAGCAATCACGTTTTGACAGAGATTAAACACTTTCTATGTGAGAAGAAGGATTGAAAAGAGTTTTTGAAAGGTTTTCCAAAGGGATTTTTCAAGTGTGCTTGTTCTAGGAAAACCTTGATCTTGGTGAAGGTGCTGGTGCAGTTTTGCAGTAAATTGAACCACTGGTTTTGAGTTCTTGCGTCTTCTTTTCAGGTGTTATCTTTCCTTTATTCTGGTGTGTAAAGGTGTAAGCATTAGTCACTCCTTGATAGGGTTTCTTGGAGTGCAAGGTGTGCTGAAATAGGGTTTTTCAGCATTGGTTGTATTGTTCTTGTAGTGTTCAAGAACTGTTGTGTTTGTAAGTGATTGATACTGTTTTTAGTGGATTCCACCTTGGAGTAAGGTGAAACTGGATGTAGCTCTGTATAAGTGAACCAGTATAAAAACTTGCTTGTCTTTTCCTCTCATCCCTGCACTTGTTTCTGGTTTTGCTCAATTCTGTCAAGAACTAAATCTGTTCTTTTGAAATTGAATCTGTTAATTCTGGGTTTAATAAAAACTGTTCTTCCTGATCTGTTAAAGTTCTCTAATCACGAACAAGGTAGTTGTATATGAAGTTTTAATTGGTTTGTGAACAAATAGTCTATTCATTAAAACCTGAGAAAGATTCATTCTCTTTAAAACCTTGTGTTGGATGAACTTGGTTGATTTCTTGGCATAACTGTATTCTTCAAACTCGTAAAATCTAACCAATCGGATTCTGTTATACCTCTCTGTTGATTGCAATTTTAATCTAAACAAATTCAAATTGTGCTAGACTGTTCTGAGGAATCAATCTGTTTCTTTTAAGAACAATTTGTTCATTTTTCTCTGATATACTGAAAATTGTTTGTATTTGCGAAAATTTTATAATCTCAATTCACCCCTCCCCTCTTGAACTTAGACACTAATAGACCCAACAATTGGTATCAAGAGCTAGGGCTTGTATTTTGCTCAAGTGTATGCATGATGTCTGAGTTTAAAATGCCTTTTACTGAAGGTGCGTCTATTAATAGACCTCTTATGTTTGGTGGTGTTAACTATGCTTTCTGGAAAATCAGGATGAAGATCTTTATGGAGTCTATTGACATGGGAATCTGGGATGCAATGGTCAGTGGACCTTTTATACCTATGCAGGTTGTCAAAGATGAAAGAATAAAGAAGCCCTGGTCTGAATGGAGTGAAACCGAGAAGAAGAAGGCCCAATATGACTCCTTAGCCAAGAATATCATCACCTCTGCACTGAATATGGATGAGTTCTTTAGAGTCTCTCAATGTAACTTAGCTAAGGAGATGTGGGAGGTACTAGAGGTAACTCATGAAGGGACTGATGATGTGAAACGGGCAAGGAAGCACTCACTAATTCAGGAGTACGAGCTGTTCAGAATGCAATAAGAAGAAAGTATTGCAGATGTGCAGAAACGATTTACACATATTGTAAATCACCTCACTGGCCTTGGTAAAGTCTTTGACAAGGAAGAGCTCAACACAAAGGTGCTAAAATGCCTTGATAGGAGCTGGAAGCCTAAGGTAACAACAATCTCTGAATCTAGAGATTTATCCAAGATGTCCACTGCTGCACTTTTTGGAAAGTTGATAGAGCATGAAATAGAGCTGAAAAGATTGAAAGAACAAGAAACTGTGGAGAAGAAGGCCAAAGGAATTGCTCTGAAAACTACCATGGAACATGATACAAGTGAGGAAGAAGTTGATCCTGAACATGATGAGACTGTGAGTCTGCTCACCAGAAAATTCAGTAGGTTTCTTAGAAAGAAAAACCGTGACAGAACTCAACAAAGGAAGAGGTACTCTAAATCCAATGATTCAAATTCTTCAAATTACACTTGTTTTGGATGTGGTAAACCAGGTCATATAAAAGTTGATTGTCCAAGCAATCAAAACAAAGAAAAATCAGCAAGCAAGAAGAGTGAAAGAAGCAAAGGCAAAAGAGCATACATCTCATGGGAAGAAAATGATGTATCCTCATCTAGTGACTCCTCAACCGAAAGTGAGGAAGCAAATCTGTGCTTTATGGTGAATAATGAAGAATTGAACTCTGATTCAGTAAGTGATTTTTCTACTGATTCTGAAAACTATGATCAGCTGCTAATTGCATTTAAGGAAACACATGATGAAGCAAACAGATTAGCTGTAATTTGCAATAAATTGAATAGAGTAAATAGGGTACTTGAACCTAAGGTCAAAGCTCTTAAAGAAGAACTGCACTAAGCTAAAACTGAATTGGTTAGCCTTGAATTAACATGTTTGCATGCATCAATAAAAACCTGTGATAATTGTAAAAAACTGGAAAAACAGGTTGAGTATTTGTTAAAAACACTTTCAAATTTCACTAAAGGAAGAGAAAATCTTGAAACTTTATTAGGTTCACAGAATGCTGTCTTTAATAAAAATGGTTTAGGATATAATCCTGAAATGAAAAGCAATGTGAAAAAGCTGTCTAGTTTTTTTGTTCCTTCCAAAACAGGTTTTTCTTCTTTTAGTTGTTCAAAAGCAATGCATACTGCAACATGTTTTTACTGTATGAAGTCTGGTCATATATCTAGAACATGTAAAGCTAGAAGGTACCTTGTTCCTAAAGGATTGGCCAAATGGCTTCCTAAGGAAAGATATTAATCATGCTGGACCCTAGACTAAAAGGGGTACCATATATGCTAAATCTGTTTTATTGCAGAAAAACAGCAGGAAAAACCAGTGGTACCTGGACAGTGGCTGCTCAAAGCACATGACTGGTGATGTGACTCAGTTCATAAATCTGAAACTCAAAGCTGAAGGGCATGTCACATATGAGGACAACAATAGAGGAAAAATTCTTGGAAGAGGAGATGTTGGTACTAAAGACTCAACAACTATTGAAAATGTATTGTACGTTGAAGGGCTAAAACATAGTCTTCTAAGCATTAGCCAGCTGTGTGACAAGGGATACAAGGTCAATTTCGAAGCCAACACTTGTACAATTTCAAATGAAATTTCTGGTAAGGTGCTGTTCACTGGAAAAAGGGTAAACAACATCTATCTCTTAGATATTATAAAGAGCTGTTCTGAAAATGAGTGTTTGTTATCTAAAAATGATGAGTCATGGCTGTGGCATAGGAGGCTAGCTCATATTCACACAAATCACTTGAATAAGCTAAAGTCTAAGGAACTTGTTTCTGGTTTACCAAACATAAAATTTCAAAATAACAGATTGTGTGATGCTTGTGTAAAGGGCAAATAGATTAGAACTACCTTTAATTCAAAAGATATGGTTTCTACAAATAAAGCTTTGGATGTTTTACATATGAACTTGTTTGGACCATCTAGGACTGCTAGCTTAGCCGGAAATTACTATGCTTTGGTGATTGTTGATGACTTTTCAAGATATACATGGACCTTGTTTCTTGCTTCTAAAAATAATGCATATAAAGCCTTTAAGAAACTTGCTAAGGTTCTGCATAATGAAAATGAAAATAGGATAAAACAGATTCGTAGTGATCATGGGGAGAATTTCAAAATGCAAAGTTTGATAGATATTGTGAAAAACATGGAATCACACATAGTTATTCTGCTCCTAGGACACCCCAACAAAATGGTGTTGTTGAAAGAAAGAATAGGTCATTAGAGGAGTTAGCTAAGACTATGCTAAATGAATCTGGTTTACCTAAATATTTTTTGGGCTAATGCTGTATACACTGCTTCTTATGTGCTTAACAGAACATTGATTAGACCAATTCTTAAGAAAACTCCCTATGAATTGTATAAAGGTAGGAAGCCTAGCATAAGTCATCTTAGGGTCTTTGGCTGCAAATGTTTTGTTCTAAATAATGGTAAAGACAATCTGGGGAAATTTGATCCTAAATCAGATGCTTCTTATGTGCTTAACAGAACATTGATTAGACCAATTCTTAAGAAAACTCCCTATGAATTGTATAAAGGTAGGAAGCCTAGCATAAGTCATCTTAGGGTCTTTGGCTGCAAATGTTTTGTTCTAAATAATGGTAAAGACAATCTGGGGAAATTTGATCCTAAATCAGATGAGGGAATCCATATTGGATATGCTATAAATGATCATGCTTATAGAGTGTATAACAAAAGATTGCTTGCAGTAGAAGAATCTATACATGTTGTTTTTTATGAAACAGATTTTTCTGTGCCCAAATCTGTTATAGATGAACCTGGTATGGATGATTTAAGAACCATTTTGCAAAAGAATCCATCTAGTGAGCTTGATGCAACTAATCAAAATTCTGTCAAAGAATCTACTGTGAATGCAGGATTGCCTAAGGAATGGAAGACACCCAGGGATCTTACACTAGACAATGTAATTGGTAAAATTGAGAAAGGAGTCTCAACAAGAAATTCTCTTAATAATTTCTGCAGAACAGTGGCCTTTGTTTCACAGATTGAGCCTAAAAGTCTGGAAGAAGCACTGCAAGACAGCAATTGGATAACAACAATGCAGGAAGAACTGAACCAGTTTGAATACAATGAAGTGTGGACTTTGGTTCTAAGAAAACATGAGATGAATATCATAGGAACCAAGTGGGTGTACAGGAACAAGATGGATGAACATGGGGCTATCACTAGAAATAAAGCAAGGCTGGTTGCTAAAGTTTATAACCAAGAAGAGGGAATTGATTTTGGTGAAACCTATGCACCAGTAGCACGTCTTGAAGCTGTCAGATTACTTCTAGCATTTTCCAGCATACAAGGTTTCAAGCTGTTTCAAATGGATGTCAAGAGTGCATTCTTAAATGGTTACATTAATGAAGAGGTGTTTGTATCTCAGCCTCCAGGGTTTGAAGATCACAAAAATCCAGAGCATGTGTACATGCTTAAGAAGGCCTTATATGGATTGAAGCAGGCACCTAGGCAATGGTATGAGAGGCTAAGTGAATTTCTGCTCTCTCAAGGATATAATCGTGGCAATTCTGATAAAACTCTCTTTATAAAGAAGAAAAGAGAAGACATTATACTTGTGCAAGTCTATGTGGATGATATTATCTTTTGATCCACAAATGAAGAGATGTGTGAAGACTTTGTGAAAACAATGAAGAGTGAGTTTGAAATGTCAATGTTAGGAGGAATGAATTTTTTCCTTGGACTACAAGTGAAACAACTCAAGGATGGAATTTTCATAAGCCAAGAAAAAATACTGCAAGGAGCTGCTTAAGAGGTTTGATATGGATCAATGCAAAGTAATCAGCACTCCTATTTCAACAAGTTGCCAGCTGGATTAAGATTCTGCAGGAAAATCAGTGGATCAAACTAAGTACAGGGGTTTAATTGGTTCCTTTATACTTAACTGCTAGCATGCCTGACATTATGTTTGTTGTGTGCTTATGTGCTAGATATCAATCTTATCCAAAGGAATCACACTACAATGCAGCCAAGAGGATTATGGTATCCTAACAATGTGTCTTTAAACTTAATTGGTTTTTCAGACTCTGACTTTGCAGGTTGCAAGGTTGATAGGAAAAGCACAAGTGGGACTTGTCACATGCTTGGATCAAGTCTAATCTATTGGCATTGCAAGAAACAGGCTTGTGTTGCTCTCTCTACAGTAGAGGCAGAATACATAGCTGCTGGAAGTTGTTGTGCTCAAACCTTATGGCTAAGGCAGCAGCTAAGTGATTTTGGAATTCTATTAAACAAGATACCTATAAATTGTGATAATACTAGTGCTATAAATCTGTCTAAGAATCTTGTCATGCACTCAAGGACTAAACATATTGAAATTAGACATCACTTTCTAAGAGAACATATAGCTAATGGAACTTGTGATATAAAATTCATTGGTACTTAATTTCAATTAGCTGATCTATTCACTAAACCACTTGCTAAAGATAGATTTTATTTTCTTCTAAATGAATTGGGTATCATTAGCTTAAATTGTCCTCTGCAGTAAATATTTCAATCTGTTATTTTATATTTTAACATGTTTTGTTCTCTGGTTCAGAATCACAGTTGTGACTAGGAAAGAGAAAGATTTACTTTTTCTCTCTTTCACTTTATCCTTGACTGCTTTTACGGTTATTAACCAGCAGGTCTATGCCAATTAGCTTGTGGGTATCCTAACTGATTGGATTGTGTGTAGGTGCAACAGATTTGATTTATCAAATTACAATCTGGTTCCAATATATTCTTGCGCAAATCAACACCTGAATCTGCTGCACCATAGGAATAAAATCTGAAGCATATCAAATTGATTTTTCTTTTAATCCATAACTTCTGAAATCTTATTAAATTGATTTCCTTTTAAAATTTGTTTTTTTTAAATCTGATTTAAAGACTCTATATAAACCAAGCACTAATCAACTTTTCTCTCACACCTTCTCATCTATGCTTTAAGCTGTCAAGGTTCAAATCTGCTTCTTTACATGTTTCGTTTCTGTTATTATTGATAATATGAACTGCAAATTTTTTTTCTAGCTGGAATTGTCTATTGATAAATAGGTGCAGGTAACAACAGATTGAGCATGGCATCCTCATCACACAGAAAGAAGAAATCCAAAGAGCAATCCAGCAGCAGCCAAGGCATCCTGGAAAAATGGTTTGCTGGAGATTCTGAAGCCATGACTAGGTTCATCCATGAGACAAACAGAAAGCAAGTCAATGCGCCCAAAGTGCTGGAATTCTCTTGGTTGAGGGAAGAAAATATGACTGAAGCAAAAACTCTGCTCAAGCATCAAAAGCTGAAGAACTTCTTAGAAATGACTGGAAATGTCTATCCAGACTTGGTGAAAGTGTTCTACAACAATTTGGTTCAAGATGGCAAAAATTTGGTCTCCCATGTGAAAGGTGTGAAGCTGAAAATTACAAGGGAAATATGGAGCAATGTGGGAGGAATCAAGTATTCTGGAATGAAGGTTAGCAAAGGGAATACTGCTGGAATTCAAGGATTCAACAAGATGCAGTTTTACAAAAGTTGTGTTAGAAATCCTGCTGAACCAGTAGCTAGATTTCATGTTGGAAATCTGACATTAATTCCAAGACTCCTAGCCTACATAATTGCGTGGCAGCTTACTCCAAGAGGAAGTAATCATGCTACTCTCCATGAAGAGAACTTGATTCTGTTGTACTGTATCATGAATCAACTCAAGGTAAATTGGGTGAGTACAATGGTGGAGCATATGCTCAAATCCACAAGGCTTCCAGATTATCGTTTTCCATATGCTATTTTTGTGTCCAAGCTAATTGATTATTTTGAAGTTGACACTACAAATGAGAGAAATGACACCATTAAGGAAGCTAGTGAAATAGACAACTCTACTCTCTTAAAGATGGGGTTTCAAAAGGAGGATGACAGCTGGGTATTTAGAAGGAATGTTGCAAACAGAGCTGAGAATGAAGCAGCTGAACGAGCAAATGAGGAAGAAGAAAATGCTGATGGAGTGCAGCACATGGATGAATCACCAGTGCACTCTGCTGGAAATGAAGATGTTGCTGCTACAAGCCAAAATGCACTGGTTGCATTTGAGGAACCTGAGTACAGAGGTGAACCTCTGTCCATGCTTGAAAGACAAGTACTAAGCAGGCTGGACACACTCACATATGAACAAAAGGCACATTATGGAATGACTTACGCCAGGTTTCAACACTTGGATGACCAAATTGAAGGAGTTCAAGTGCAGCTAGCTGAGCTTTACTATAACAACAAGTGATCCTATTCCTTAGTTTTTATCTCTTATATCTTGTTGCACAATTTGAATTCAGTCGGGTTGTTTTTATTCTGCAGTTTTAGTTGGTTTTATTTTGGGTTGTAATAGAACACTATGCTGGTTGTTTATTTGAACTGTTATGAATGTCTTTATCCCATGCCTTATTCTGTTTGATGAATCCAAAGGGGGAGAAGAACTGAGAAACAACTCACAAAGGTTGATGTTCTTGTTAAAGCTGCAGGGAGGTAGCACAAAACTCACACACTGCTATTTTCTGGTTTTATTTCTAAACGTTGTTGTGCAGGTTTTGGTAGTTAGTACAGTGCAGGTTTTGATCATCAAACTATGCTGTGCAAAGGGGATTTGTCTCCATCAAACAGGGGGAGATTGTTGAAGATGGATGAAGCTTCTTCTCTACCTAGTTTTAGTGTGTGTTTGATGTAGAAAATAACTAAGTTTGCTTTGAAGTTTGTAATAGGTTTAGATGATCTTGTATTTAGGTTTGTGTATGTGTAAGGTTGCCTTTTGCTACATGACCTATCTTAGATGCCTAACCAAGCCTAGAATAAGCACATGAAGTGGTTAAAAGTTTTTCCAAAAGCTTTCTAGAGGTTTCTTCAAAAATGAGGACTCTGCGCAAAAATAAATCTGTTTCTCTGTAAAAGAACAGGTTTATTCTTTGGTTTGCTGAAAGGATTTTCGAAAGTTAGTCAGGGCACCAAAGGTACAACTCAGACAGTTATTTCAGTTAGCTGAGTTGGCAGTTTTCATAAAATAAATCTGTTTTGTTTAAAACTGAATCTGTTATTTTTCATAACAGCTTTTCAACTGTTTTTTGAAAAGAAGTTAGAAACTGTTTTCTATAAAAAAGAAAAGCCTCTCTCACATGAAAGGATGCTGAGCAATCACGGTTTGACAGAGATTAAACACTTTCTATGTGAGAAGAAGGATTGAAAAGAGTTTTTGAAAGGTTTTCCAAAGGGATTTTTCAAGTGTGCTTGTTCTAGGAAAACCTTGATCTTGGTGAAGGTGCTGATGCAGTTCTGCAGTAAATTGAACCACTGGTTTTGAGTTCTTGCATCTTCATTTCAGGTGTTATCTTTCCTTTATTCTGGTGTGTAAAGGTGTAAGCGTTAGTCACTCCTTGATAGGGTTTCTTGGAGTGCAAGGTGTGCTAAAATAGGGTTTTTCAGCATTGGTTGTATTGTTCTTGTAGTGTTCAAGAACTGTTGTGTTTGTAAGTGATTGATACTGTTTTTAGTGGATTCCACCTTGGAGTAAGGTGAAACTGGATGTAGCTCTGTATAAGTGAACCAATATAAAAACTTGCTTGTCTTTTCCTCTCATCCCTGCACTTGTTTCTGGTTTTGCTCAATTCTGTCAAGAACTAAATCTGTTCTTTTGAAATTGAATCTGTTAATTTTGGGTTTAATAAAAACTGTTCTTCCTGATCTGTTAAAGTTCTCTAATCACGAACAAGGTAGTTGTATATGAAGTTTTAATTGGTCTGTGAACAAATAGTCTATTCATTAAAACCTGAGAAAGATTCATTCTCTTTAAAACCTTTTGTTGGATGCACTTGGTTGATTTCTTGGCATAGCTGTATTCTTCAAACTCGTAAAATCTAACCAATCTGATTCTGTTATACCTCTCTGTTGATTGCAATTTTAATCTGAACAAATTCAAATTGTGCTAGACTGTTCTGAGGAATCAATCTGTTTCTTTTAAGAAGAATTTGTTCATTTGTCTCTGATATATTGAAAATTGTTTGTATTTGCGAAAAATTTTATAAGCTCAATTCACCCCTCCCCTCTTGAACTTAGACACTAATAGACCCAACAAAAACGTGCACCATCATGGTCTCATCCTTGGTGTTTAGCTTCACCACCTGTCCCCCAAAACGGTTGAGGAAATCTTTCAGGGACTCTCCCTGATACTGTCTTACGTCGAAAAGATCGTAAGAGACCGGTGGGGGGGCTCGATTGGCTATGTATTGTTCCCTGAACAACGTAGAAAACTGTGCGAACGATGTCACGTGCCTATCAGGGAGGTTGATAAACCAATCTAGCGCCGTGCCCGCCAGCGTGCTCATGAACAACTTGCAATGCTCTACATCAGAGCCCCCTACCAGCATCATCTGTGTGTGGAAGGCCGTGAGATGAGCCTCTGGGTCCTCTACTCCTGTGAAGGTGGCTTTAGGACCCACAAACGTGGCTGGTATCACGACGTCCATGATCGGTTGTGAAAATGGCATTGGGAAAGCCTTTAGTGGTGTGGCATGTTCTTCCTCTTCCACCTCACGTTCCCCCGCCTGGTTCTGCAAATTCCTGCGCAATTCCTTATTGGTCCTGCGCAGTTCTTCGTTTCTCGCTTGCAACATAGTCAGATTAATCTGGTTGCGTTCTTGATCCGCTCTCGATGCCGCCATCGTTTCCTGAAGGACGCACATCGTCTCTATGATCTGTTGCATGGTGATGCTTTCGCCTCCATTTGGTGCAACGGATCCTTGCCTCGTGTTTCTCATCTTGATGGATCTTCGCTCTCTGCCTTTGAATGGAACAAAGTTTTTAATTGTACCCCACGGTGGGCGCCAAATGTTCCTGCCGGTTGACCCGATTGTCTTCGTACTACTAACGATGATCACACGCCCAATTCTCTCTGCCTTCGTTCGTGCCTTTCCTTCGATCAAACACCTAAACCTGCAAAGACAAAGGGGCGCCCTAGAGGTCGTTTGCACTCCGACGCTCAAGTCAATATTGGGGCTAGGAAACCCCAAAACTTTTAGGTGTAAAAGCTCTGTGTAAAACTGTGTGTATATCGCGTAAATGTTGCGTACCTTGTTAGGTTTGTTACTATCGTTTATATTGTCTAGTGTTTCCACTATTTCCCACTGTATTTAGGGTTTCTGAGGGTATGCCTTAGCGCCGCTATCACCCACTCTTAGGGAAATCTAGCGCGTAAGGCTCCCTTACTGGAGTGCAACCTTTAACGGGATGTCCACCTGGGTACCTACTTGTGCACCTAATCTCTAGGGCCATCCGTCCTGGGAGTGTCCTAGTTGTTCACCCGTCATGCACGCAGCCTACCCCTGGAACGTAACCCTCATGGGCCTTAGCGCTTCCAGTGGTTCTTTATTTGTGGTACGCTTGAATGTGCTATTCACACCACACGCATGGACCCCTCGTGATCTAGGATTCTCCCTACTGATAACTGGTGTGTTGTCTGGGATCCACCTCTCGTGGCCCAGCTCTGCTGTTTGAGTCACCGATGTCCGATGTCACATCGCCCTCACTCTGTTGCCGACGACACATCAGCACATCCTGGTGATCGACGTCTGACCACTCTTGGCACCTTGGCTCACGTCGCTCGCGAGACACTGGCCTATGCCGCTCGTGGGACCCAGCTTACGTGGCCCGCCATGGCTAGCGGTCAACAACGTCCGATGACTGGTTGGTACAATTTCTTATTAAAAAAAAAAAAACAAGAGTTGTTGGGATAACCAAGATTAAGGAATTAACTTGATTTGACTATTTGGAATAGGAAAAACTAGATATAGTTGTATATAGGAAGAATTGCATATTTGTTTTTAAGTCTTATCTGTTGAATCAAGTGTGATCAAAAGCTTTGAAGACATCCAAATCTTAGTGTTTGATAGAAGGCTGAAGTTGCTTGGAGTTGCTACTGTGTTTTTAGAGTACGATTTGGGTAGTTTATATTTGTAATCCACTTTTTTTTGAATCTAAAGCTTAGGTGTTTTCAAATCTTTTAAGTTTAAAGTGTTTTTCAAACACTTAGGTGTTTTTGAAAAAGTTTGAAAACTGTTTTGGTTGGTTGACTTGCTGTCAAACCAAAACAACCGATTGATTCGCACTTTCAATCGATTGTTTGTTTGAAAATCCTAATAGAAACAGTTTTGTTTGTTAAGTGAGTTTTAAATGATTTTATAACCGAATACGCTCCTGCTTTAAATGCTTTGACCTTTCTTTGAATGCTATAAATAGTTTGTTTAAGTTTTATAACAAACAACAAGATAGAAAAACAGATTTGAGTTTTTCACAGATTGCTTTTCAAAGATTTGAGTTTTCACCTTTGAGCTTTGGTTTTATCAAGAGAGAGTGAAATATGATTACATATGTATTGATTTCACTTCATTCTGTAACAAGTGTAATTCGTTCTGAATACTTTGTACATTATGGTGTTGTAAAGCCAAGAAGGGTTGTGTGCTCTTGAGGTTGTCAAGATCAACATTATTGGTGTGTGTGTGCTGAGCCAAAGAAATTGTGTTTCTTGAGGGGAATCAAGGTCACTTCTTTGGTGGTGTGTGTATGTAATCTGATTTTGATTACTTAGTGGATTCCCAGTGGTTTTTGGGAAACTAGATGTAGCTCTTGGTTTAAGAGTGAACCAGTATAAACTGTTTGTGCACCTCTCTCTTCCTTAAACTCTTTAAATTCAGTTGCTGTTATTTTTACTGGTATAAACAACCGATTGTTTCTACGAAACAACCAATTGTTTTTCTGGTGCTTTACTGTTTTGAGCTTTGTTTCTTGGCTAACTGAATTCCTAATCTGGTTTCTTGCACAGAATTTCATTCTAGCTGAAAAAGTTTTCGAAAACCCCCTTTAAACAATTCACCCCCCTCTCGTTTAAGGCCATACATTCTAACATTATCCTCTCCCAACAATTTATCATATTGGATAATTATGATAATTTATATTCATCCCTCATTTAACTTCATAGTTGTGATCTCTTTCATTTAAATTATGCAATCACATAACTTAATATTTATAGCTTATGCAACCTAGTGTAAAGGAAACCATAGTTATTAAATGTTTAAGGTTTAGGAAGTTTTTGAAATCCATAGTATTTTATGGAGGTTCTTAAACCCATAGTATTTAACGAGAGTTTTAAAACCTTCGTTAAATACTAACTTTTCCTAGGGTTTAAAAAAACACTGGGAAACATGTTCCCAACAGATGATTTTGCGAGAGAAATTGCAACCTTTGGTAAATGACTTAACGGAGGTTTTAACCTTTGGTATTGTAAAAATAAGCCTCCACTAAAACTATTTTTTTCTTGTAGTGGAAGAAGGAGAAGATGGTGAAAACCTATATCAAGAACAAAAATTGAATGTTGACTAAGGGGATGACAATATGAAGCAACTCGAACAACATATATATTGGAGTAGTACATTTCCTTAAATGCAATGAAAGGGACACCAAGCAATATCAGACTAAAAGCTTTTGTGGTATGGAGGTATAGGTGTTGATTGATGGAGGTAGATGTAACAACTCTATTTGTTTCGGCCGGTTGACCTGGGACGTCTTCGCGCGCGACCTTGTTCGTCAGCTAGGGACACCTTCCCTCTGGCGTCCTGCGGATTCCTGCAAAGAAGGACAAAGGGGCGCCCTAGCGGCCGTTTGCACTCCGACGCTCAAGTCAGCTAGCAAGAAACACCAAAAACTCTGCACCTCCGTATCGGAGCACCGTGAATGGCACTCTGAAGGTGGTCAAAAGAACTATGTGTATATTGCGTATATTTCCTCGTTTTGGCAAACAATCTTTCCCTAGTCCCTTGTGCGTAACCTCAAGGCTCGAGCAAGCAACTAGAGTGTCTCTGGAAAATTTGCCAAAAGTCCGAATCCCGTTTCCAACATTCAAGGTTCTATTTAAACTACTCCAGCATTTAAAGCGTCTTAAAGCGCATTTAAGGTTATGAAACGTTCAGCGCCTTTAAGACGTTTAAACCGCTTGGAGCATTTAAAGTACCTTAAACGCTCGAAACGTAAACTTTAACTTAAATAGCTTTAATTACCTTTTACCTGACAAATTGATGTTTCCGTTCTGACTTGGCTGCCATCACACGTGGAGGGCCTCACAGTGCTGGGACCCAACTTAGGGGTACTTTCATCGCGTGAGTCCTCCCTCCTTGGAGTGCATCCGGCGCAAGGGGTACTTTTTGGGTGTCAGCTTATGCCCCCAAACCTCTAGTCACTCGCTTCGAGAGCGTATTTACCTTCCTCTCGTACCCTGCACCTGGCTGCCCCTGGGCGTGACCCTCTCATGAGTCGTATCTATCCCAAGGGCCTCTCTGGGGCGTCATGGGCACTTCACGAGTCAGATTGCTCTCTCCTGGCGCTAGTATTATAGCCTTGGAGCCACCTTTCTCTTCCCTTTATTGCTACCCCGGGTTATCGGGGTTTGAGGCCTTCCCATAGTATCGCTCCCTCCATGGTCTTTCCTACCCATGGGTATCGGGGAGCAACACTGTGGATGCGTTGCTCTGGTGACATTTCACCTTGGCGACGCCCGCTCTAGGCGACGTCTTATCTTGGCGACGCTTCCTCTTGGCGACGCCTTGCCTCTTGGCGACACCTTGCCTTGGCGATGCCTGCACTTGGCGTCACTTCACCTCGACGCTGACTTTGACTTTGACTTTGTCAACGCCCGGGTACGGGACGGTACACAAGCCCCCCCAGTCCTAAGCTGATGACTTGTTTTCAGCGAAAAGACTAAGGCCTTGCCCACGCCATCCACGTGGCATCCCGGTGACGTGTCATTCTTGCTGACGTGACACTCCCCAAACTATTGACGCGACATTCTCTGAACCATTGGGGTGCTCTTAATGACTGATTGGACATCCTCTGAAGCGGGGAAGGTAGCACCTTTTGGGGCCACGCTTAATCGCGTGCCACGTGGTTCATCACGCGGTCAGCCTCAAAAGTCTCTTGCGCTCCCCTTGAGCGACTAATCCTTTGACACGCAGCTTAATCGCACGGTCCCAAATTAGCGCCTCTTGGGCTGCAAATGTAACGTTTAAGTTACCCAAAACCCCGCGCTCAAAACCACTGTTTCATCCACTTTCTCTGTATTCCCGCACTGTTCATCTCCTTCGAGCTCTTTCTCTGTGATCCCTGCTCTCTCCTTCGCGTTTCCATTCCTTCCCAACTTCGACACTCAAAGGTATTATTTTTCTACCTCCATGACTCTTCTTCTTCATCGCGTTGCATCGCTGTGTATTGAACTGCCTGGGATTGTTTATGTTTATGCATTCTTGTGTTCTTTTCGCTCCTTCGTTCTTCTACGCTCTCTTCTCCCCCTTTCTGGGTTTCTTCGCGTGGGTGGCATTTTCTAGGGTTTCTCTTCCCCTTTCTGCCTTGGCATCGCTTGTTAAAACCCTTTTCCTTTCTTCTTTCTTCAGCTATTTATCCGCATCATGGTGCACCTGGAACCGAGGTCCAGTTCTCCCCCCAAGACCAACTACAAGGCCCTCTATAAATGGGCCTCTGACGATCTCTTAAACGAATGCACCACCTTGACAACCTTCGAGGCTGTGGAAAACCATCGGGGTGACCCTCACTTATACAACTTCAACGCCTTCTGCCGCACCCATGACGCCCACATCTCCGTCCGCCCCGGCAGACCAGGGGAACCTGTTTGTGTGGATGACAGACCCAGGGGTGGGGTCCCCTTTTTCTTCATGTACCAAACTGTATTCAAACGCGTTGGTGTACGCCTTCCATTCACACCCTTCGAGAGGGAACTCCTCACGGAGATCAATACGGCCCCCGCCCAGCTACATCCCAATAGCTGGGCCTTTGTTCGGGCCTTTCAAATTCTTTGTGGATATCTAGGCGTTCTTCCTTCTGTGGACGTCTTTCTACATTTCTTCGAGGTGAAGAAGCAAGGGAAAAGCCTCTGGGTGAGCTTTTCCGGGATCGCTAGCAGGATCCCCCTTTCCCTCTTCCAGAACTCGTACAAAGGCTGGAAAGGAAAATTCTTCAGGGTGTGCTGCGCCAAACAGGACCCCACAGCCTTGGATGGCTTCCCACTATACTGGACAGAGCATCCCAAGCTGCTCAAGCCTAAGGCCCTGGATGAGCTGTCCTCTGCTGACAAGGGGGTATGTGAGGCCTTGGCTGGCCTGGGGATCGTTTTTGACACGCTGAAGCTCGTAGCGTGTGAATACAACGCACACACCCTGTCCACCTATTTTGGTAGGGAGGCTCGTTTCTTGTTGCCCTTTCTTATCTGTGTTTTATTACATCATGCTTGTTCTGTTGGCCTCCTCCACCTGTTTCCCTCGTTGCTAAGTGTTCATTTGTACTCTTTATATTTCATTTACCTGCGTGCCTTGTGGATTTATATAACTGCGTCGGCGGTGGGATTGGCATTCTGTGATTTCTGACGCCTTGTGTTTGGTATGGTGTGGCTTTAACTTCTGTTCTTTGGTTTGCCTGGATGTAGGATCAGTGATGGATTCATCTAAAAGGATGGTCTTGGCGAAAGCATTGAAGGCTGCTCGTGCCTCCAAGGCTGGCGCCTCCACCGCCCCCGCTGCTGACCCGAACCTCACATTATCCTCGCCCTCACCGACACCAACCACCACCGAAACTCCACTAGGCCCATCTTCACCACCCCCACGTAGCCCCCAAACACTTCAAACACCCAGCTCACCTCCACCCATCGCCGCAGTCCCACTGGCTGTGGCCTCATCACCTGCTCCAGGCCCCCGTGACAAAGGGAAAAGGGTGTTGGAGGTCCTCTCCGATGATGAGGACTCCGATGGTGGGGTATTCTTCAAGAGGAGAAAAGTTGCGAGGGTTCCCATCCTGCCAGCCGCATCCCCACAGGGAGGGGAGTCCTTCAGGGACAATCCCCCTAACGCCACCTCTCCCCAACCCGTAATAGTCCAAGAGGAAAGAGGCGAAGGGGCCGAGTCTACTCCACCGCCACCACCAGCGGAGGTCTCTGCTGTTCCTGCCTCCGTATCGGCTGGCCCCGATCTTATTGCCATTCCTCCTCCAATCATGCATCTGATGAGGGGCTTCAACGGGGGATTGATGCCAGAAGGCTCCGATAGGAAAGAGGGAATGCCCTTCTACTTGGGAGCCTTCTTGGTCGTGGCCCTTGATTGGCGCGCCCAAGCTAGAAATGCAACTTTAAACACACAAGCCCTCCAGGCCCTAAGAGAAAAGGTGGTCGCCCTGGAGGAGGAGAGGGAAGCTTTGGGACGCCAAAATGAGGCCTATCAAACCTCTCTGGAGTTCGCCCAAGAGGCCAAAGAGGAGGCTGAAAGGCAACTGGGCGAAGCGATGGAGTTTCATGCTGACTTCTACGTTCGGGAAGTCTCTCTCCAGGTTCAAATAACGAACCTCCAAGACATGGCCGAGGCCTCTGAAGAGCTTCAGAAGGACTGGGAGGATCAGTGCTATGGGCAGGCTGAAAAACTGGAGTGGATGGAGGAGGAAATGGCTACCCTGGTCAAGGCATTGGGCCTTCTCCAGGTTGACCACGACAAGCTGCAAACTGAGGTCAACAGGTTTTGAGTGGAGAAGGAGGCTCTGGAGAAGCAGGTGGCCTCCGAGGACTCTACCATCGAGGAGTTGGAGAAGGCCAAGAAAACACTCATCGACGACATGGCTGGCACCTCCGAGGAGGGATTCAAGGAGGCTTTGGTCCAGGCCGCCTGCGAGAATCCGGGGATCAACGTTTCTAATTGCGATCCTACCCACCATGTCGTTCACAGACACGTCGTGCCCTTCGAATTGGATGACTATAACGCCAACTTTCAGTCGCCACCTTTACCTTTTGCGCTTTATATTTGCTCTTTCCATCCTCTGATAAACTTGTAAATCTTTTGAACTATTTGCACTTTGTTGGAACAATGGGTTTTGTATAACAATTTCATATTCGTTCTTCATTTTTGTATGCTTCACATGCTTTGCCTGTACCTTTACCCGTTTCTCGCGCTGTGTTGGGCGATATTGTACATCCGGCGCCTTACTTCTAGCGTGTACCTTGAACCTGCTCAACCTTCGTATCTATGAGGCCTCTGCCTCGTGAAGGCGTTGGCCACTCCGCCATTGCTGCAGACGCAAAAGTTGGGACCTGCTCTGGGTCTTAAACACTTGGGACAAGGTCGCGCTTCGATGCCCACGCCCATGGAGAGGCCTGTCTAACAGCGTCGTTGGAGTGTCTTAAACACCAAGGCGATTTGTCCCTTGATCCTTGGTGCCTGGCGCCCACGCCTAAGGAGAGGCCTGCTACAGCAGCGCCGTATCGTCCTCAGGGTGTCTAGAAACGCCAAGCACCGGGAAGGCTCGAAGCCCCCCAGAGGGTCGTTCCCTCCATGGTCTTTCCTTCCCATGGGTATCGGGGAGCGACCTTACCGGTGATTCACTCGGCTTCTGGCGATCTCGTCTCCCTCCACAGTCTTTCCTACTCGTTGGTATCGGGGAGGCGACGCCGCTGATAACTTACACTGGCGATGCCAACGTCTCATGCTGGCGACGCCTTCAGCGTCTCATGCTGGCGACGCTCTCAGCGTCTTATACTGGCGACGCCTGGTGCGGTCAACCCGTTGACTTTACCTTGGCATTGACTTTGACTTCGACTCTGGTCGACGCCTGGGGGTAGCGGAGAGCTTCGCCCGCGCCATCCACGTGGCATTTCCCGTATGGCTGATGGGACGTTCCCTCACTTGACTCGATCCTGACATTTTCTGAGCTTCTGACAAGATGCCCATTCTCGACGGCGCATCGTACCCTCGGGCATTCTGTCGACGCGACGTTTTCTGAATGTTAACCAGTGACGCCAGGATCATCCTCCCATCCTCTGACACGTGGCTCGATCGCACGGTGCTCCCATATGCGTCGCTTGGCGCTTCAACTACAATATTTAGATCTTCAAAATCTTGTACCTGCGTCCATCATCTCTGTGTTTTCGCACCCTCCTTGCACCACTACACAGAGAGTTCCTTCTGCATTCTTTCTAGTTGGCGTTTTACTTCCCGCACTCCTAATGCGCTATTCTCCTTTGAACTCCCAGCTCTTTGCTCATACTTTGTGGCGACATGTCTTCCCATGTTCCTCCCCCTAGGGTTAACCCCAAGGACCTGTATGCATGGGCCTCGCGCGAGCTCCTTGACGAGTGCTCATGCTTGCTTTCTACCAAGGCCATAAGGGAACACAAAGGGGATTCGTGTTTCTACGATCATCGTGCCTTCGCGAAGAGGCATGATGACGACATCGCCGTGCTCCCTTGCACCTTAGGGGAGCCGGTGTGCGGAGACGAACGGGCCAACGACGGGGTCCCCTTCTTCTACTTCTACCAGGTGGTATTCAAAAGCGTCGGCGTCCGCCTGCCCTTCTCCAGGTTTGAGAGGGAACTACTGACTGAGATTAACGTTGCTCCAGCCCAGTTGTATCCTAATAGCTGGGCTTTCGTCAAAGCCTTTGACATACTCTTTGGCTTTCTGGGGTGTGCACCCTCGGTTGACATCTTTCTTCACTTCTTTGAGGTGAAGAAGCAAAGGAACAACCTCTAGGTGACCCTCAGCAACGTTCCCGGTAGGGTTCTCCTAACTCCCTTCCAGAACTCCTTCACGGGGTGGAAGGGTAGATTTTCCAAAGTCTGCTGTTCCGATCTCGTGCCTTCCGCCCTGGATGGTTTTCTGCTGTACTGGGTGAGGGAGACGAGAGCCTTGAAGTCCAAACCTTTCAAGAGGCTACCCTTGAACGACCAGGTGGCATGCCGGATCTTGGCTGAGGCGGGAGGCTTTGACGCTGCCGCTTTGATTAGCTTGGAGTACAACGCCGAAGCTCTGGAGAAGTATATATGTATGAGAGATTACCTTAGAACCTCTCACTCTTCATCTTTACTAGATCTTTGCATGTCCTGTCTTGTGGTGTCCTTACCATGTTTGTTTTCTTCGGTGCAGGTTCGAAGATAAACCGGCAATGGAGGTCACAGCTTGCCCAGGCGCTGAGGGCTGAGAATGGAGCTTCGTCCTCCTCCCATCCAGACTCCGGACGCCACTGAAAAGTGGTCTGTTTGCACTTTTCGTTTGAGCATAGGGCATGCATATGTTTGTCTCATTTGTCTCATTCACCTTTATTTTGAACTGTATTTGTAATCTTAACTCTCTGGTGCCATGTTTTGATTTCTGTAACGCCGCTTCATTTTTGCACACTTTCGTCTACGTTCGCTTCTTTTAACATACTGTGTACATTTCCTCCGTATGTTTCTTGGCGACGCCTGCGTCTGGCGACGCCCCTTTCCTGGCGACGCGTACTCTTGGCGACGGGGCGACACCCCCTTCTTAACGACGCATACGTTCGGCGACGCCTGTCGCCACTTCGAGTCTTTGTCTTTTATCTCTTTACCCCTTGGTCTTGCACTTCGAGTGGAAAGAAGATAAAAACTGAGGCAAGGTTTTTCTTGAACTTCTTTTTCTTTTATTTTGGGTGACCTCGTTAAAAAACCCCCGAGAGGGAAAAAGAGTGTCCCCTACAATAAGATTGTTACATGGCTGCTTACTTACATAATTCAACTAAAATAAAACATCAAGTTGGCCGCATTCCAGCTGCGCGGAATGGGACCCCCTTCCAAAGTCTCTAGGTTGTACGAGCCATTCCCCTTAGCCTCGGTAATTCTGAAGGGTCCGGTCCACTAGGGAGACAATTTATTTTCTAGCTCATATGGGTGAACCTTCCTCATAACTAAGTCGCCAACCTGAAACTGCCGTGGCTTGACCTTAGAGCTATATTGTCGCTCTACTCTTCTCTTTACTGCCTCGGCCTTTATTCTTGCTTCTTCCCTGGCTTCGTCCAGGAGGTCCAGATTCACCCGCCTTTCTTCGTTGGATTCTTCGGCCACAAAATTCTGGTAACGTGGCGAGCTTTCGTGAATCTCCACCGGGATTATCGCATCCGACCCGTATACTAAGCTGAAAGGCGTCTCACTGGTGGAAGATTGGGGCGTGGTGTGGTATGCCCATACAATCCTTGGCACTTCCTCCGCCCACGCTCCCTTAGCTTTTTCTAGCCTTCTCTTTAGTCCTCTCAGCAAAACTCTATTCGCTGACTCTACTTGCCCATTAGTCTGGGGGTGTTCGACTGATGCGAACACTTGCTTGATGCCCACCTCTGCGCACAGGTTCCTCAACTGTTGGCTGGCGAACTAGGTTCCATTATCGGATACCAGCCGCCTAGGCACGCCAAATCGACACACAATGTTCTTCCAAACAAAGTGTTGAACCTTGTGCGCAGTAATCTGGGCCATGGGCTCCGCCTCTATCCACTTGGTGAAGTATTCAATGGCAACGATCAAATACTTCATCTGCCTTATCGCCAATGGGAATGGACCTAAGATGTCAATCCCCCATGTATGGAAAGGCCACGAGCTGTATATGGATCTCAGCTCCTCTGGCGGCGGCTTGTGCCAATCAGCGTGTTTCTGACACTGCTTGCAGCGCTGGTCATGGCGCACACAATCCTCCTTTACTGTTGGCCAGTAGAAACCTGCGCGTACCACCTTAGAGGCTAAGGACCTTCCCCCTACGTGACTCCCACAAATGCCTTCGTGTAGCTCCACCATTATCTTGGTGCACTCGTCGCCGCTTACGCATGTTAAGATAGGGTGGGTGAACCCGTGTCTGAACAATACTCCATCCACTAGGGTGTATCTTGCGGCATTCCTCTTAACCTTCTTGCCCTCTTCTGGTTCCGCTGGGAGAACCCCATCCGCCAGATACCGTCTGTATGGCGTCATCCAGGTGTCTCCTTCGGCTAAATCATATATCTGCGCATGCCTTCCTTCTTCGGGCGTGTCCCTGTATGTGCTGATATGGGGCGTCTTCACCGTATCCTGAATCAAGGAACGATGACTCCTTCGCCTTCCTCTCGCAGTGCTAATATGGAGGACATCCACCCTGTTGTCCTCTATGAATTTTCTCGGAGCTTTGAGCGTCTCTTGAATTACTGTCCTTTGCCTGCCCCCCTTGCCTGAGCTGGCCAGCAAGTCAGCTCTGGCATTTTGTTCTCGTGGGACATGTATTAACTCAAGAGCGCTAAATGCTCCCTTCAGCAGTAGGACGTACCTTAAATACGCCGCCATTTGTGGGTCTTTCGCTTGGAACTCACCCGATACTTATCCTGTAATCAGCTGGGAATCACTTTTCACCAAGAGGTTCTGCGCGCCCATCTCCTTAGCCAGGAGCATCCCTGCAATCAGTGCTTCGTACTCAGCCTGATTGTTACTTGCTTTAAAGGCGAAACGCAGGGCCTGCTCGATCAGCACACCATTGGGTCCCTCCAAGACTATCCCCGCACCACTTCCTTGTTGATTGGAAGAGCCATCGACCGAGAGCGACCACTGCGTGCCCGCCTCCACCTCTTGTTCACCTCCGAGCGAGAGCTCTGCCACAAAATCTGCATATACCTGCCCTTTGATGGATCCTCTGGGCTCATACTGGATGTCAAACTCCGACAACTACACCGCCCAGCGCACCATCCTTCCCGCTACATCAGGTTTCTGCAATACCTTTTGTATGGGGAGGTTCGTCATCACCACTACTGTAAAACTGTGGAAGTAGTGGCGGAGCCTCCTGGCCGAAAATACCACGGCCAACGCTGCCTTTTCCAGCGACTGATACCTCGTCTCTGGGCCTTGTAAAGCCTTACTCACGAAATAGATGGGCTTTTGTATTTGGTCCTGCTCCTGGACCAGTACAGAACTGATAGCCCGTTCTGTTACCGCGAAGTATAGCCGGAGGGGCACGCCTGCTACTGGTTTGCAAAGGACCGGCGGCGTCCCCAAGTACTCCTTCAACTTGACGAAAGCCGCTTCGCATTCGTCGGTCCATGCAAAGCGACTATTTCTTTTAAGGCACTGAAAATAGGGGTGCCCTTTGATGAGAATCAAATAAAGGAGGCTTTTATTAATGGAGGAAGAGGACATCCACCCTCACATTTGAAGTTCTTCCTTCTAGTCTTCTCAAAATTAAAAGAAGAAATAAAATAAAGATGAGGCCCAAGCCCAAAGCCCAAGCCCAAGCCCAAGAAGGCCAAAGCCCAAAGAGCCCAAGTCCATCCCATGAGGGGCAAGGCCAAGCTTTGAAATACTCTTGTATAGTTTTAGGAGGTTTGGTTATTAAATAAAGGTGTGTGAAAATGTAAAATAAAGTCACATTGTCCATGTGACTTAGGAGAGTGGTGTAGGTGTAGTTTTTGGGAGGTGTCATAGTAGAAAAAGGTCACACCTCCCATGTGACTTGTTTTTGGTGGGAATTTCAAATGAGTTTATTTGAAATTTCCCACCTATTTTTCAGCACCTTAGGCTATAAATAGAGGTGCTTCCTTTGTAAAATGGAGATTTGAATTTTATCTAAAGAAACTATACTCAAAATTGGAGTGAGCATTTGGAGAGCTTTGAGCTTCTTCTCTAGTCTTATCTTGAAGGACCATGGTTTCCTCAAGTGGCGGCTTCCACACTCATCTAGGAGCATCCATACTTCTAGTGGCGTGATCATCCAACCTATCTTCCATCTTCATGAGCATTCTCTTCTCCTTCCTTTCTTCTTCTTCAATTTGTTCATGTAGCCTTGAGTTTTGAGTTGTTTTTGTTTTGGTTCCTTTAATTTTCCAGCACCTATTTTCTGTTTGCTTCTTAATTCTGTTCGGTACTTTTGTTTTTAATTCAATTCTGTTCGGTCTCTTCTTTTCATTCTCCTTTGTTGATTCAATTTGACAATATTTGGTTCATCCAAATGAGTTTGGGATTTGGTACTTGTTATTGGTGAGTTCTTGATTTTAGAACCATGATCCAACTTCTAAGAAAGTGCCTCTACATTTTCCAGCTCAAGGTGATTCCTCAAAGTGTCAAGAATCTTGTTCTATGTGGCTATTGGAATCACATCACCCTTTCTCTCCTCCCGCAGAAACAAACCTTGATAATGCTGCCATTCGCCCTGTCAGTTGCTGCACTTCCTTTACCGACGTTGGGCTCCGCATGGAAATGATTGCTGCGCATTTGTCAGGGTTCGCCTCTATCCCCCTCTCCGTGAGCATGAAACCTAGGAACTTACCGGCCTCCACCCCGAAGACACACTTCTCGGGGTTCAGCTTGAGGCGGTATTTTGATATAGTGACGAACAACTCCTCTAGGTCCGTCACATGCTGCGTCCTTCCCTTCGAAGCCACTACCATATCATCCACGTAGGCGTACACATTCCTTCCTAACATGGGTGCTAGGACCTTGTCCATCAGCCTTTGGTAGGTGGCGCCTGCGTTTTTTAGCCCAAAGGGCATTACCTTGTAACAGTAACTGCAAGTCTCTGTCATGAACGCGGTTTTGCTCTCGTCTCTTGGGTGCATTTTGATATGGTTGTATCCCGAGAATGCACCCAAAAAGCTAAGAACCTTCCAACCGGAGGAACTGTCCACAAGTGCGTCAATGCTGGGTAGTGGGTACGAGTCTTTCGGGCACGCTTTGTTCAAGTCCGTGAAGTCCACGCACATCCTCCACTTCCCATTCACCTTTTTCACCAGGACGACGTTGGCCAACCACTCAGGGTATTGGATCTCCCTGATGTGACCAGCACTCAGCAGCTTTTGTGTCTCTTCCCTTACCACAAGTTGCCTCTCTTCATTAAACTTTCTCCTTCTTTGTCGCACGGGGCGGACCGTGGCATCCATGCTAAGGTGATGGCATAGGAAGTCAGGGTCGATGCCCGGCATATCCGAGGCGGACCATGCGAAAGCATCTAAATGGCGTGAAATCACCCCTGCCACCTCGTCTTGCTCTTCTTGGCTCAACAAACGCCCCAGCTTAAACGTTTTGCCGCCAATCTCCCTCTCCACCACGTTAGTCGCCGGCTGATCCCTGCTATTTTCCTTAATGGGCTTCGCTCGGAAGTGCTTTCCGGGCGTCGACTCTTCTGTGTGCGATGTGTCGTCTAGCCCCTCCTCCATGTGTGCGTCCGCTTCGGGCATCGCCCTCACGGGCGTGGCCTCGCTAGGCGTTGGCTCCGTGGGCGTCGCCTCATTCGAGGGTTCTATCTCCATCGCCGTGTCTGCACTCGGCGGACGTTCGAACACCATGAACACGCCTTTCTTCGTTTTCAGGCTGTTCTCATAACATTTCCGCGCTTCCTCCTGATCCGACTTGATGACAATCACTTTGCCACTGAGATCCGGCAGCTTCATCTTCATATGGCGCGTGGAGGCTACGGCGATCAGCCTGTTCAACGCTGGTCTGCTTAACAAGATGTTGTAGGCGGAATTGGCGTTCACGACCAAGTACCGGATGCTTTCGGTACGCGAGGACGTTCCATCTGTGAACGTTGTCCTCAATTCCAAGTAGCCTCGTACTTCCACCTGGTTGTCAGCGAACCCATATAAGCACCCTGTGTAGGGTCTCTAAAGGTCGGGAGACAACCGCAACTTGTTGAATGTCGACCAGAACATAACATCTGCAGAGCTTCCTTGGTCGACTAGAACCCTGTGCACCTTTCTGCCAGCCGTGACGACCGAAATGACCACGGGGTCATTGTCGTGCGGAACAACATCCAGTAGATCTGCCCTCCTGAACACGAGGTCTGACTCCCACGGGTTACCTGAGATTCTTTCTTCAATGGAATTGACCCCCCTCGCATATTTTTTTCGTTAGGAGGCAGTGGGTTCTTCCCCCGAGAAGCCACCAGCGATGGTGTGGACTTCGCCGAGGACAGGCATCTCGTGCGCTTGTTCTTCCACCGGTGTTGGCAGGGTCGCGGTCGCGACGGGCTCCGCGACGTAATCCTTCAGAAACCCGCTTCGTACCAACTCATCTAGCTGGTAACCCAGCGACAGGCAGTTGTCGATGTGGTGACCGAAAGCTTCGTGGAACTCGCACCAAGAGTCCTTGCGAGGCCCTAACACTTTATCAGTCTTCGCCGGTCGCCTGAACCTTTCAGCTATATTGGGCACGGCAATCAGGTCCTTCAATTCCACCACAAAGTTGTACCTCGCTGGCCTTCCCCTTTCCCTGGCCGGGCGATCCCCTTCTACTGGACCCTTGGGCTAGGGTTTTCGGGTCTCATAGGGGCGTCTCCCCTCTGGCTTCTTTCTTCCCATCGTGGTCTCGTTGACCCTAACGGGTTGAGCCCGCGTCTGTATTCTCGAGCGTGAGGGCACGATGCTGGTGCGCTTCTCACACACCTCTCCCTCGGAGGCGATATGCTCCACCGCCCCACGCCGTATTTCAGCGAAGGTCCTGGGGCGATTGCGAATGATGGATTCGCAAAAAGGGCCGGGACATATGCCTTTTCTGAATGCGTACACGATCATAGGCTCTTCTGAAGTACCAACTTTTACTACTTGGGCCCCAAAACGGTTTATGTATTCCTTCAAAGTCTCCCCTTGATACTGTTTTACATCAAATAGGTCGTAGGAAACCGGCGGCGGAGCCCTGTTCGCCAAGTACTGCTCTCTGAACAGCTGCGACAGCTGCTGAAAGGAGGTGATATGGCCGTTTGGGAGGCTGATAAACCAATCCATCGCCATCCCCATCAAGGTACTCATAAAGAGCTTGCATCTCGCGGCATCGGAGCCGCCCACCAGCACCATCTGCGTGTGGAATGCAGTGAGATGCGCCTCAGGATCCTCCATCCCAGTGAAGATCGCCTTGGGTCCCGCAAACGTGTTGGGGATCACTGCATCCAGGATCTCCTGCGAGAAGGGAGTGGAAAACACCCTTGGTGGGGTGAGACGCTCTGTCTCATCTTGTTCACGTTGCCCCTGGTTATTCCTCAAGCCCCGGCGCAACACTTCATTCACACGATGGAGCTCTTCGTTTCTCGCACACGAGTCTGCGAGATCCGCCTGCATGCGTTCTTGTTCCACCCTCGATTCCGCCATCTCATCCTGAAGACCCCGCATCATTTCCATGACCTGCTGCATGGACATTTCCTCACTCACTGCGCGTGCGGAACCTTGTCTAGTGGTGGCCCTCATTCTTCCCTGTTTCCTCGAAAACTCTGTTAGCGTTATGGTACCTCCAATAGATCTTCGTTGCTTGTGATGGGACTGATGTTTTAAATCGGCCCCACGGTGGGCGCCAAATGTTCCGGCTGGTTGACCTGGAACGTCTTTGCGCATGACCTTGTCCGTCAGCTAGGGACACCTTCCCTCTGGCTACCTGCGGATTCCTGCAAAGAAGGACAAAGGGGCGCCCTAGCGGCTGTTTGCACTCCGACGCTGAAGTCAGCTAGCAAGAAACACCAAAAACTCTGCACCTCCGTATCGGAGCACCGTGAATGGCACTCTGAAGGTGGTCAAAAGAACTATGTGTATATTGCGTATATGTCCTCGTTCTGGCAAACAATCTTTCCCTAGTCCCTTGTGCGTAACCTCAAGGCTCGAGCAAGCAACTAGAGTGTCTCTGGAAAATTTGCCAAAAGTCTGAACCCCGTTTCCAACATTCAAGGTTCTATTTAAACTACTCCAGCATTTAAAGCGTCTTAAAGCGCATTTAAGGTTATGAAACGTTCAGCGCCTTTAAGACGTTTAAACCGCTTGGAGCATTTAAAGTACCTTAAACGCTTGAAACGTAAACTTTAACTTAAATAGCTTTAATTACCTTTTACCTGACAAATTGATGTTTCCGTTCTGACTTGGCTGCTATCACACGTGGAGGGCCTCACAGTGCTGGGACCCAACTTAGGGGTACTTTCGTCGCGTGAGTCCTCCCTCCTTGGAGTGCCTCCGGCGCAAGGGGTGACTTTTTGGGTGTCAGCTTATGCCCCCAAACCTCTAGTCACTCGCTTCGAGAGCGTATTTACCTTCCTCTCGTACCCTGCACCTGGCTGCCCCTGGGCGTGACCCTCTCATGAGTCGTATCTATCCCAAGGGCCTCTCTGGGCGTCATGGGCACTTCACGAGTCAGATTGCTCTCTCCTGGCGCTAGTACTATAGCCTTGGAGCCACCTTTCTCTTCCCTTTATTGCTACCACGGGTTATCGGGGTTTGAGGCCTTCCCATAGTATCGCTCCCTCCATGGTCTTTCCTACCCATGGGTATCGGGGAGCAACACTGTGCTCTGGTGACATTTCACCTTGGCGACGCCCGCTCTGGGCGACGTCTTATCTTGGCGACGCTTCCTTTTGGTGACGCCTTGCCTCTTGGCGACGCCTTGCCTTGGCGATGCCTGCCCTTGGCGTCACTTCACCTCGACGCTGACTTTGACTTTGACTTTGTCAACGCCGGGGTACGGGACGGTACACTATTGAACCCAAAATTGCTAAGTTTTTGAAACTATTAGTGCAACCTACCAATAAATCTCACGGTAGGGAATTTTAATGTTATAACAATTAAGGTTCATCTACCTTTTTTGGAAGTATCAATGCAAGGACACTCTGTACAAGTTCTAAACATTTATGAATTACAAGTAGTAGGAGGAGACCTAGGTATAAGAGCTACTTGGTTGAAACCCCTTAAAGCACACATAGTTGATTATGATATGTTATTGATCAAGTTTCTACATGAAGGGAAATTCATCACTATTAAAGGAGATGAGGCAGTTGGGCCCTAAGAAGCTCCATTCAACCATATGAAAAACTTTTAATATCGATGTTATAACAAAAGTCTTCATAGTCCAACTAACAACTCGTGTTTCCACAAGACATGAAACCCGAATTAGTTTTATTATTGCACACATATACAAGAGTATTTGATCAATCCCCGGTTATGCCCCACAAATGGAACATGATCATTGTATTCCACTGATTGAAAGAACTCAATCAGTAAAAATAAAGTCATATATATTGAACTTAAAACTTTCATGTCTCCAAATCTATGAAGGCGGGTTTGCTGCTTGTGGGCATGGGTTATGGGTATATTAGAATTTGTCAATCCACTCTTAGCGTAATCCAAAACTGAATCAATAAAGTTCTTTCAAAAGAAAAATGTTTTTCAAAGTAGTGAAAAACAACCTGTTGATTTATCGTTTCAATCGGTTGTTTTACACTTAGTGGTTTTGAAAAGGATTTGAAAAAGATGAAATTAGTTGACCTCACAGTCAAGGCCAATTCAATCAGTTGAATCGAGTTTTCAATCGTTGTTTTCTAAAAATCTTAACAAAATTTGTTAAGTATGGTAAATTTGTTTTCCATGATTCTAAACTGTTTTGGCCCTTGATTAAAAGTCTTAAACGGCTTTTTTGAGACTATATAACTGGTGTTTACATCTTCGAATAGAGAGAGATCAGATTACCAAAAAGATTAATAAGTTTTTCAAGATTGCAAGATTGCTTAAAGTTTTGCTTTGGTTAAGAATGGAATAGGAACTGCTGTAATTCTTCTGTATCAGGTGTGATCTTTCATGTTCTTACTTGTATTTGTTTTCATATTTGTAAAACTTGTAAGGTCTTGATGTATATAGTCAGAGGGTGTTATGACTTGTAGTGAATTGTGTATCAAAGAGGGTGAGTGTTCTTAAGGGGTTTAAGATCACCTCTTGGGTGTTTTTGTGTTTTTAATCTAAGGTTGATTACATAGTGAATTCTCAATGGTTAACTGAGGACTACATGTAGCTCAGATTAAGAGTGAACCAGTATAAATTATTGTGTGAATTTCTCTATCCCTCACTCTTTAAAACTGTTTAAACTATGTTTTTAAGAATTACTGATAAAAACAATCGGTTGATTCGCATAAACAACCGATTGATTTTCTGGAATCAATTAAAAATAGTTTTGTTTCTTGGCTGATCCGATTGCTTCTTTTGTGCTTCTTCGTTAATCTTCATTCTTGTCCAGTATTTTCGAAAATATTTCATTAAACAATTTACCCCCTCTTGTTTAAAGCCTTTAATTCTAACAATATATATCCACATAGTCATAAATAAAAGATAAAGCTAATGATACAACAAATGTTGGAGGATGGCATAATCCAACCAAGTAAATGTCATTTCTCTTCCCCAATATTACTAGTTAAAAATAAATATGGAACTTGGAGATTTTGCACTAATTGTATAACATTAAATGTCATGACTGTGAATGATTGTTTTCCTATCGCTATTGTGTTAGATGAGTTATATGTCTCTAAATATTTCTTTTAAACTGGATTTAACATCCAACTATCACCAAAATCCTAGTAAGGTCGTAAGATAGGCATAAGACAACCTTAAAGACTCACCAAGCGCACCATGAATGGTTGATGATGCCTTTTGGTTTAATAAAAGCACCTTTCAAGAATGAGTGATGTGTTTCTACCTTTTTTTAGGACATTTTGTATTAATGTTTTTTATGGCATTCTAGTTTGCAATAATTCTTAGAATGCTCACTTACATCATTTAGAACTAGTGCTGCAAGTGTTACAAAAAGAAAGGTTGTATGATAAACTTTCCAAATGTTCAATGTGATAAACTATTTGGGTCATACCATTGGCTATTACGGTGTTCACATGGACAAAGATAAGGTGAAAGAAATGTTGGAATGACAACAACCAAACAATGTTAAATAATTGAGGGATTTTTTGTTAGAGTTAAAGGCCTTAAACAAGAGGGGCTGAATTGTTTATGAAAGATTTTCGCATGTATTGGTAGAGTGAAAAGTTATGAAGAAATAATCAATTAAAAATATGTTCAAGAAAATAGAAAATTGTTTTTAAGTTTGATTCCAGAAAATCAACCTGTTGTTTTCACGAAACAATCGGTTGGTTATACCCGCATATTTGAAAAAACAATGTTAAAACAATTTAATGAGTGTAGGAATAGAGAGATTCACACAAAATGTTTATACCGATTCACTCTTAACCAAGAGCTACATCCAGTCCTCAACTAAACACTGAGAATTCACTATGTAATCAAACCTAGATTACAAAACACACACCAAAAGTGATGATCTTGAACCCCTCAAGAACACACACCACTTTTGGCAAACCACACAGTTTCCAGAAAGACCTTCTGAAACTGCACCCCACCAGAACACACAAAAATACAATGTTCAAGGAAGAAGAGGAACAAAATACACCTGGGTAATTCAAAGCTTAAAGTTCAAGAGTACAAGACCCAATCCTATTCCACACATGAGATGATCCAAAAGCTTTTTGAAATCTTGAAAATTGTTTTTGATTTATCTCTCTTTCTTAGTTAATGCATAGGAGCGTAAAACAACCATTTTATACTCCAATCAATTGGTCAAAGAAGCTAATTAAAAAACCAAAAGTTGTTAGAACCATTTAAAACAAATTGAAACCACCTAAAAGAATTATGTTAAGGTTTTCAGAAAAACAACTAGTTGATTTCTCGAAACAACCGGTTGAATCTGTTTGACAACAAATTCAAAAACAAAGTTAAGCTTTTCTAAGCCATTTTAAAAACCACTAAGTGTCAAACAACCATTTGATTCGACATTTCAACAGGTTGAAATTTCACACCCTTTTAGAAAACCCATGTTTTGAAAAAGATGAAGACTCAATTAACCTTGGATCATCTTAAGGAATGAATTAAAAATTCAAAGACTACTAGACAACACACAAACAACCAGCTAGGTCTTCAAGCTTTCCACTTGGATTTGGAAACATTAAAACACCTTGTTCAACAATCTCCCCCTATTTAATGAAGACAAATACCTGGTTTGCTTGTGTTGTAGTGTTTAAACTTTAAAGATCCTGCAAAAGCCAGTTGTATAGCATACAAGACAAGTATAGCAGTAGGATAAATCAGATTTGAAAAGGCACACACATATCTGCACATGTATATGCAGAAAAACATAAAAACATTTAAACCAGTGCCAAAAAACAATGTTGTGTGCAACAGAACTATGCAACAAAATCATTGGTGTATCAGAGAGCATGGCAACAACAGTTCTAAACAGATTTAAACACATCATAGAGTAGCAGAATTACAACACATGAACCTCCAATTTCTCCCCCTATTTGTCTTCACAAATAGGTTAAGAGAATGGCTAAAATAGAATTAAGAAAGATTTTGAGAATTAAGGATACCCAACTCATTTCTTAAGAAGAAAAACCTATCTCGAGGCAGTGGCTTAGTGAAGATATTCGCTAGCTATTTATCTTTTCAAATTTTGAATTTCATCATTAGAATATAGTTTTGACAAGGAGGCTGGTATAATGTTTGCTCGTGCAAAAACTGAATTCTGTAGAGGCACATATATTCGATTGCAGCCAGTGTAACAAATCCACTTATCCTTGGGCAACTCTTCCAACAGACACAACCCAATGTCCCGCAAGTAGCCAACATAATAAACCCAAGCAGGCTGTACCAAGCAGCATTATCTCCCATGTTAAGGTTTTGACCATTTACCAATGAGAGAGCTATATCATGAAGCGTTACCCCATTGGAAGTATATATGTGTCGATAAGGTTGACTCATAACAGCCATTCCAGCATGGGCTTCAGACTGTTATTAAATTTGGATTTCTCTCTCAAATGAGAATCTATGTGTACCCTCCGTATTCTTTTTTTCTGAAAAAAAAAAATCAATCTTTCCATCGATTGGTCTAGAGGAATTTCTCTCGAACAACTCCATTAGGCAAATCTGCTTGTTTAACTTTCGACTGATGCAAATAAATGGAACCATTTGTTGTGGTTGGTATAACACCATCCAGATTTCTTCGGGATCCATTATCCTGTATCAACTGGTCTTGCACAATTTCTCTTACGTGTTTGTATGAATCTAGCGAATCAGTATATCCCTTTAACAACCTTCTCGGAATCTAGAGCAAGTTCAACCAAAAATGCTTCACTTGCAACATCAAACTTCTCTCTTGCATCATTCTCGACCAAATCTTCCAAAAGTGCCCTTAGGTACGACTTCACTAGAGGCACCAATATTGCTCGATAAACATTAGCAGAAATAGGCCAAAGCTTTAATTCCTATTGCTGCATCTCTATGACACTTCTTCACCAGATTCCAAGTCACATAATTGAGAAGTTATACCAGCATAAGTTTCCTCGTAACAAAATTGATTGACATTCCTTGCTTTTGCTTCTTGCAAAACATTTGATATATCATCCAACTCAAACCTATTGCTGACATACATCATATCATTCTCACTCTCGATGAGCTCTTCTCTTCGATTTCTTAAGACAGATTCACAGCTTCGCTAAATAAATTCCCAAACAGTTTCCCTCTTCTTACCTCTTTCAAGACATTGCAACACTTCCTCATAACTTAAAGGCTCACCATTTTTGTCACAGAGGCCCTGTAGGTGATAAAACTCCTTCTTAAGCATCTGGACGATTTCCTTTCGTTTATTTACTTTATCTTCTCTGATAAGCAGCCATGATGTCACTTGATCCGCAACAGGGAAACTTGAAAATATCCAGAATAGCAAAGCATCGTTATAGCATGAAATTCCATCAGGAGACCTTGGGGTGGCCACACCATCCCGGACAGACCCCTGATTTGTACCAGCAGAGACTTGTGTTTGCAATCATCCAGTAGGAGTTGTGATGCATCTTCATCAAATACAATCTTGTCTTTAATCTTGGGACCTTGACTGATATTCAGCAAATCATTTGTGGGACTACTACCTTTATCAGCAATTCTGGCCAACCCACATGCGTTAGATATTTCCAATCAACAATATTTATTATGACTTGGGCAAGTTTATCTCACAAGTGTTGAGCTTGAAGGTTATTTGATAACCTTTGTCACACGACTGACTTATGTTTAGGAGGTTATGCTTAAGACCTTATACAAATAGCACATCATGAATCAAAAAGATATTCTTGTCTCCAATGGTTCCTCTTCCAAGAATTTGCCCTTTGTTGTTGTCCCCATAAGTCACATGACCTTCTTGCTTAAGGAGTAGAATGACAAACTTGTTTTTATCCTCTGTCATGTTCTTAGAACAACCACAGTCTAGGTATCATAAATGCTAGTTTGTTGTCAAAGAACCTTGCAAGAAACAAAATCAAGGAGCAAGATTTGGTCCCCTTACGAATTTGGGTCCAATGATGTTAGTAGAAACCTTAGGAACCCATTTCAAAATACCTTTAGGAACAGAAAACCTTCTTACTTTGTAGAATCTAAGAGTATGGCCCTTTTTTATGCAATAAAAGCACGTTTGAATCGGTTGTTTCGACAAAACAATCAGTTGATTTTAAAAAAAAACTGGAGAAAGGTTTTGAAACTGATTTGTTCTTGCTGTTTGGGTTAAATCCCAATCCAGCCTTTCCAAAAACGTAATTTTGTGATGCAAGAACAATTTCAAGATTTGATTGCCCTTTGTAAAACTTGTCCACAGTTTTTAAAAGATATTGGACTTTCTTTTGAAGTGATTCACAATTTTCACAAAAGCTAGAATCACACATGCAAGAAGAGTTCTTGTAAAATATTTCCAGATTTTCAAAATCAGTTTTTGAATTGTTCAACTCTTCTTTCTAGGTCTTGAATCTTTTTTCCAACCAATTATTTAATCCTCTCAACCTGTTATTCAAAAGGGACAACCTATTAGCTTCTTCACGAGTCTCTTTGAAAGCATTATGAAGTTGGCTATAATTTTCAAAGTTTATGGAAGTGTTAGAACTTACACTACTTGTTTCTGATTCTTTCTTTGCTATCAAACACAAATTGGCTTTTTCATCTTCCTTTGATGATGAGCTAGATGATGAATCATCATTATCTTGCCAAGCAATGTAGGCTCTTCTTGCTTTGCCCATCCTTTCAATCTTTTTGCTTGCCCCTCTCTCTTTGCTCTCATTATTTGGACAATTGACCTAGATATGACCTTGTTTACCACATCCAAAACAAGTATAGTTTTTAGAATTGAATTCATTTACCTTTTTACTATTATACCTGTTTGAAGATTGGTTCTTGTCCCGATTGTTCTTTTCAAAGAACTTGTTAAACTTCCTTGTTAGCAAGTTGAGAATTTCACCATCACTACACTCACTTGAGTCTTGACCATCCCTATGACCAACAGCTCTTAAAGCTATGCTTCTCACATGTTTTTCTTCATGTGCTTAGTCATTTAGTCGGTTCATCTCAAGCTCATGCTCCCTTAGCTTACCAAACAAGGAGGTTGTAGTCAATATGGTCAAATACTTGGATTCGGAAATTGCATTGACCGTTGGTTGCCATGATCTATCCAAGCATTTGAGAATATTGATGTCCAACTCCTGCCTTTCAAAGATCTTGCCAAGGTTGATGAGGTGATTCACTATGTGGGTGAATCTTTTTTGCACATGCGAGATGGTTCCCCTTTAAGAATCCTGAACATTTAATATTCTTGGATCAAGGCATGCTTCCTTGCCCTCTTCACATCAGTGTTGCCTTCATGGATAACCTCAAGGATGTCTCACATCTCCTTTGCAAAAGCACATTGTGAGACCCTGAAAAACTCATCAAAATTCAAAGCAGAAGTGATGATGTTCTTAGCAATGCAATCATATTGAGCTCTTTTACTTTCACTCTCAATCCATTGGGGCCAAGGTTATTTAATGAAAACATCATCTTTTTCACATTTGGGTACAAAAGGGCCATTTACAATAGCATACCAGATTCCTCTATCAATTGATTTAACAAAGATTTTCATTCTAACCTTCCAAAATTGATAGTGCAATCCACAAAACAAAGGTGGCCTGTTTATAGAAGCACCCTTCCCAAAGGGTAGTTTCTTAGCCATTTTAAAAAGGTTTTAGGATCGAAAACTTGAGTGACTTTCAAGAACTCAGTTTCTGATGCCAATTGTTAGAATTAAAGACCTTAAACAAGAGGGGAGGTGAATTGTTTATGAAATATTTTCACATGTATTGAAGGTAGAGTGAAAAGCTATGAAGAATTAATCAATTAAAAATCTGTTCAAGCAAATAGAAAAATGTTTTTAAGCTTGATTCCAGAAAATCAACCTGTTGTTTTCACGAAACACCCGGTTGTTTATACCAACAGATTTGAAAAACAAAGTTAAAAAAATTTAATGAGTGTAGGGATAGAGAGATTCACACAAGATGTTTATACTGGTTCACTCTTAACCAAGAGCTACATCCAGTCCTCAACTAACCATTGAGAATTCACTATGTAATCAAACCTAGATTACAAAACACACACCAAAAGTGATGATCGTGAACCCCTCACGAACACACACCACTTTTGGCAAACCACACAGTTTCCAGAAACACCTTCTGAAACTGCACCACATCAGAACACATAGAAATACAATGTTCAAGGAAGAAGAGGAACATAATACACATGGCTAAATCAAAGCTTAAAGTTCAGGAGTACAAGACCCAATTCTATTCCACACATGAGATGATCCAAAAGCTTTTTGAAATCTTGAAAACTGTTTTTGATTGATCTCTCTTTCTTAGTTAATGCATTGGAGCGTAAAATAACCTTTTTATACCCCAATCAATTGGTCAAAGCAGTTAAATCAAAAAACAAAAGTTGTTGGAATCATTTAAAACAGATTGGAACCACATAACAAAATTCTGTTAAGGTTTTCAGAAAAACAACTAGTTTATTTCTCGAAACAACCGGTTGAATCTGTTTGAGAAAAAAATCAAAATCAAAGCTTTGCTTTTCCAAGCCATTTTAAAAACCACTAAGTGTCAAAGAACCAGTTGATTCGACATTTCAACAGGTTTAAATTTTACACCCATTTAGAAAACCCATCTTTTCAAAAAGATTAAGATTCAATTAGCCTTAGATCATCTTAAGGAGTGAATTAAACAATTCAAAGACTACTAGACAACACACACAAAATGATGGAGATCAAGAAGAAGAGGATTTCACTAATGGAGGAAGAAGGCCATCCACCCAAGCATTTAAAGTTCTTCCTTCTAGTCTTATAAAAAATAAAGAAGAATTAAATAAAGAGAGGACCAAGCCCAAAAACAACAAGAAGACTACAAGCATTCAAGAATGGGCTCCAAATTAATATCTCTCTTTGTAATTTCTTTTGTATAAATTTTTAAATAATATAGAAATAGCTTTAGGATGTGCTAAGAGGGAAACCAAAAAGACACCTCCATTTGTATAGCACCTTAGGCGTTAGTTTAGGAAAGGGATAAAAGAAATGACTCTTTCTATTCCTTTATGGCTTAGGCGCTAGTTTAGAAGGAACTAGAAAGTAACCTTTCAAGCTCCTTATCTTTTGTGCATTTGTGACCAGCCCTCTCTATTATAAAAGGGGTGCTTGGGTCTTTGAAATAAAAGTTAAGATTGATTTTTTAGAGTAAAGAACCTCTACCAAATTGGTGAGTGAGTGGGAGAGACTTGTGTCTTCTTCTCTTCTAGTCTTATCTTGAGGGAATTCTTGGGCTCTCAAGTGGCGGCAACAACACTCATCTTGAAGCCAACCATCCTTCAAGTGGCGTGCACAATTCCAAGAGCTCCAACCACAAAAGTTTCCTTGTCCTTTTCATCTTCTTCTTCCATTTCCATTCCAAAACAAACTCTAAAACATGTCTTTGTTGTTTCTTGTTGATTCAATTGGTAGAACTTGTTTAGTTTGTGTTTATGTTCGGTAGTTTATCTTAGTTTGCTGTTCTTATAGTTTTAATTGTGTTTCTTGAAGTTTTAATCGGTGCATTTGTGTTCTTCTTTGTTTCATTCAGTTCATATGTCCAAAAATGGGTTTTTATGTGAGTTTGGGGTTCTTGTGATTTGGTGAGTTCTTGAATGATTAAGAACATTGATCCAATTCTTAAAAAGTGTCTAATCATATTTCAACTCTTATTGAATCCATAACATGTTCATATCATATCCCTATCATGTTCTTCGGTTCATATCACATAACCAGCAGAGTCTTCAAGCGTTTCACTTGGATTTGGAGACATCAAAGCACCTTGTTCAACATTTTTAGGCCTTACTAGTCACTACAAAAGATTCACTAAGTAGTATGCTTCAATTGTAAAACCATTCACACGTTTGTTAAAGAAGGAGACTTTTCAATGGTCCCCAAAGGCTGAAGAAGTTTTCCTTAACTTGAAACAAGCCATTACTTCATAATCTCTATTGGCTCTTTTGAAATTGAAACAAATGCTTCGGGTATTAGCATCGAAGTTATCCTTATCATGGTAAAACACCTTATAACCTATTTTCTTTTTAAAAAATGTCACCCAATATGAAACGACAACTAGCTTATGCAAGGTAATTTTTCATTGTAATTGAAACTATTTTCAAATTTAGCCATTATTCGTTGGGAAAGAGGGCGTCATCAAAACATATCAGCGAAGCCTTAAATCATTACTAGATCATAATCTTTCAACCCTTGAACAACAAAAGTGGCTACACAAGTTTTTAGAATATGATTCTAAGATAAAGTATAAGCTAGTGGCATAAAACACTACAACAAATGCTCTTTCCATGTTTCATTGTTGCCTGGTCCATTCATCAATTAGATTGGTTGCAAAAACTAAAAGTTAAATTAATTACAAATGAAAACTCCAACCAAATCATCCAGCAATATGCTTACATTGGCCAAACCGACAACAATTATAGTTGTATAAATAAGTTATTATTGTGGAGGAATAAGATTGTAATTCTCCAAAATAGTAGCAAGATTAATTTGATTCTCAAATAATACCATGACATTATTATGGGAGGACAATCAGGGATTGTGAGATAGTGGAAAGGATATTCTCTCAATTATACTAGACAAATATGAAGAAAAAAATGTGTTGAATTGTACAATGTTCTAACAATCTATTGCTATAACCTCTATTGGTTGCATCACAAATTTGGAAAGAAATTTGCATGAATTATATCAATCTTTTACCTCTGGCATAAGGTTATTTAGCTATAATGGTTATGATTGATAAACTCTTAAAGTTTGCAAACATGATTTATTTAGTCAAAAAGTTGTTGAAATTTTTGTGCAAAATATTATAATATTTTGTACCGACCAGTCCTCGGACATCGTTGACCGCTAGTAATGGTGGGCCACGTGAGCTGGGTTCCCCAAGAGGCATGAGCCAGTGTGTCGAGTAGTTGTCGGAAGTTGATCACCAGGATATGCCGACGTGCCCTCGACAACAGAGTAAGGTCGATGTGACATCGGGCATCGGTGGTTCAAATAGCTAAATGGGGCCCCGAAAGGTGGGTCCCAGGAAACACGCCAGTTATTAGTAAAACGCCCAGAAGTAGGGGGAAGCCTAAGTCACAGGGTGCCCATGCGTGTGGTGTGGATAGCGCAACTGGGCACGGCACGAGTAAAGAGCCTTGGAAGCCACGAATGCCCGTTAGGGTTAGGGTTTCCAAGGAAAGCTGCATGCAGGGCACGTGAATAGTTAGGGCACCCCCCCAAGAGCGATGGCCCCAGAGATTTGGTGCACAAGTTGGTACCCAGGTGGCCATTCAATTAGAGGTTGCACTCCAGCAAGGGGAGCCTTACACGCTAGATTACACTAAGATTGGGTAATGGCGGCGCAAGAGCATTCCTCCAGAAACCCTAAATTCGGGTAACGAAAATAGAAGAAACCCTTGACTATATAAAGGGTAGTAAGAAAACCCACAAGGTACGCAGTTTCTGAGACTAGAACTATTACACTCACATACTATTTCTTAGCCCAGGATTGACATGAGCGTCAGAGTGCAAACGACCTTTAAGGCGCCCCCTTTATCTTTGCAGGTACAGAGTGTTTCGATCCAGGAAAGCACGAACCAAGGCAGAGAGAGGCGGGCGTGTGATCGTCGTTAGAATCAACCGGCAAGCGAGTCAACCGACAAGAACATTTGGCGCCCACCATGGGGCCCGATTAAAATTTGGTCTCATTCACAAGTATAGAGCAAAGATCCGGCAATATGAGGAACACGAGGCAAGGATCCGTCGCACCAAATGGAGGGGAAAACATCACCATGCAGCAGATCATGGAGACGATGCGCGCCCTTTAGGAAACGGGGGCGGCATCCAGAATGGATCACGAACGCATCCAGGTTGACCTGGCTGCGTTGCAAGCCAGGAACGAAGAGCTGCACAAGACCAACGAGGAACTGCGTAGGAATTTGCAGTAGGCAGGGGAACGTGTGGTGGATGAGCCAGCCCCGCCTACACCACCCAGGGCTTTCCCAATGCCATTCTCACAGGCAATCATGGATGTCGTGATACCTGCCACGTTCATAGGTCCTAAAACTGCCTTCACGGACCCAGAGGCCCATCTCACGGCCTTCCACACCCAGATGATGTTGTCTGGGGGCTCTGATGTGGTGAATTGCAAGCTATTCATGAGCATGCTGACAGGCAAAACACTAGATTGGTTCGTCAATCTCCCTGACAGGCATGTAACGTCATTTGTGTAGTTTTCTACACTGTTCAGGGAGCAATACAAAGCCAATCGGGCTCCCCCGCCAGTCTGTTACGATCTTTTCGACGTAAGGCAGTACCAGGGAGAGTCCTTGAAGGACTTCCTCAACCGATTTGGGGCACAGGAGGTAAGGTTGCACACCAAGGACGAGGATATGATGGTGCACGCTTTCAGGAAGGGAATTCAGTGAGTCACTCATCAGGTGTCACCCCAAAACCTTTTGCGAGATCAGGTGTCGAGTGATAGCCCATATCATCGTGGAAGGGGAACTCACCGAGAAGCGTGGAAGCGTTGCCCCCATCCGCCCGCGAATTGAAGGAAGTGATCACTATTCCCAACATAGCGGAGAGACTGAAGATGCCCCCGAAAACCGACAAGAGATTGGGGCCAGCAAGAACGCTTGGTGTGAGTTCCACCAAGTGTATGGTCACCCCATACGCAACTGCTTATTACTGGGGCACCAGTTGGCCGAACTGGTGAAGAACGATTTCCTGAAGGACTATTTGCAGGAGCCACAAGGGGTTCAGACGTTGGCAGCACCAGGGGGTGATCAGGGGCACGAGATGCCCGTTCATGGTGAAATTCACACCATTTCAGGAGGCTTCTCGGGTGGAGGATGCACCGTTTCTCAGCGGAAGAAATATGCACGAGCGGTGATGACGGTAGAGGTGCAAGAGGCAGACTAGGCCCTTGACATCGACCTCGTCTTCACCAAGGTCGGCCTTTGAGATGTCGTCCCCCACGACAATGACCCAGTGGTGATCTCGGTAGTAACGACAGGAAGGAAGGAGCATCGTGTCTTCGTGGACTAGGGACGCTTGGCAGACGTGATGTTTTGGTCGACTTTCAACGAGTTGCAGCTGTCTCCTGACCAGTTGAGGCCTTACATCGGCTGCTTGTATGGATTTGCTGGAGACCAGATAGAAGTGCGTGGACACATAGAGCTGAGGACCACCTTCATGGATGGTGTAGCTTCTCGCACAGAGAACATCAGGTACGTTTTCGTTAACGCTCCCTCAGCTTACAACATACTGTTGGGCAGACCCACCCTGAACAGGCTAAGAGCGATAGCATCGACAAGGCAAATGAAGATGAAACTGCCTTCCTTGGGGGGAACAATGATCACCATCAAATCAGACCAGAAGGAGGCTAAGATGTGCTACGAGAATAACCTCAAAACAAAGAGAGGGGTGTTCACTGTCACCACCCGGCCCCCAAGTGAAGAAAGGGTCGCCCGCGTGGAGGTCGCTTGGGAAAGGCGACCCGAACCAGCTGAAGACGTCCTGGAGAGGGAGATCGGTGGTAGAATGTTCAAGCTTGGCAAGTCTCTAGGCCAAGGGAGGCAGGACCAGATTGCCGAAGTGATAGCACAACACCTGGATGCCTTCGCATGGTCCTCCTCGGACATGCCCGGCATAGACCCCGACTTCCTATGCCATCGTCTTAGAATGGACCCCCAAGTCCGACCTGTTCGCCAGAGGAGGAGAAAGTTCAACGAGGAAAGGTGGCAGGTCATCAAAGAAGAAACACGGAAGTTGCTGAGCATCGATCACATCAAGGAGATTCAGTTCCGAGAGTGGCTGGCAAACGTGGTGAAGAAGGCCAACGGGAAGTTGAGGATGTGTGTAGACTTCACAGACCTCCACAAGGCCTGCCCGAAGGACTCCTACCCCCTGCCAAGCATTGATGATTTGGTAGACAGCGCCTCGGGTTGCAAGTTTCTCAACTTCCTGGATGTTTTTTCTAGGTACAACCAGATCAAGATGCATCCCAGGGATGAGTGCAAGACGACATTCATGACAGAGCTATCTTGCTATTGTTACACAGTGATGCCCTTTGGGCTGAAAAATGCAGGTGCCACCTACCAGAGGTTGATGGACAGGGTACTCACGCCCATGACAGGGCGAAAAGTGCAAGCCTACGTGGATGATATGGTGCTGACCTCACAGGTAAAAGATCAGCACGTCGCTGATTTAGAAGATCTATTTACAACAATAACTAAGTATAGACTGAAGCTAAACCCTGAGAAGTGTGTGTTCAGGGTGGAAGCTGGCAAGTTCTTGGGCTTCCTACTCACTAAGCGCGGGATAGAAGCGAACCCTGAGAAGTGCGCTGCAATCCTCGCAATGAGGAGCCCGATCTCAGTGAAGGAAGTGCAGCAATTAACAGGGCGGATGACCGCTTTGTCCAAATTTGTATCAGCTGGAGGGGATAAAGGTCACCCATATTTCTAGTGCCTGAGGAGGAACAATAGGTTCATTTGAACTAGGGAGTGTGAAGAGGCGTTCCTCAAGCTGAAGGAGTACCTGGCTAGTTCTCCAGTGTTATGCAAACCGCAGCTCGGCACGCCGCTTCGCCTATACTTTGCTATCATTGATTGGGCGATCAGTTCAGTCCTCGTGCAGGAACAAGACCAAACACAGAAGCCAATATACTTTATGAGCAAAATATTGCAGGGGACTGGAGTGAGGTACCAGGCCCTAGAGAAGGTAGCCCTAGCAGTGGTGTTCTTGGTGAGAAGACTCCGCCACTACTTCCAGAGCTTTACTGTGGTGGTGATGACAAACCTTCCCATTTGCAAGGTCTTACAGAAGCCGGATGTGGCAGGAAGAATGGTGCGTGGGGCGGTAGAGCTATCAGAATTCGACATACAGTACAAGCCTAGAGGCCCTATCAAAGGCCAGGTTTGCACCGACTTCGTGGTAGAGCTCTCATCAGAAGACACGCACCACGAAGAGCCCGAGTTCCGATGGGTGCTCTCTGTAGATGGTTCCTCCAACCAACAAGGCAGTGGAGTTGGCATCATCCTGGAAGGGCCAAATGGGCTATTGATTGAGTAGGCCCTGCAGTTCGCTTTCATGGCCAGTAACAACCAGGTGGAGTATGAAACTCTGATCGCTGGAATACTGTTAGCCAAGGAGATGGGCACGCAGAATTTGTTGGCGAAGAGTGACTCCCTACTAGTCACGGGCCAAGTAACAGGAGAATACCAGGCCAAAGACCCTCAGATGGCGGCTTATCTAGAATATGTCCAAGTTTTGAAGAAGTTATTTGGGGTGTTCGAGTTGGTACATGTCCCTAGAGAGCAGAATGCCCGAGCTGACTTGCTAGCAAAGCTCGCCAGTTCGGGCAAGGAGGGTAGACAGAGGACAGTCATCCAAGAAACCCTAAGGACACCTCGAACTTTCACCGCAGACAATTTGGTGGGAGTCCATTAGGTTAGCACGTCGGACAGGAGGAAGAGGAGCCATCAGTCGTTGACTCAGGAGACATTGAGAACGCCCAGGATAAGCACATACCCAGTTCTTGGGGAAGAGTCATTGCAGGTCTGCCTGGTTGAAGGAGGAGACCCCTGGATGACGCCCTACAGATGTTACCTGGCTGATGGGATACTCCCGCTGGAACCTACAGAGGCCAAAAAAATAAAGAAGAACTCAGCCAAATACACCCTCATTGACGGAGAATTGTTTAGACACGAGTTCACCCACCCTATTTTAGTATGTTTAAGTGGCGAGCAATGCACGCGAATAACGACAAAACTCCATGAAGGGATATGCGGGAGTTATATCGGTGGCTGATCTCTAGCGTCAAAGGCCATTCGCACGGGATACTATTGGCCAACCATAAGGGAAGACTGCACGAGGTACGCATAGCAGTGGAAGCAATGTCAGCAACACGCTGACTAGCACAAGGCGCCACAAGAAGAGCTCAGATCGATTTACAGCCCTTGGTCGTTCCATACCAGGGGAATTGATATACTGGGACCTTTCCCTTTGGCGATACGGTAAATGAAGTACCTTGTGGTCACCATAGAGTATTTCACGAAGTGGATAGAGGCCGAGCCAGTGGCGCAGATTATGGCCCACAAGATTCAGCACTTCGTGTGGAAGAACATAGTATGCCGCTTTGGAGTACTGAAACAGTTGGTGTCTGATAATGGCACCCAGTTCGCAAGCCAACAACTGGGAAAGCTGTGTACAAAAATTGTGACAAAGCAGGTGTTCGCATCAGTCGAGCACCCCCAGACGAACGGGCAGGTTAAGTCTGCCAACCGAGTTCTACTGAGGGGTCTGAAGAGAAGGCTGGAGAAGGCCAAAGGGACCTGGGCAGAAGAAGTCCCTAGAATTGTGTGGGCTTACCACACTACTCCCCAGTCCACCACCAGGGAAACAAAATTCATCTTGGTGTATGGTTCGGACGCGATGATTCCCGTAGAGATCCAGGAGAACTCGCCACACTTCCAGAACTTCGTGGCTGAATAGTCCAATGAAGAGAGAAGGGTGAACCTGGACCTATTGGATGAAGTAAAGGAGGAAGCAAGAATCAAAGCTGAAGCCTTGAAGAGAAAGGTGGAGTACAAGTACAGCTCCAAGCTGAGACCTCGGCAGTTCTAGGTCGCCGACCTGGCGATGCGGAAGGCCCACCCATACCAGCTAGAGAACAAGCTGTCTCCCAAGTGGACTGGTCATTTCAGGCTGACAGACGCCCTTGGGAACAGGGTGTACAGGCTTGAGACGTTAGACGGCGGCGCGATTCCTCGTACGTGGAATGCGACCAACCTCAAGTTTTACTTCAGTTGAAATATTGCATTGTACACAGTTTTTAGGGGACACTCTTTTTCCCTTGGGAACACGAGGAATCGCGCCGCCGTCTAACGTCAGAAGCCTGTACACCCTATTCCCAAGGGCCTCTGTCAGCCTGAAAGGACCAGTCCACTTGGGAGACAGCTTGTTCTCTAGCTGGTATGGGTGGGCCTAAAAACTGTGTACAATGCGACCAACCTCAAGTTTTACTTTAGTTGAAATATTGCATTGTACACAGTTTTTAGGGGACACTCTTTTTCCCTTCAAGGGTTTTTTAACGAGGTCACCCAATAAAGTTTCGGTTGAAGTATATTCTCGAATATTTTGTACAATGCAGTTACGAACCATTCACCCGGGTTAGAAGTCTCGAGATTGGGCAAGGTAGGTTCGCAAGAACACCTCCCCCTCGAGTGTAAACGCTAAGGTTGAACAGTATGGTTCACCAGTTAAATCCTCTCTCGCCCTTGGGCGAGGATGAGGTCAGCTACGAATTGTTCGCTTGGGTTAGAAGCCTCAAGGCTGGGAAAGGTAGATTCGCAAATGGCTTGATTTTCAAGTGATGCATCCTACAAGCAGCATTCTCCTTCCAAAGCTTCGGTCCTTGCTAAATTGTATGAAACTCAACGCACCATTAGGCGTTTGGAAAAGAAATTGCAAAAGATGGAGGTACAACAAGCTAGGCCATCTCACTCTATCCATGATGGGCATCATTCACATAGACCTTCATCAAGAGGTTCTTCAAATGACTTAGGCCGTGAAGAGGAACATAGAAGAAGGAAGCATCACCATCATTCTTGTACCGCCCTGGTGGTCGGGTGTGACGACGTGGCATCCTCCTACAGTATAGGCGTGTTGACAAGACGCCAGGTTGGCAGAAGGGAAGGAAGTCGGGGGGCTCGTGTAGTCGCCAGTTGTTAAGTTGGCGTGTTCCGATCGCTAGCTTACCAGAATCGGCGATCGCCAAGTTGAAGATGAAGTCGCCAGATGTAGATTCAGGCGGCCTAGTCGTTGGAGATCGCCAGAGCGAGCACATCGCCGAAGATGAAGGAGAAGCAGATTGTGAAGGCGGCCGGCGAGACCACAGGGAAGGAGTATGAAGGCCCCTAACTCGCCAGTTCCAGTAGAGATCGCACTCCTAAGTTAGCTGCGCACTGGGCAGTACCATGCGTAAGTAACTTAGCCAAAATGAGAGTAGAAGTAGCGCCAAGTCAGGGAGCCTCCAGATGATGGCACGTGTACAGTTGGATGCGAGCCACGTGTCCAAGTCTGTAACTGCCAGGTGAGAGAAAGCTACCAGGTATATAAGAGTTCTTAACAAACTTTCTGAGGTACGCACGTTCAGTTCATACACTTTACGCTTGCGAGTGACAGAGCTGATTGTGAGAGAGGATTTGCACGGTTCTTGTTCTTAGTATTTGGTGATACCGTCACTGACTTGAGCGTCGGAGTGCGATCGGCCGCAGCGGCGCCGTACTGTTTCTTTGCAGGTTCTTGAGGTAGATCCCGGAGAGGAACGGAGGTGAGAAGCGGTGCGCACGTCGATCCTTTGACGAGGCAGTCTCCAGCGTTCCGGTCAACAGGCAGGATCATCAGGCGCCCACCGTGGGGCCGTGTAAAACTTGCTCCCATCCACAGCGTGGGTTCGTGGAGGTTTTCGAAGTTTTTTGCGTGGTTGTGTGCTGGTGCAACCATCGTTCACGGTTTGTCTGAGTTTCGGTCGGTGAATTTGCGTTTTGTACCATTCGTTTGGCTTTTCGATCGGTGGAGTGAGGTTTCCTGCTATTCGCGCACGATTCGTTCGGTGGAGTTTTAGTTCTTTCGCTCGATCGGTTGTTCGTAGGATTTCTGGTGAAGTTGTGGTTTTCTTTGAAGGCTTACGGTGTTCTTGAGTTTTCTTGCGCAGCTTTGCACTGTTTTCTCCGATTGATCGCTGATTTGATCGCGGTTGAAGTGTTGTTCGCTGCATTCCTGTGATTCGCTGAAGTTCATGAGAAAAATGAGAAGCAATCGATCAAGTCCGGTTGCGCCCGTGGCGCCTGCCGCTGCCGAAGGTGCCGCTGCCATGACCATGGCGCAGATGGCGGAGATGATGCGCGCGTTGCAGGCAACTGTGGAAGCCTCACGCGTGGAGCAGGCGAGATTGCATGAGGACCTGGTCGCCTCTCGCGCCAGGAATGAGGAGCTCAGCAAGATGACTGAGGAGCTGCGTCAAGCTCTTCAGGAGCAGCAAGGGCGTTCTGCCGCGGAAGAGGTTGCGCCATCGTCGCCACCTCGTGTTTTTCCCATGCCTTTTATTTAGGCGATCACGGACACGCCTATTCCCACGAGCGTGGTTCCGGTTAAGGCTGTCTTTACCGGCGTGAAGGATCCAGAGGCTCATCTGACCACGTTCCATACGCAGATGATGCTGTCGGGAGGGTCAGACGTCGTCTACTGCAAGATGTTCGTGAGTACGCTCCAGGGAACGGCAATGGAGTGGTTTGTGAGCCTGCCTAACGGCCACATAACCAATTTCCAACAGTTCTCGAAGATTTTTGTCGAGCAGTACATCGTGAATAAGGCACCGCCCAGGGTGTCTTACGACCTGTTTGATATAAGGCAGTACCAGGGAGAGTCCCTCAGAGAATACCTGAATCGCTTTGGAGCGCAGATGGTCAGATCGCCGGCCAAGGATGAAGAAATGCTGGTCTATGCCTTCAAGAAGGGCGTGCAGCCAGGACCATTCTGCGAAGCCTTGATCAGGGCTCACCCTGCGACGTTTGCTGAAGTCAGGCGACTTGCGGTGGCTCATATCGCTGACGAGAACGAAGTCGCCGAGAAGAGAGGAAGCGTGGCTCCCGCCAGGCCACGCGCCCAGACCAGGATCCAGCTGCAGAGGGTGCTGGAGACAGCGGCGGCGGCTAGGAAAGACCAAAGGACTCGTCATCCTTACGATAGGAGAAACAAGGGAAGGAGCCAAGCACGCCAGCAACCAGCACGCCGGGAATACAATCGCCCGCCTAAGCATAAATTTGTCATGGGATTAGCGGATCTAATCGCCATTCCTAACATATCTGCTAGGTTGAAAGCGCCTGAGAAGGTGGGTGACAAGGTGCTGGGGTCAAAGTCGGACGCCTGGTGTGAGTTCCACCAGTGCTTTGGCCACACTTTGGACTCGTGTCTGTCTTTAGGATACCAGCTCGACGATCTGGTAAAGAGCGGGTTCCTAAATGACTATCTGCTGGACAGGAGGACGGGGGGAGCGTCGAGTTCCCAGCCAGTAGGTGGAGAAGCCCAGCAACACGAGATGCCTATCCACGGGGAGATCCACACCATTGCAGGGGGTTTCTCAGGTGGTGGATGCACCGCATCGCAGAGGAAAAAGTATGCGCGATCGGTGATGACAGTGGACATGTTTGAAGATCACTCGCCGGAAGTGGACATCACGTTCACCAAGCAGGATCTTCGGGACGTTGTGCCTCACGACAATGATCCCATAGTTATTTCGTTGATTACGGCAGGAAGGAAGGTCCACAGAGTTCTGGTGGACCAAGGAAGCTCGGCAGACGTGATGTTCTGGCCAACTTTCACGCAGCTGGAGTTGCCCCTTGACCAGCTAAGGCCCTATGGAGGGTGCTTATATGGTTTCGCTGGCGACCAGGTGGAGGTCAGGGGGTACCTTGAGCTGAGAACCACGTTTACGGATGAGGCTGGGTCGAGGACGGAGAAAATCAAGTACCTCATAGTAAACGCTCCTTCAGCATATAACATCCTGTTGGGAAGGCCCACTCTTAACAGGATAGGCGCCATTCCGTCGACTCGGCACATGAAGGTAAAGTTGCCGTCCATGGAAGGGGTGGTGATCACGATCAAGTCTGATCAGAAAGAGGCGAAAAGGTGCTATGAGAATAGCCTGAAAAACAAAAGATCAGTGAGTTATGTAACAACCACCCCACCTCCCGGTGTAAAGCCTAGATCGACGGTAACGGAGGAGGCCGCCAGAAGAGATGTAGAGATAGTAGACGCTGGGCTGGGGGAGAGGAATGCTGGCCTAGAGGAGGAAGAGACGCGGAATCGCCCTGAGGAAGCCAGGGAGCAGGGAATCGCCAGGGCGGTGATCGCCAGAGAATCCAGGCCTAAACCCGTCGAGCAGTGGCTCGAAAAGGAGATCGGAGGGAAAATCTTCAAGCTGGGAAGATCTCTGGAGGTCGATCTCCAGGACCAGATCGCCAAGGTGATTGAGCGGCATCTGGACGCGTTTGCATGGTCCGCTTCGGACATGCCCGGGATTGATCCCGACTTCTTGTGCCATCATCTGGCGATGGACAACATAGTGCGACCGGTGCGACAGAGAAGAAGAAAGTTCAACGAGGAGAGGAGGCAGGCGATTAGAGATGAAACGCAGAAACTCCTCGCTGCAGGCCACATCAGGGAAGTCCAGTACCCTGAATGGTTGGCAAATGTCGTGCTGGTGAAGAAGAGTAACGGGAAGTGGCGCATGTGCGTTGACTTCACCGACCTGAACAAAGCTTGCCCGAAGGATTCGTATCCTTTGCCAAGCATTGATGCCCTGGTTGATAGTGCTGCAGGATGTAAGTTGCTGAGTTTCCTGGATGCCTTCTTAGGATATAATCAGATCAAGATGCATCCCATGGATGAAGAGAAAACAGCCTTCATGACGGAGAGGTCGTGTTATTGCTATAAGGTGATGCCGTTTGGGCTGAAGAACGCGGGGGCCACGTACCAGAGGCTGATGGATCGAGTACTTGCACCGATGCTGGGAAGGAACGTGCAAGCCTACGTCGATGACATGGTCGTGACCTCGCCGGAAAAGAGCAAGCACGTTGCAGACTTGGAAGAATTGTTCACGACGATCGCCAAGTTCAGATTGAAGCTAAATCCGGAGAAATGCATTTTCGGCGTGGAGGCTGGAAAGTTTTTGGGTTTCCTCTTGACTGAAAGAGGAATTGAAGCCAACCCAGACAAGTGCGCCGCCATCCTGGCGATGAGGAGCCCGGCTACGGTGAAAGAAGTACAGCAGCTAACAGGTCGGATGGCAGCCCTATCTCGCTTCGTGTCAGCTAGCGGAGAAAAGGGGCATCCCTATTTTCAGTGTCTGCGGCGCAATAACAAGTTCGCTTGGACGAAAGAATGCGAGGAAGCTTTCGTCAAACTGAAGGAGTATCTGGCGAGCCCGCCGGTTCTGTGCAAACCGCTGGTGGGGATCCCTCTCAGGTTGTATTTTGCTGTAACTGAGAGGGTGGTGAGTGCGGTGCTCGCCCAGGATCAAGATCAGGCTCAGAAGCCTATTTATTTTGTGAGCAAGGTGTTGCAGGGCCCAGAAACGAGATATCAGGCCCTGGAGAAGGCTGCGCTGGCTGTGGTGTTCTCGGCGAGGAGGTTGCGCCACTACTTCCACAGTTTCACAATACTGGTGATGACTGACCTGCCCATCCAGAAGGTCTTGAAGAAACCCGACGTTGCGGGAAGGATGGTGAAGTGGGCGGTAGAGTTGTCAGAGTTTGATATTAAGTACGAGCCTCGAGGCCCGATCAAGGGGCAAATCTTTGCAGATTTCGTGGTTGAGCTATCGTCAGAGGCGACGCGGGTTGAAGGAGACGATTTCCGTTGGGTACTCTCGGTGGATGGATCGTCGAACCAGCAAGGTAGCGGTGCTGGAGTCATATTGGAAGGGCCCAACGGCGTGCTGATTGAACAATCTTTGAGGTTTGCCTTCAAAGCCAGCAACAATCAAGCAGAGTATGAGGCGCTAATCGCCGGGATTTTGCTGGCCAAGGAGATGGGAGCTAGGGTGTTGATGGCAAAGAGTGACTCGCTGCTAGTCACGGGGCAAGTAACAGGCGAGTTCCAGGCTAAAGATCCACAAATGGCGGCTTACTTGGCGTATGTGCAGGAATTGAAGAGTTCCTTTGCCTCCTTCGAAGTAGTGCATGTGCCCAGAAAGCAGAATGCCCGAGCTGACCTGCTTGCTAAGCTAGCCAGCTCAGGCAAGGGGGGTAGGCAGAGGACGGTGATCCAAGAAACTCTGAAGACGCCAAGGGCATTTGTAGCAGATCACCTGGTCCTTCAGATAAGCAGGTCGACGGAGAGAGCAGCGAGAAGCCATAAGTCTTTAACGCAAGAAACTCTGAGATCGCCGAGAATTAGAGCATGTCGAGGAGAGAAGGTGGACGTGATGCAGGTCTGCGCCGTCCATGAGCCAGACACTTGGATAACACAGTACAAGCGGTGCCTGGCAGATGGTCTCCTCCCGCTGGATCCGTCAGAAGCTAGGAAGGTAAAGAAAAATTCTAGCAAGTACACACTGATTGATGGCGACCTGTACAGGTTTGGGTTCACTCACCCGCTCCTGGAATGTATACACGGTGAGAAGTGCACGAGAATCATGGCAGAGCTCCACGAAGGTATATGCGGAAGCCACGTCGGGGGTCGAGCTCTGGCCGCAAGGACTCTCCGTGCAGGCTACTACTGGCCATCCATGAGAGAAGATTGCAAGAAATATGCCCAATGTTGTAAACAATGCCAGCAGCACGCCGATTGGCATAAGGCACCTCCCGAGGAGTTGAAGTCGATCTATAGCCCTTGGCCGTTTCATACTTGGGGAATCGACATCCTGGGACCTTTCCCGCTGGTGATCAGGCAGATGAAATACTTGGTGGTGGCGATTGAGTATTTCACCAAGTGGATTGAAGCAGAACCAGTGGCCCAGATCACCGCATACAAGATCGAAGGTTTTGTATGGAAGAACATCGTGTGCCGATTTGGAGTGCCTAAACGCCTGGTGATGGAGATCAAGCCCAAGAGAACATGGAGGCCACTCATCAAGCTCAAGAAGAGGTGGAGGCACAAATGGAGGATGCCCATGGAGGTCAAAGTCCACCTCAAAGGATTACAAGAAGCATGTTCAAAGCCTTGGGAGCAAGAGGACATTTATTTTCTCTTTTTGTAGTGTCTTTAGTTGAAGGTGCTTAGAGGGAAACCTTAGAAACCTCTTTTGTTATAGCATCTTTTAGGTTTTAAATAGGACCTTTAGGGGGGTGTATTAGTAGATAGGTGTAGGTGTAGTTTTTGGGAGGTGTCATAGTAGAAAAAGGTCACACCTCCCATGTGACTTGTTTTTGGTGGGAATTTCAAATGAGTTTATTTGAAATTTCCCACCTATTTTTCAGCACCTTAGGCTATAAATAGAGGTGCTTCCTTTGTAAAATTCAGATTTGAATTTTATCTAAAGAAACTATACTCAAAATTGGAGTGAGCATTTGGAGAGCTTTGAGCTTCTTCTCTAGTCTTATCTTGAAGGACCATGGTTTCCTCAAGTGGCGGCTTCCACACTCATCTAGGAGCATCCATTCTTCTAGTGGCGTGATCATCCAACCATTCCTCCATCTTCATGAGCATTCTCTTCTCCTTCCTTTCTTCTTCTTCAATTTGTTCTTATTGCCTTGAGTTTTGAGTTGTTTTTGTTTCGGTTCCTTTAATTTTCCAGCACCTATTTTCTGTTTAGTTTTTAAATTCTGTTCGGTTCTTTTGTTTTGAAGTTCAATTCTGTTCGGTTTGTTCTTTTCCTTCTCCTTTGTTGATTCAATTTGACAATATTTGGTTCATCCAAATGAGTTTGGGATTTGGTACTTGTTTTGGTGAGTTCTTGATCTTAGAACTATGATCCAACTTCTAAGAAAGTGCCTCTACATTTTCCAGCTCAAGGTGATTCCTCAAAGTGTCAAGAATCTTGTTCTATGTGGCTATTGGAATCACATCATGTGGTATCATGAGTCTTAGGTTCATTCTTGTTTAATTGTTGAGTTGTGTGCACTTTATTTCAAGAGCTCTTTAATTTTTCTTGCAATTTAAGTTTCTGTTTTAGAATTTTAATTGAGTATTCTTGCTGTTTTTCTTTTGCTCCAAGTGTTTGTGGAAAGGTTTATGGCACTCATAATTCTTATGAGTATGGTTGCTCTTTTGGAATGGCATTATCCTTCCTAGAGTTTACCTTAAGCTTCCTTCCACTTGTTACAATTTGTGTTGTGTCTTTTAATTTTTGAATCTTGTTAAGTTTTGTCTTAGTCATGTTATTCCATATATGTCATTACTTCTAGTAGTACTTTTATTGTTTTGATTGTTTCTTGCTTTGGTGTCATATATTTTTCTGAATTGATGTTGATCCTTTGAGCATTTTCTTTTTAGCATTGAGTTCATACTTGTATTCTAGACCTATACAAGTTCCAATACATCATTTTCTATTATGTCTTTGCTAGTTCATCATCCTGTTTTTTTATTCCTATTAGGATTCCTCTGTTTCTGAAAAAAGTGCTTACTGTTTTTCCTTATTGCAATTGATTTACGTACTGTAAAATTCTGAAATTCTGGATTTGAGATATTGAAAGTGTTAGAAAAGAATAGAAAAAAGAATCATTCAAAAATATGAAGTACACAAAAAATGATAAATAAAATAAAAAAAGTGTACATTCCTGCCGAAAAAAATACGGTAATCTGGCAGTGATTTTAAAAAATTTATTTCTCTCAATTGGCTTACTGTTTTTAATTGATTCCAGTGCCATTTTTGAGTTAACATCTTGAAGTTTCTGTGGTATAAATTTCATAATCCAGTTCGCTCTACAACGTTCCAGTTAAATCAGTGAATATCAAACACAGTTTGCATTAAAAAAAAATTTCCAGTAGCTAAATTTTTTTTGTTTTCTTCATCTACTCTAGTGCTTTTCCTTAGGTATTCTTTTGTGTGCCTACTTTTCTCATTGAGTTCTTTATTTTCTTGATTGTCTGTCATTCTTACTCTTTGAGTTTGTCTTACACATAGTTTTCCTTTTGCAATTACCTTTCCTTGCTTATTCCTTTTCTTGTTTGTCTTTATTGTTTCATTGGTTTTGTGGTGGTTTGCTCTTAAGATTGGTGTGCTTGCTTTGACATATTTCATTTGAGGATTCCAAGGCCTCAAGATCAGATTGGTGCAAGAACATTATTTCTTTGAGAGTGATATCTTTTCAGCCTTAAATTCACTTCGGCAGTTTCAATTGGAAAGCTCACTGTTTTTGCTAATTTTTAACTTGTTTGCTGTTTTGTGTGTTTGCTGTTTTTTAATTACAAATGGCTGGATCTTCAAGTGATGCATCCTCCAAGCAGAATTCTCCTTCCAAAGCTTCAATTCTTGGTGAATTACATGAAGCTCAAAGAACAATTAGAAGGTTGGAAGAGAAATTGCAAAAGATGGAGGTCAAACAAACTAGACCATCTCCTTCTATCCATGATGGACATCATTCTCATAGACCATCTTCAAGAGCTTCTTCAAATGATGTTGGCCGTGAAGATGAGCATAGGAGAAGGAGACCTCCACCCCAAGTCCATGGACAAAGACATCATCACCAAGGGGAAAGAATTCACTACGGCAATGGCTTCTACCATGATGCAAAGTCCAAGCTTCCTTCGGTCAAACTACCTTGTTTTAATGGTTCTAGTGATCCAAATGTGTATTTAGATTGGGAGGCTAAGTGTGAACAAATTTTTGAGATCCATGAGATCCAAGATGAGCATAAGCTCAAGCTAGCCACCCTAGAGTTTAGTGATTATGCCATGAAATGGTGGCATGGGATTGTAAAGGACATTATCTATCACAAGGGTCCTCCCGTGGACTCTTGGAACTCTTTAAAGGATCATATGCGCGCTAGGTTTGTGCCCCCACATTTTAGGAAAGACCTCATGTTGAGACTCCAACGGTTTCAACAAGGCACGCTAAATGTGGATGAATATTATAAGGAGCTTGAGACGCTTGTGCTTAAAATTGAATTAGAAGAAAGTGAAGAAGCCATGGTTGCTAGGTTTGTGAGTGGTCTTAGGAAGGATATCCAAGACATTGTTGAGTTACAAGAGTATTCATCATTGGGCTCTTTAGTTCATCTTGCAATGAAGGTGGAAGCCCAACTTGCTAAGAAAAACTCTTTTAAAAATGCTTCCAATAATGGATACTACTCCAAGTCTTGGAGAAACAAAACTTCTTTTTCAAAACATCCTTCCAAAGATTCTTCTTTCAAACCCAAGGAATCTAAGCCATCAACATCTAGACCTAAGTCTCCCACTAGAACATCTAACACTAAATGCTTTAAATGTATGGGTTATGGTCATATTGCTGCAAATTGTCCTTCAAAACGAAGTATGTACATGCATGAGGGCATTGTAGTTAGTGAGCATGATTCGGATTCTTCAAAGCATTCATTGCATTCTCATGCATCTAGTGAGGAAGAGAGTGAATGTCCACTTGAAGGGGACTTGTTAGTTGTGAGAAGACTTCTTGGACAAGTTTCACAACCTTTTGATGAAAGTCAAAGGGAAAATATTTTCCATACAAGATGTCTTATTCAAAACAACATTTGTTCCTTGATAGTGGATGGGGGTAGTTGTGCAAATGTGGCTAGTACAAGAGTAGTAGATAAGCTTGGATTGCCTACTATCTCTCATACAAAGCCCTACAAATTACAATGGCTTAGTGAAGTAGGAGAAATAATTGTTAATAAACAAGTCCTCATCCATTTCTCCATTGGAAAATACAAAGATGAGGTATTATGTGATGTTGTGCCCATGGAAGCCACTCATGTTCTTTTGGGAAGGCCTTGGCAATTTGATAGAAAAGTTTTACATGATGGCTTTACCAACAAATTATCTTTTGAATTCCATGGTCACAAGGTTACTTTAAAATCTCTCTCTCCAAGAGAAGTCCATGAGGACCAAGTTATCATGAAGAAAAAGAGGGAGAGTGAAAAAGATAAAAAAGATAAAAAAGATAAGAGTTCTAAGCCTACACTCCTTGTGTCTAGGCGTGACATTGAAAGGGAAATAGTGGCTCATCATCCTCTTTTTTTAGCCATCCCTAGAACTCTTAGCATAGAAACACTTGTTGATAGTCCTCATTGCTTGGAAAATTTGGTAGAAGAGTTCAAAGATGTGTTTCAAGATCCTCCAAATGGCCTTCCACCTTTGAGAGGGATTGAGCACCAAATTGATTTGATACCGGGCTCTTCTTTACCAAATCGTCCCGCATATAGGACCAATCCAAGTGAAACCAAGGAAATTCGCCAACAAGTTGAGGCTTTGATTGAAAAAGGGTGGGTGCAAGATAGCATGAGTCCTTGTGCTATGCCTATCATCTTAGTGCCAAAAAAGGATGGCACATGGCGAATGTGTTCGGATTGTAGGGCCATAAATAACATAACCATTAAGTATAGGCATCCCATACCTAGATTAGATGATTTGTTGGATGAATTACATGGTTCAAAAATCTTTTCAAAGATTGATCTTAAAAGCGGCTACAATCAAATCCGTATCAAACCGGGTGATGAATGGAAGACGGCTTTTAAGACCAACTTTGGTTTATATGAGTGGTTAGTTATGCCTTTTGGTTTAACTAATGCACCAAGTACCTTCATGCGCCTCATGCATCATGTTCTTAGACCTTTCATTGGTAAGTTTGTTGTGGTTTACTTTGATGACATTCTCATTTATAGCTTATCTTTGAATGACCATAGGTTGCATGTTAGGCAAGTTTTGGAAACCCTTAGGAAGGAACATTTGTATGCTAACCTTGCTAAATGTATGTTTGCTCTTGATCATATAGAATTCCTAGGGTTTGTTGTGAGTTGTAAAGGGGTCCATGTGGACAAAACCAAGGTGGTGGCCATTCAAAAGTGGCCTACACCGAAATCTTTGAATGAGGTCCGAAGTTTTCATGGGCTTGCTTCTTTCTATAGAAGATTTGTCCCAAACTTTGGTACCATTGCCGCACCACTCAATGACATAGTGAAAAAGGATGTGGTCTTTCATTGGGGAGAAGCACAACAAAATGCTTTTGATACTTTGAAAGAAAAATTGACTAATGCTCCCATCTTGGCCCTTCCTAATTTCACTAAGACATTTGAGATTGAGTGTGATGCTTCAAGCATAGGTATTGGGGCTGTTCTCCTTCAAGAGGGCCACCCCATAGCCTATTTTAGTGAGAAATTGAAGGGAAGTCATCTCAACTATTCCACCTATGATAAGGAATTATATGCACTTGTTAGGGCTTTGTTTACTTGGCAACACTATCTTTTTCCCAAAGAGTTTGTGATACATAGTGATCATGAATCTCTTAAATATTTGAAAAGCCAAAACAAACTTAACAAGAGGCATGCTAAGTGGGTGGAATTCATTGAGCAATTTCCTTATGTGATCAAACACAAGCAAGGCAAAATAAATATTGTGGCGGATGCTCTTTCTAGAAGATACACCTTGCTAAATCTTTTAACCTCTCAATATCTTGGTTTTGATCACATTAAGGAACTTTATCATGATGACCTTGATTTTTCTCTCCTCTATCAAGAGTGTCTTAAGGGAGGACACAAAGATTTTTTTATTCAAGATGGCTTTCTTTTTAAAGGAAAACGTCTTTGTGTTCCCCAATGCTCTATTAGATTATCTCTTGTTAGAGAAGCTCATGAGGGGGGCTTAATGGGACATTTTGGGGTTGCTAAAACTTTGGATGTGTTGCATGAACATTTCTTTTGGCCTCATATGCATAAACATGTTCATAGTTTGTGTGATAAATGCATAGCTTGCCGCAAAGCTAAATCTAAAATGCATCCCCATGGTCTTTATACTCCTCTTCCTATCCCTTCAATGCCTTGGGTAGATATATCTATGGATTTCATCTTAGGCTTACCCAAGACATCAAAGGGAAAGGACTCCATTTTTGTGGTAGTGGATCGTTTTTCAAAAATGGCTCACTTTATTCCTTGCCACAAAGTGGATGATGCATGCCACATTGCAAACCTCTTCTTCCAAGAAGTGGTTCGCTTGCATGGGATTCCTAGGTCTATAGTGTCCGATAGAGATCCTAAGTTCTTGAGTCACTTTTGGAAGACCTTGTGGGGCAAGCTTGGAACTAAGCTTTTATTTTCTACCACTTGCCACCCACAAACCGATGGTCAAACCGAGGTGGTAAATAGAACTTTGGGACAACTATTGAGATGCTTTATTTCGGGGAATCCTAGAGTGTGGGAGAATTTACTACCCCATGTTGAGTTTGCATATAACCGAGTAGTAAATTCTACCACCTCCCATTCTCCTTTTGAGGTGGTCTATGGGTTTAATCCCCTAACACCTCTTGATCTTCTTCCTATTCCCCTTCTTGACGATGTCTTGTGCAAAGATGGGGATGAAAAGGCTTCTTTTGTGAAAACTTTGCATAAAGACATCAAGAAGAGAATTGAGAAGAAGGTTGGCAAGTATGCTGAACTTGCCAATAAGAGGAGAAAAGCATTGTTGTTTGATGAGGGCGATTGGGTTTGGCTTCACTTGAGGAAGGATCGTTTTCCTACTCAAAGGAAGTCCAAACTAATGCCTCGAGGGGATGGACCTTTCCAAGTCCTCAAGAGGATTAATGACAATGCTTATGAGTTAGATATGCCTGATACATTCTTAGGTAGTCATACTTTTAATGTCAGCGATCTAACTCCTTTTTCTGTAGGTCTCCAGAATTCGTGGTCGAATTCTCTCCAACTCGGGGAGTATGATGGAGATCAAGCCCAAGAGAACATGGAGGCCACTCATCAAGCTCAAGAAGAGGTGGAGGCACAAATGGAGGATGCCCATGGAGGTCAAAGTCCACCTCAAAGGATTACAAGAAGCATGTTCAAAGCCTTGGGAGCAAGAGGACATTTATTTTCTCTTTTTGTAGTGTCTTTAGTTGAAGGTGCTTAGAGGGAAACCTTAGAAACCTCTTTTGTTATAGCATCTTTTAGGTTTTAAATAGGACCTTTAGGGGGGTGTATTAGTAGATAGGTGTAGGTGTAGTTTTTGGGAGGTGTCATAGTAGAAAAAGGTCACACCTCCCATGTGACTTGTTTTTGGTGGGAATTTCAAATGAGTTTATTTGAAATTTCCCACCTATTTTTCAGCACCTTAGGCTATAAATAGAGGTGCTTCCTTTGTAAAATTCAGATTTGAATTTTATCTAAAGAAACTATACTCAAAATTGGAGTGAGCATTTGGAGAGCTTTGAGCTTCTTCTCTAGTCTTATCTTGAAGGACCATGGTTTCCTCAAGTGGCGGCTTCCACACTCATCTAGGAGCATCCATTCTTCTAGTGGCGTGATCATCCAACCATTCCTCCATCTTCATGAGCATTCTCTTCTCCTTCCTTTCTTCTTCTTCAATTTGTTCTTATTGCCTTGAGTTTTGAGTTGTTTTTGTTTCGGTTCCTTTAATTTTCCAGCACCTATTTTCTGTTTAGTTTTTAAATTCTGTTCGGTTCTTTTGTTTTGAAGTTCAATTCTGTTCGGTTTGTTCTTTTCCTTCTCCTTTGTTGATTCAATTTGACAATATTTGGTTCATCCAAATGAGTTTGGGATTTGGTACTTGTTTTGGTGAGTTCTTGATCTTAGAACTATGATCCAACTTCTAAGAAAGTGCCTCTACATTTTCCAGCTCAAGGTGATTCCTCAAAGTGTCAAGAATCTTGTTCTATGTGGCTATTGGAATCACATCACCTGGTGTCAGATAATGGGACGCAGTTTGCAAGCCACCCGTTGAAGAAGCTTTGTGAAGGGGTTGGAATTCAACAAGTGTTTGCATCCGTCGAGCACCCTCAGACAAATGGCCAGGTGGAGTCAGCTAATCGGGTGTTGTTGAGAGGTTTGAAGAGAAGGCTTGAGAAAGCCAAGGGAGGTTGGGCTGAGGAGGTGCCCCGCATAGTCTGGGCGTACCACACCACCGAGCAGTCAGGAACGCATGAGACCCCGTTCAGCTTGGTCTATGGGTGTGACGCCATGATTCCCGTAGAGATCCAGGAGAGCTCGCCGAGATTCCAGAACTTCGTAGAGGAAGACTCGAATGAAGAAAGAAGGCTGAACCTGGATCTACTGGATGAGGTCAGGGAAGAGGCGAGGCTGAAGGCTGAGGCGGTGAAGAGGAGGATCGAACGAAGATACAACTCAAAGGTGATGCCAAGGCAGTTTAGAGAAGGCGACCTGGTGATGAGGAAGGCCCACCAGTATGAGATGGAGAATAAACTATCACCCAAGTGGACTGGACCGTTCAGAATAACCGAGGCGCTCGGGAACGGAGCCTACCGCTTAGAAACGCTGGAAGGAGGGGCGATTCCTCGCACCTGGAATGCCACACACCTGAAGTTGTACTATAGTTAAGAGCTTTGTAAGTAAAGACAAACACAAAGGTTATATTACAATGTTTCTGTTAAAACAGTTTGAAGGGGGCACTCTTTTTTCCCTAAGGAGGGTTTTTAATGAGGCCACCCAATAAGAGAAGAGTTTTCGAAGTATAAGGCGTTTTCAGACTGCATGTGTGCCATTTTCAAAAGTTTTGAAGAAAGACCTTGTCATTTGTACATGATTTAAGGCAAGTAAAGATATATCGCGTGCTTTCTAAGAAGTTTTTAAGCCCTCATCGTTTTTCGGCGATCGGAGGCACCAGCTAAAGTTTTTAAGTCCTCATCGTTTTTTTTTTCGACGATTGGAGGCCTCAGTTAAGTTTTCAAAGTCCTCATCGTCTTTCGGCGATCGGAGGCACCAGTTGAAAGACCTCAACGCCCTCGCGCGTTTTGAGGCAGGATAAAGACCTCCTCGCCGTCGAGCGAGTGCAGGCGAGAAAGAGTAAAAGTCCTCCTTGTTTCTGGGGGGGAGAAGATGTAACCCCTGGGGCAATGTAGAGGCCCCAGTAAAAGTCCTCCGTGTTTCTGGGGGCGAGAAGATGTAACCCCTGGGGCAATGTAGAGGCAAGATAAAGACCTCCTCGCCGTCGAGCGAGCGCAGGCGAGAAAGAGAAAAGGTCCTCAGTGCATCCAGGGGGGGATGTACACCCTGGGCAAGTTGAGGCACCAGATAAAGACCTCCTCGCCGTCGAGCGAGCGCAGGCGAGAAAGAGAAAAGGTCCTCAATGCATCCAGGGGGGGAGATGTACACCCTGGGCAAGTTGAGGCACCAGATAAAGACCTTCTCGCCGATGAGCGAGTTCAGGCGAGTTAAAGACCTTCTCGCTTACATGCGAGCATAGGCAAGATAAAATCCTTCTCGTCTCGAACGAGTTCAGGTATGGCGCAGAGGGTGGAAGAAGTTGGAAGGCGGCTAAGGTAGGTTCGAAGAGAACGCCTAGTCAGCCGGTCTTTTGCTCTGAAGTTCAGGGGGGCAAAGAAAGATCCCAAAGGGCGTTTCTACCCCAGATAAAGAAACGATTGCCAAAGCATGAGGCTAGGAAAAGCTGATGTTACCAGGAGTTCTTGGTGATCGGGAAGAATTCAAACAGCGGCGAGAAGGTTAAAATACCTGTTTGATGAAGCAGGTCGAGTGGGACGGTGCTTTGAGCCAATAATTGAGTTACAGTTCGTTGCTTGAAAGGTATTCTTACAATAAGGTTAGTCGCCTTAAGAGTACAAGTTGTTTAAAGTGATTTTTGCTTAAGTTTGAAGTGGCTCGAAGCAGTTAAGTCAAAAGTCGCGTTTGCAAAATCACTAAGTTAAATCCGACAAAGTTAAACATGCAAAGAAGGTTAAAGCGCTTAGAGAAGTCAGGAGAGAGAATATCCACACTTTGTCATTGAGCTAAGTATCTGTTAAAAGCACATATGCACGAGTTTATTACAAGGTATATATACAAGGGAAATCATAAAAGTAGCAGATGAGGTGGAGTTGATTAGTCTTCAGCAGGAACGACCTTTCCATCTACTACTTCGTTGTTCAGCGACACCATGTTGAGGTCGAGATCGGGGAATAGGCATGCGAATTGTTCCCGAGCGGCTTCGAATCCAGCAGCCAGAATCTGAGCAGAGTTTAGCTTAAGTTCATCAATTTGCCCTTGAAGTTCTTCAACCTACTTCTTGAGCTCTTTGTTCTGCTGCTCCAGCTCTTCAACCTGTTTTCTGAGTTGTTCGCTGGTCTCTTGAGCGTGGAGAAGGTCTTCAGTAACCTTCTTGGATTCCGATTGTGCTTGGGCCAACTCAGCAGCCATCTTTCCTTTCTCCTTGTTGGCCTCGGCGAGATCAGCCATGGCGTCGTCCCTCGCCTTTTCTACTTGCCCAAGTAGTTTCTCTCGGTCGATCGACCTCTGCTCTAGTTTTTGCACCTTAGCGGCGTCAGCTTTCATGAGAGCCTCCAGGTCGACCGCCTTGGCGCGAAGAGGCACGATTTTGCTTTCCAGCTCGACTTTCTCTTGGGCAAGTTCGTGAACTTTGCGGCGAAGGTCAGTAGCCTCCTTGCGCGCCAGCCTGAGCTCGGTATTCATGGCATCCTCCACTCGGGAGTGTTCGATTTCTGCGAGTGTCAGGCTGAATGACAATTTCTCCACCTCGACCTTCATAGTGCTATTGTCAGTCTTGAGGTTGAAGAGATCGTCTTGAAGCTTCCTCGTGGAGCTCTCCACAGCCCTTGTTATGATCGCGGGGATATCCTCTGCTATGGTTTTCAGCTTGGCAGTTAGAGGCTCCCACATCCTTGTGACTTCAAGGGAAAGGTTTGCTGCTTGGAGAGGCGCCAGGGGGGCTTGTTGTGGGTTCTCGCCGCCACCTTCCTTAACAATATCTCCAGCAGTTGCTTCCTGGCGTGGCGACGCAATCGGGGATTCGGTAATCAGAATTGGAGAGGTATGAGCAACCTCATCCCCGATTGGAGCATTTTCTGCAGTTGAAGCGTTTGAAGGGGGGCCCCCTCCAGCTGACATGTGTGGCGTAGAGGCGCTTGGGGGGTCCTCCAGGAAATTTGGCTCTTGGGCCTCAGCTGCAGGTGGCGCAGTGGCCAGTGGAACCGCTTGGACTGGAGAGGGAGGAGCCTGCGGCGTTGGCGACGATGGAGGAGGAGCAGGCGTTGATGGTGGTGTTGAGGTTGGAAGAGGGGGTGGAGCAGATGGTGAAGAAGGTGCCACCCTCTTCCTCTTCATAACGAGGCCATCCTCGGTGACCTCGTCGTCCTCTTCTTCCTCCTCATGGACATTTTGAGGGGCTTTTCGTTTAGGTCTCTTAAGGACCAGTTTTTTGCGCTGGGCGGGTTCTTTGGGCGGTGATCGCCCGTGAACGATGGCCTTCTCGACCGCCGAGTTGGGCACCGTTTGGGAACCGGTCGCCAACCCGTGGTTTCGGGCGAGCGCCTTCAATTCGGCGAGCATGCCTCTGCCCAACATGTTGTCTGCACGAAACGAAAATGCATGGGTTAGCTCAAAGAAGAAAAAGATAAGTGTATAAGGTAATAAACGGCAGAGCAGATGGTATGTGCAGGAAAGGTAAAACCAAAGTCTTGTGCATAACGCACAAGACGCCCATAACAGTTAAACAGAAGCAGTATCGAAGCAACAGTTTGGATGTCCTAACCTATTTGGAATTCTAGCTGATCCTCAAAGAATTCGAAGGATATCAAGGTGGTGGTCAGGAATGTTATATTGGCGTCCGCCACCCTCTTCCAGAAAAGACAGAGGTCTCTGTCCAATGCTCCCATGCTGTCAGGACTTCTGGGCCTCCTGAAGCAGCTCTTGGACTCCTTCTTCCCCTTGTCCACCCAGTACAAGGGGAAGCCATCAAGAAGGGAAGCGTCCTTGTCGTTCGCACGTACTTGGACGAACTTCCCCTTCCAATCTTTGTACGATTGCTGGAAGATGGTGAAGATGGATCTCCCAGCAATTGCATTCAAGCTGACCCACAGGCGGTCTCCTGGGTGCTTGGCTTCGAAAAGGAACAAAAACACGTCCACCGACGCGGGCAACCCCAGGTGGTCGCACGTTATTTGAAAGGCTCGAACAAACGCCCAGCTGTTGGGGTGAAGCTGGGCGGCAGCAATGTTGAGCTCGGTCAGAAGTTCCCTTTCGAATCGGGTGAAAGGGAACCTGAGCTTAACCTTCTTGAAAAAAGTCGTATAGACAAAGCAGAAGGGCCCGTCGGCGCTTACTTTGTCATCAGCACACACGGGCAGATCGGCGGGGCAAGGCAGCACCATCATCTTCTCGTCATGCTCCTTGTGAAACGATTGATGGATCTCGTCCCCCTTAGTCAGCCGCAAAACCGCTCCCGCAGTGTTCACCGACGAGGTCTCCTTCAGAAGGGTTGAGTTGGCCCAGGGATACAAAGTTTTGAAGTCAGGCAGGGGAACGGGGGCTCCTCCAGCGTTAGGTGGAGTCGCCTGGGCCAGGACAGGATGGGAAGACGCAGGCCTCACAGCCTGCGAAGACGAAGCGCCACGAACTTGTGTTGGGTCGTGTGCTTGTGAAGGAAGGTTTCGTGCTGAAGGAGGTGGGTTCGGGGTAATCTTTGTGCGAGTCATGATAGCAGCTGCAAAGGAAGAAGAAAGGAAAGATGGTCAGGGGGTTACAGAGGCTGACTCGATCATAGAAGGAAGGAGAAGAACGAACGAATGAAGGTTCGTTGCGACGATTAACGAAGCCCTAAGTTGCGCAGAATGAGAAATGGAAAAAACAACCCACAGCGTATGCACCAGGCAGTTACAGGATGATGCAAATCGGTGAAAATGCAAGGAAACCCAGCAGATGAAGGAAAGTAGTTACCTTTCGATGATCAGGAAGACGGTAGAGAAAGATGGTGATCTGGAGCGTTGAAAAGCGTTGAGAGTTTTCGCAGAAAGAAGTTGGAGCGTTCGTGAATGCGAGGGAAAGTGATGAAACAGTGCTGACTGAAAATGGGTTTAAGGGTTTTTTCGAAATGGTTTAGGAAGCGCAAACGGCAAATGAAGAGAGTCGTTGATGAAGCCACGTGTCGAGCGATGAGTGAAGGGTTTGGTGGAGCGTCAGAGCAGCAGAAGGTACAACCGCTTTGAATTCTGCGTCAGTGCCACGTAGATCGGTGGTAACGAAGGCTTTTTCAGTCTTTTCGCTAGACAAGTCTTCGCTTAAGACTGGGGGGCTTGTGTACCGCCCTGGTGGTCGGGTGTGACGACGTGGCATCCTCCTACAGTATAGGCGTGTTGACAAGACGCCAGGTTGGCAGAAGGGAAGGAAGTCGGGGGGCTCGTGTAGTCGCCAGTTGTTAAGTTGACGTGTTCCGATCGCTAGCTTACCAGAATCGGCGATCGCCAAGTTGAAGATGAAGTCGCCAGATGTAGATTCAGGCGGCCTAGTCGTTGGAGATCGCCAGAGCGAGCACATCGCCGAAGATGAAGGAGAAGCAGATTGTGAAGGCGGCCGGCGAGACCACAGGGAAGGAGTATGAAGGCCCCTAACTCGCCAGTTCCAGTAGAGATCGCACTCCTAAGTTAGTTTCGCACTGGGCAGTACCATGCGTAAGTAACTTAGCCAAAATGAGAGTAGAAGCAGCGCCAAGTCAGGGAGCCTCCAGATGATGGCACGTGTACAGTTGGATGCGAGCCACGTGTCCAAGTCTGTAACTGCCAGGTGAGAGAAAGCTACCAGGTATATAAGAGTTCATAACAAACTTTCTGAGGTACGCACGTTCAGTTCATACACTTTACGCTTGCGAGTGACAGAGCTGATTGTGAGAGAGGATTTGCACGGTTCTTGTTCTTAGTATTTGGTGATACCGTCACTGACTTGAGCGTCGGAGTGCGATCGGCCGCAGCGGCGCCGTACTGTTTCTTTGCAGGTTCTTGAGGTAGATCCCGGAGAGGAACGGAGGTGAGAAGCGGTGCGCACGTCGATCCTTTGACGAGGCAGTCTCCAGCGTTCCGGTCAACAGGCAGGATCAATTCTCATGAAGAGAGCTATAACCGTGACCATAGATATCACCAAGTGTTCAACATTTCTTGTAGACAAGTCCCTAGTTTTAATGGTGATAGTGATCCTAATGTGTATTTAGAATGGGAGACTAAGGTTGACCATTATTTTCATGTGTATAAGGTCCAAGATGACCAAAAACATAGTTTAGTTTCTTTATCCTTTTTGTGCTATGCCAAAGAATGGTGGCATAAAATTGTAATGGACATTATATATCGCAAGAAACCTCCCGTGGTTTCTTGGAATGCTTTGAAAGAGTGTATGCGCGCGAGGTTTGTTCCTCCTTCTAGGAAGGAACACTTGTTGAAGTTCCAAAGGCTTCCTCAAGGACATAGGATGGTAGATGAATACTTTAAAGATTTTGAAACAACTTTGACTAAAATGAATATGCATGCTAATGAAGAGTCAAAGATTAAATGGTTTGTACGTGGTTTGAGAAGAGATATTAGAGACTTTGTAGAATTAAAAGAGTACTCTTCTTTAAAGAGAGTGTTTCACAAAGCCATCAAGGTGGAATCATATCTTTTGAAAAAAACTTTCAAAAATACTCATGATGATGATTTCTACAACTCTTCTCGGAAGGATGCAAACACAATTTCTACTCAAATTTCTCCTTCCACTTTTTTCCAAACAAACCATGTTTCCAAAAAAAGTTTCTACTACAAATCCTTCTACTCCTAAGTCACCTACCAAAACTTCCAATATCAAATGTTTTAAATGTTTAGGTTTTGGGCACATCGCTCTTCATTGTCCACAAAAGCAAGTCTTAAAGATAAACAAGGTAAAACAAGACCTAACTCACCCACTTCCCACAAGTAAAAATGAAAAAGACAAAGAAGGCCAAGTTGACATGGGTCTTATCCTTTCACCTCCAAGGTGTTTTCCTTCCTTATCTTTTTCATTACCCAAGGTTCCTATTTCACCACCATCATGGTTAAAAAATGTTAGGGATGATTTGTTCATACCCCCTAATGGTTGTCACCATTTAAGAGGTCTTTTTCCAAAACATCACATCATTCCCAAACAACTTTTTCCAACTTGGTCGATTTATAGAACCTCCTTTTCTGAAATCCCATTGTTTACAAATGCTAAGTCATGTTTACATTTTTCTTCCACTTTTAATTATAAAACTAAACTGACTTTGTTATATGCAGGGATTCAGAATTCGTGGACGAATTCTCTCCAACTCGAGGAGTATGATGAGAATCAAATAAAGGAGGCTTTTATTAATGGAGGAAAAGGACATCCACCCTCACATTTGAAGTTCTTCCTTCTAGTCTTCTCAACATTAAAAGAAGACATAAAATAAAGATGAGGCCCAAGCCCAAAACCCAAGCCCAAGCCCAAGAAGGCCAAAGCCCAAAGAGCCCAAGTCCATCCCATGAGGGGCAAGGCCAAGCTTTGAAATACTCTTGTATAGTTTTAGGAGGTGTGGTTATTAAATAAAGGAGTGTGAAAATGTAAAATAAAGTCACATTGTCCATGTGACTTAGGAGAGTGGTGTAGGTGTAGTTTTTAGGAGGTGTCATAGTAGAAAAAGGTCACACCTCCCATGTGACTTGTTTTTGGTGGGAATTTCAAATGAGTTTTATTTGAAATTTCCCACCTATTTTTCAGCACCTCTAGGCTATAAATAAAGGTGCTTAGCTTGTACAATTCAGATTTGAATTTTGATTAGAGAAACTATACTCAATTTTTGAGAGAGCATTGGAGAGCTTTGTGCCTTCCTCACTAGTCTTATCTTGAGAGTTCAATGGTTACCTCAAGTGGCGGCTTGCACACTTATCTTGGAGTCTCCATCCTCCTAGTGGCGTGATCATCCAACCATTTCTCCATCTTCATGAGCTTTCTCTTCTCCTTCCTTCCTTCTCTTTCAATTGTTCATGTCTTAGCTTGCTTCTCTTGAATTTCTGTTCGGCATTTTCAATTCTTATGTGTTTTGCTTCGGTTCTTTTGCTTCCCTGCTGTTCTACATTGTTTCTTCTTCATTTCTAGTCTTTATGTTCGGTTCAATTCAGTTCTATTCCATTGTGTTCGGTGCTTTTTCTTTTCCTTCCATTTTAAACGGTTCAATATGACAATAATTGGAACTTCCATATGAGTTTGGGTTTTGGTACTAGTTTTGGTGAGTTCTTGCTCATAGAACCTTGATCCAATTCTATGATAACGTGCCTATCTCATATCCAACTCAAGATGATTCCTAAGAATGTCAAGAATCATTCATATTGTGCTATTGGAATCATATCAGTTAGGATCATTTAAAACATATTAAAACCACTTAACAGAATTTTGTTAAGGTTTACAGGAAAACAATCGATTGTTTTGTCGAAACAATCGGTTGAATTGACTTTACAGCAAAGTCAAGCTTTTCAAAACCTTTTCAAAAACTGCTAAGGTAAAACAACCTATTGTTTCAAACAACCTGTTGAAATTTCAACAGCATTTTAGAAAACTCATCTTTTCAAAAGGTTAAAGATTCAAATGAACTTGGATCATCTTAAGGAGTGAATTAACAAGTTCCAAACAACTAGACAACACACACACACAACAACAACAAGGTGTTCAAGCTTTCCTTTTGTATTTGGAGACATCAAAGCATCTTGTTCAACAATCCCCCCCTATTTGATGAAGACAAATCCCTAGTTTGTTTGTGTTGTTGTTTTTGAACTTGAAAGGTCCCGCAAAACAGAATTTGTGCATATACAAAGCAAGTATACCAGCAGGATACCAAGGCACACAAAACCAATTTTATGCATAAGCCTTTAAGAAGAAAAACCAGTCAAATAACCATAAAAACCAGTGCCAAAATGAGACTTGTGTGCAGTAGAACTATGGTGAATAAGAGCATGGCAGCAACAGAATTTAAACCATGATAAAACCAAATAACACCAGAGTGTAACAGCAAGACTACAACACATAAAACCACACCATTCTCCCCCTATTTGTCTTCTCAAATAGAATGAAAGAAGGGATACAAACAACAGAATTTCTAGCATTGAAAACCAGCATATAGCAGCAACATAATAAACCAGAAAACCAGTGTGTGTAGCAGCACCGTTGCAGCAACAAATCTTTGATACCATATCAGAATTGCAGCAAAATATATGGTGTATCAGAGCTATGACAGCAGCAGAATCAAAGTACCATAGACCCCAGAAATTTCAGCAAGGAGACCACAGTTTCTCCCCCTATCTTTTCTTCATCCAACAATTCAAGTTGGCTAAATGATTGCTCAAGAGGTGGATTTGGTAGAAATATTCTCTCTTCTGTTAAGAGCAAACCTTCCAGATGTTCCAAAGATACATTCATAAATATTCTTCAACCCCATGACCACCAATGTGGTTTCCATTCATAAAAAGCTTTAAATTTCAAGGAAAACAAAGAATATATCTCTTTATGATCTAATTTAGAGGCACAAAGAATGCATATTTGACTCATAATGGATTATGACAGAAAAGAAATAGTTGTAATCATGCATAAGAAATCATAACAGCTTTATTCAAATGTACCAGAGGTAAAACAATCGGTTGTTTTTCTGAGACAACAAGAAAATGTTTTTTTTCAAAGCAAATCATCTTTCAAAGTGATGGGAAATGCATAATGAAATACATTCATACCTTTGCATTACCTCAAGCATGTTTAGAATTTCATTTGGTCTTATGAAGCCAAAAACATAGGATGGACATATATAACTTACTTTACATAGGATGAACATATACAAGTTACTAAGCCTCTCATACTACACTGCCTTGGAGCTTGCTTAAGCCCATACAAGGCCTTTTTCAGCTTGTATACATGGTTAGGATGTTGATGATCTTCAAAGCCCGGTGGTTGTTCAACATAGACTTCCTCATTGATAATTCCATTGAGGAAAGCACTTTTATCATCCATTTGAAACAATTTGAATCCACTCAAACAAGCAAAGGCCAGCAGCAACTTTACAGCTTCTAATCTTGCAACTAGAGCAAAGGTTTCACCATAATCTATGCTTTCTTCTTGATTATAACCTTTAGCCACAAGCCTTGCCTTGTTGCTTGTAATTACTCCAGATTCATCCAGCTTGTTTTTGAAAACCCATTTGCTTCCAATGATGTTCTCCATTGAAGGATCCCTTGGAATTCTCTATTCCTTTGGCAGTGTATGGCACTAAATGGGCAGCATAACATTACTCTCATTAATCTTGAAAATACAAGTGATGGGCTTCTCCTTTTATAGGCTAAGGAGGTCGTAAATGTTAAGCTAAGAGAAGATGAAATGCTAGGTAAATGTAATGTAAATGTGAAGTACATGGGCCACATGGAGCACATGGGTGCACATGGCTTCACAAAACCGTCCCTAGATTAGTAAAGGCTTCTAGAAACCTTTAGCTAATCAAGGTTAACTCCTCCTTAATTCTAATGTGCAGAAAAATAAACATTTGTCCACATGGCTATGCTATTTACACCCCAATTAAAGCTAAACTACACTTGATGGGCCTTCACGGAATATGTGCTAGTATGCCACTCTCCCTTTCATAGCTTGATCCAAGTCTTCTTGTCCTAGACGCTCCTAGCTTGTCCTAGACGCTCCTAGCTTGGTCTTCTTGTCCTAGACGCTCCTAGCTTGTCTTAGACGCTCCTAGCTTGGTCTTAGACACTCCTAGCTTGATCTTAGACGCTCTTGACTTGACTCTTGCCTTTCATGGAAGGTTGTGCTTGGCCCTCTTCCATCACCAGGAGTGCTCTCCCCACCGCCTTCAAGCGCGAGGAGTCCGCGAGAAGAGGAGGCGCTGGGGGGATTGTCTCTGAATGAAGGGGGGTGGCCATCAGTAGCAAAGAGTGAGATCGTCGCGACGCCCACCCTTGGCCTGTTGAAGACAAGGCCCTCCTAGGTGTCCTCGTCCTCAGAGTCAATCGCCACCACCCCTTTATTCTTATCACCGAGGGCTGGACTGGGCGAATCCTGGGCAACAGTTAGAGGACCAGCGGGGGCTGAGCCACCTGCACCAGTACGTGCCGCTTGGCAGCGAGCAATCAGCTCAGCTAGTCTGTTCCTCTTCTCTTCGTTGAGCACCATACTTGCACCAAGACAAGGAAACATAAGGAGATAATCCTACACAGTGTACACCCAGCAACAAGAAGCATAAGGAAAGTTAGAAAAGGGGTATGGATCAATACCGATATAGCCCTTGAGGGCTGAGGCGCTGTATTCATGCTTGATCAGTTGAGCGATGTTAAACACCGCTCCCAAGCTTGAGAGAAGCTGACATAGTTCGCAATCAGGGGGAGTCAGCTCCTTAAGACCCCTGGGTTTCTTGAACTTTAGCTTCCCCACCCAATAAAGTGGGAACCCATCTAGCAGGGTGGGGTCAAGAGTGTTGCAGTACACCTTAAAGAACTTCCCTTTGAAGCCTTTATAAGATTGCTGGAAGAGGGTTAGGAGGAGTCTCCCCACCACCCCGTTGAAGCTTACCCAAAGCTTCTTCCCTGGGCTCTTAGCCTCGAAGAAGTGGAGAAAGACGTCCACTGAAGGGGTGTGCCCTAGATTGTTGCACAGAATGGCGAATGCCCTCACGAAGGCCCAGCTGTTGGGGTGCAGCTGGGCAAGGGCCACGTTGATTTCAGTCAAGAGCGCCCGCTCGAACCCCGTGAGAGGCAAGCGAAGTTTGATCCGCTTGAAGATGGTGACATATAAGAAGAAGAAGGGTTCCCCAGCGCTAGCGCGATCATCAGCACATACAGGTTCGCCCTTCGTGCAAGGACGAACCGATACGTATGCGTCACTTTCCCTCCTAAATACATGGCCTTTGGGGTCAGTCTCTTCTTCTCTATGCTTCCTCACGTCCTCGCTGGAGGTAAGCGTGGAGGTCTCAGCGAGGAATTCAGCGAAAGCCCAAGGGTACAGAGCTTTGTAGTCACGTTGGGAGGAGGGTTATAGGTGGTTTTGGTTTTGGCCATCTTGAAGAAAGCTAAAAGGGAGAGGAGAAAGGAAGAAAGACGAGGGTTCAGAAGAAGCAACAGTGTGGCTCAATGAACCAGAGAAATAGAATCGAAGAACGCAACAGTGTAAAATGCAGGAAAACCTAAAGTGCAGAAATCTTAAACAGACCCAGAGCAGTTATAGCATGTTATGAGCAGCGAAATCATGAAACAAGAGCAAGTCGTGAGATAAAAATCATACCTTTAAGAAGTTGAGGGTTGAAGGTCGAGATTGACGAAGGAGAAGCGAGAGCGTTCGAGAGAAGGAGAATGATCGAAGAGAGTTTTCAGTGAAGTGATGGAACAGTGAAGAAGCACGGGGTTTTGAAAGAGTTAACGTAAACAAGGGAGCGCAAGCGGCAATAAGTCCTAGTCGTTGATCCAGACATGTCTATGCAGATTAAAACAAGTACGGAGAGACGTCACTTCGGTGCATTGTTCACGTCCTTTCATCCAGTGCCACGTAGGTCGCTAAGGGCTATGACCACTAGTTATGGTGGGCCACGTGAGCTGGGTCCCCCAAGAGGCATGAGCCAGTGTGTCGAGTAGTTGTCGGAAGTCGATCACCAGGATATGTCGACGTGTCCTCGACAGCAGAGTAAGGCCGATGTGACATCGGGCATCGGTGGTTCAAACAGCTAAATGGGGCCCCGAAAGGTGGGTCCCAGGAAACACGCCAGTTATCAGTAAAACGCCCAGAAGTAGGGGGAAGCCTAAGTCACAGGGTGCCCATGCGTGTGGTGTGGATAGCTCAACTGGGTGCGACACGAGTAAAGAGCCTTGGAAGCCACGAATGCCTGTTAGGGTTAAGGTTTCCAAGGGAAGCTGCATGCAGGGCACGTGAATAGTTAGGGCACCCCCTAGAGCTGATAGACCCGGAGATTTGGTGCACAAGTTGGTACCTAGGTGGCCATTCAGTTAGAGGTTGCACTCCATCAAGGGGAGCCTTACGCGCTAGATTACACTAAGATTGGGTAATAGCGGCGCAAGGGCATTCCTCCATAAACCCTAAATGTGGGTAACAGAAATAGAAGAGACCCTAGACTATATAAAGGGTAGTAAGAAAATCCACAAGGTACGCAGTTTCTGATACTAGAACTATTACACTCAAATATTGTTTCTTAGCCGAGGATTGACTTGAGCGTTAGAGTACAAACGACCTTTAGGGCGCCCCCTTTGTCTTTCCAGGTACAGAGTGTTTCGATCTAGGAAAGCACGAACCAAGGCAGAGAGAGACGGGCGTGTGATCGTCGTTAGAGTCAACCGGCAAGAACATATTTCATGGTTTTATTAAATCAATTATCATTAACAAGAACAAAATATTCATAAGCAAATTATGGAAACATCTTTTTAAGCTTTCAAGGAAAAATTGTTACTATGAGTTCAACTTATTATCCACAAGCCGATGAACAAAGTAATATATTGAATAAGACATTCAAAATGTACTAAGATATTATTGTTTTGACAACCCAAAGAATTGGGTGAAGATGATACCATGGGCTCAATAGTGATATAACACATCATATCACACCAGCATCAAAATGACACCTTATAAGGCCTTGTATGGTAGAGATCCCCATCATTCATCAAGTACGAAATTTTTTAAAATGATGATCTTACACTACAAGAAATACTGGTTGAAAGAGATAGATTGATAAACCAAATGTGAGTTAATACGTCTAAGTCTTAGTAATTCATGAAACATTATGTTAAAAAAATAAAAGAAATGAATAATTTCAAGAAGGAGAATTAGTTATAGTCAAGCTCGAGCCCTATCAACAACATTCGATAACACTAATAAAGCACCAGAAAATTGGTCTCATGTACTTTGTCCCCTTCAAGATCAGTTAGAAGCTAAGTCTTATAGCTTATAAATTAGAATTACCATCAAAGGAAAAAATTTATAATGCATTCCACGTGTCATTGCATAAGAAGTTTAAAAGAGATCACAAACAACACTACTTCCCATTAATGTTGAAGACCACTAAATGTAGACCAATAATATCTCCTACTATATTGATTGATAGGAGAATGATTTTGTTTGGTGGAAAGGAACTATAATAGTAACAAGTGCAATGGGAGGAAGGAGCAAATTTTTTATCACTTGGGAACAATAGAAGAATTCTACAGGGCATACTCAAATTTCAACCTTGAGGACAAGGTTATTTCATATAGGGGGATAATGTATAGAAGAAAAACAATGTTGAAATGGATGCTCATGTGGGGGACGTAGTTCTTAATGAGACAAAATTGAAGTTAGTTACAAGGGAAAGAAAAGTAGCTATCGATCCATAAATCACAAAGGCAAGGAATAGTACCAAAAAGAAAATATCAAATACCTTTCTACAAGATTTTTTCAATTAGACAATTAATAGTAATTTTTTCCCATCTCAGCTCTTTCTGTTTCTTTGTTTCCTTATGAACACTCTTTGAATGTCATTTTCTTCTCAAGTGCAAGGTAATGTTATGAAATTGAGATTGATACTTCATTATTTCCATCTCTTAAATCGCTAGTTACTACATTTTTGTTTGGTTAACCAGACTCATTACTATCGATTGATTGAGTATACTATTGTATAAAACCTTTTCTTCTCAATTTTAGTATAGATTCATGAATTCACCCTTATTTTCTAAGATTTAGATTTATGCTTTTACACATATCTTGGTACAAAATAACTACATGATCAAAACTATTGTTTACAAAGTCATGCAAACCACCCTTGGTGCAAGCACATGTGTGGCATACTTGCCCTTTTATCTATAACACCATATGCTTAAAATAGTGACTTTAATCTTGCTTATAAACAAACCCTTCAAATCCTGATGAGTCATGCTATAATTATGAAAAAGACATTTGTTGGATTCATAAAAATAGAAAAAAATAAATAAATCATATTATAATGAATAACAAGATTAATTGTTAATGTAACAATTAAATATTTACATAAAATAAAATATAGTTTACCTAACAACAAAGTTTAGAAAACATTTATATACGCAAGCAAAATATGAGATAACAAAATAAACTACGCTCCTATATCAATTTTGGTTCATCTTCTTGAACCGATACCATTTTCTGCTCATGTATCAAGTATAATCATAGCAAGAAGTCAAACAATCATACAAAAAGGGCTAGTTATTTAATATTTGAGTCAATATACAATATAATATAATCATAATCATTACACAACTAAAAAATTCCTTTTATTTGAACAAAAAATATTTTTATACAAAACCGATGACAATAAAAAACACCTTATAGAAGACTTGCATTAAACATGCATCATAAAGACTAGCATCTAACCAATTTTAAGCACTTCAAGTCTATAAACCTAATTAAAGTCCATTAATTCATTGCACCAAACTGTACATTGAGGTCATGTTTTAGTATGTATAAAAACTCTCAACTTTTCACCACATGATGGTTTAATATATATGGTTTAAACCTCATTGAAACAAAGACATCTCATTCCAATAATAGATTTTATAATTAATACTTCAAATAAACAACTATATCACCTTGCTAGATTTCAAACAATTTGAATTAAAATATAATCCATCATTTCAAGCACAATTATCATATGGTATATTAACATTTATTACAGGTATGCATCATATTTTTAATTAGTTTATGATCCTGCTTGTTGACCAAAACGCTGAAACTTTGCCTCGTCAAACTTGGATCGACGTATGTGCCGTGTTTGCCTCCGTCCTTCACCGCGATCCACCTCAAGAACCTGCAAAAGACGAAACGGCGCCGTTGCGGCCGATCGCGCTCCGACGCCCAAGTCAGCGGCTGAACCACCAATTACTTAAGAGTAAAACTCAAGAACTCTAAGGAACCGTGACCAGTTCTCTCTCAGTGTACTCAAGACTCGCAAGCGTAAAGAAACAATCTGAACGTGCGTACCTCAGAAGTTCGTTGGGAACTCTTATATACCTGGGCACTTTCTCTCTCCTGACAGTTACACATCTGGACACGTGGCTCGCATCCAGCTGTACACGCGCCATCATCTAGAGCATCCTTGACTTGGGCGCTACTTCTGACTCTTCTTTGGCTAAGTTACTTATGCATGATACTACTCAGTGCATAGTTGCCTTGGAGCGTGATCTCTTCTGGTGGCGAGTTCGGGTGCCTTCATACACACCTTCCCTGTGGTCTCGCCGTCCGCCTTCATGATCTGTACTACCTGTTTCACTGTATACGTTCAAGTAAACTGCCCCCCGACCTTATCCTCTGGCCAGCTGGGAAGTGACCATCTGCCTTCATCTTCGGCGATGTCCTTGTTTCGGCGATCTCTAATCACTTGGTCGCCTGGATTCACATCTGGCGACTTCATCTTCAACTCGATGACCGCCGGTATAGGTATGATGGAGATCGGAGCACGTCAACTCAATAACTGGCGACTACGCAAACCCCCCGACCTCCTTCCCTTCTGCTAACCAGGTGTCCCATCCAACACGCCTATATCATAGCTCGACGCCACGTCATTACACCCGACTACCAGGGCGGTACAGTTTATAATCAGTTAAATAAATTAAACATTATATATATATAAAGGTACTTTCGTTTAGTGGATCAAGTTTAAGAGCGAGATTAGTACTCAAGACAAAATCCACTAAGCTAATTCAAATTTAATGAACACATTGAAATCTACTAACCGAATGTAGTTTGAAAATGAAGTTGGCTCTTTAGATAAGATTTGCCAAGTAGAATCTCATTTATTAGACGAATTATGCAAAATCTAAAATTATGCAAACTTTTTCCAAAACTAACTTCAATCCCAAATAACCAATTTCAAACATTTTAACAAGTTTAAAATGAAAAGCTTACCCACACAACATATATTACATGTTATAACCTATATTTCTAAATTTGAACGTATTATAGCGAAAAGTACCTTGATTGGTGTTTAGGTTCTCTAACCCAAGGCTTTGATTGGTCTGTTCCATTACCATGTGAATTCTAAATGATATTTCCTATTTCTTAAAAGAATTGTATTAATTTTTAACTAATTTCAAGTACGTTAAGCGAATATTCTCGTGCTTTTTTCATAAAGTTTCGTGTAATTTTATTGAATTTCTTTCTTTAAAGATAGTAGGCCTTATAAATGATATGAATCTTAAATAGCTCACCGGGCTAACTACCATGCAAATTTATAACATGTACACATTAAAATCTAACAAATTTTTAATTTTTAATCTAAACATCCTAACACTACTACACAATTTATAATCATAACATATCCACTGTTTAAATAAATGATTTTCTTAATTAATTTTACTCCAAACATAACTCAAAATATGCTGAAAACTCCAAAATTTTAGTCACCTATAAGTTCAATATAAAAAAACAACCAACTCATGAATCAAAAGGGAAATTAATTGAGAGAATGCAAATTTTCAACTAATAAGACCAACAAAAATTGTTTTGACTAAATAGAGTCAAATAATTATGAAAAATAGAAAGACTATAGAAAAAAATGAAGTTATTATATATTAAAATTCAGTTGGGTAGAATTATTTTATACTTTCTATTGTTTAGATGGGATTATTTGATTATGAAAAATATGAAATATGAAGATAAGAATATAGAGAGAATGAAGAGGATGTTTATAAAGATAAATAAGCATGAAAACTAAAATACTGGAAAAATAAAAAGAATGAGCTCAAGGCCCATATCCTTAGATCATTTCCACTTGGTAGATGGTAGGGGTGTTTTTTTTTGCACCTCATCAAATTTCTGTCTCCACCCCATCAAATTTGAAAGACTGTTTTATCCTTTTTAAAATTGATTTCTAAATTATTTTTTCTGAAATGTTTTTAGAACATAATTTCTGAAATTCATGAAACATATCCAGAAAAAAAAATTTGGAATAAACTTTTCAGAATGTATATAATACGTTGTAAAATATGTTTTCCAAAATACATTTTTTAGAGTATGTTTTAAGAAGAGCTTTTTGGATTAAGGACAAATCAATGAGGCATTTTGATCATTTCATCTAATTGATAGGATGTAGGGAGAAATTTAACAGGGGTGTTGGAAGAAATTTAATAGATGAGTGTGAACTTAGAATAAAGGCGTGTGCGAATAGTAAGACCATTCTACCTACTGACTTATTTTGTTTTTAGGTTATGCTTGGAGTCTTCCAATTCCTATCAGTGTAGTCTGCTTTTTTTTTAAAAAAAATCCAAAGTTTTTTGAAAAATTATATATTAATTAAGGAGTCGTATTTTATTAATAAATCTAATTTTATACGGAGAAAACGTTAATTTAATTTTTTTACGTACAAGTTCAATAAAAATATTATTAAATTTAATAAAATTTTGAGATATTATTGTTGTGGATGTACGTTGTTAATTTCTGATTTTAATAAAATAGTTGTGTATTAAAATATAATTTTTTATTTTTATAAAAATAGAAATTAAATTTTAATATAAGATTTAAAAAATATTGAATGGAAGGAGTATTTTTCTTTTTCAAGAAAACATGGTGGAGGATAAGTTTGTTTTCATATGGGGGTGGATATAGAAAAGACTGTTTTTTCCTGCACCTCCATATTTGTCACCTCCATACATAACATGAAAATACATTCTTATCCTTTTTGTGTCATCCTCATAGAATAATTTTTGGATTCATTTGAAAAAAGACTTCTGGATTACATAATCCGAAAGCTAAATAAGATTTCTGAATTATGTAATCTAAAAAGTAATCATGCATATGAAAAAAGGCTTTCGGATTATGTAATCCAGAATATTATAAAGGAAATTTTTTAAAATTTGAAAATTTATGTAGTTGAGAGAATAAGGTATGGAGGTGCAGAAAGAAACGGTCTATAGAAAATTCAATCGATCTTCGTGAAAGCAAGGGAAGTTTCAAAACAAGATTCGTAACTATATCCATTGCTCACAGTGTTTATAATATTGTTGTAGTACACCATGTTATTTTTTTAAAAATATTCTTTACAAATTTCACTTTAATATAAAAGTCTCATAAGATTTGTATTTTAATTACTATTTTATTCAATTATTGATAAAAATATATATTTTCAAGAAAAATATATTATTTTATTTTTATAGTCAGAATTTTATATTTTGTCAAAATATTTCAATAAAAAAGTTTTATGAAATTAAAGTCTTAAATGTGTAAGCTTATATATAAACTTCTACAAGTAAGATCTTCTAATTTATATATAAATCAAAGATGTGATAAAAAAAACTTAATCAAAGATGTGTTGTCATTACTGAATGGATATTAGTAAATAATAAGAATAAAAACAGAAATAGAAATTTATCAACAATCAAAATGGAAATTTATTTTTGGACCCATCTACTTTGTCAAGAATAAAAAGTTAACCTTTAATTAATTTATAGTATATCTACAGTTATGATACCTTAAATATTTTGTATCGGTTACCTTTTTCTGATAAAATTAAATGACACCGTCCATTTATTTAAAAACTAACAAACAAAAACATGAAAAATTTTAGAGCGATAATGTTGAGACTTGATTTATCCAAAACTAAACCAGATTGAATGTAAACCAAAACAATTTTGTTTGTTCTTAAATCTTTCTTTTCTTGATTTTTGTTTGTTTGATCGATTTAAATTCGAATACCCTTATTATGCTTATCTCTTTCTTTATGGGTTGTGTCATATTATATCAATTTAAAAAACTTTCAAAATTATTTACATCAATGACACAATTTTTTAGGAATTTTTAAAATTAAACTCACAAATTACTCCACATGTTTATTTTTGTTATAGAAACTATAATTTAGTTCTAAACCCCAAATTCCTATAACTAAAAAAAGCTATTCTTGCATGTGATTCATTTTTGAAAAAAGTGAGATTACCCATTTTATTGTTAATCTAATCAAACCTTTCTATTTTCTGTTTCCATTACCTTTTGTACTTTTCTTACGGTGTTTAATTGATTCTCGTTGTCACAATATTTATAGTTGAGATTTTGATTGTAATTATGTTGCTACTTTCAATCACTTAATTTTGTTTTATTGTTTATTTTATATTGATTTATTGTGATAGATAAGACTATAATTATATTTATGAAAACATTAAAATCCTTAATATTGAAAGTAAACTATGGTGAAATGTTACTGCATGGTAATTGTCAAGTAGCGTTGTATAACGTGTTTGACAATTTAAGAAATTTTTTATCCATAAAATAGATGATAAAGTAAATTTTAGGGAGTTTTCTCGAATCTCCGTCCATTTTCAGAAGTAATTTGTGAAAACTCTTATAATCTTATCTGACTTATAAAAAATAAATTTTGCATGCATGTTTTAATTAGTCCAACAAAAATAGAAAGAATTTTTTCTAAGATTTTTTTAAAGTTTATGATAATATGATACATTTTAACCATTATGGTGTAATTTTATTTTAAAATTATTAGAATGGGTATAAATGAAAAAAAAAATTATTATTATTAGAATCGGTATAAATGAAAAAAAAAATTATTAGTATGGGTAAGTTTGTCTCTTGTAGGCATGATTTCATTGGTCGTCATGGTTAACCACAACTTCAATTTGAACTTGAAGTCAAAAACAAGTTTCACAATTTTTGTGTAAAATTCATTATTACTTTAACATGATTTTAATTAGGATATAAGCATCCTTGTTTTGACAAAGTTGAGAATATGAAAGACGTCTTTGGTTGATCTAAGCATATACATGCAACTAAAGTTGTTCATGAGATGACGACTTTAGTTATTTTTAGTTTGTATTGAAATGGTGTTCTATTTACACGACTTTAGATGGGATTTACATGAAATCTTTATTTTTATTTTATTTTTGTAATGAAATATTTAAAAATGTTATATTTATTTGTGATGTATTTATTAAATTGTTTAATGTATTTATTAAATATGTGAAAATTATGTAAGTTTGTTTATTTTGTAACTCTGTATTACAGTTAATGAAGATGAATATTTTTTGTCTCATGTGGTGCATCAAATGAAGCGCACGTAATCACACGAAATCGCAATGGAGAAAGGGAGGTTCTGATGAACTCTAATTGCAAATGAAAAAGAGACAATGACTTAAACATAAAGGAGAGAAAAGTAGAGAAAAGAAAATACAAAAGAAATTCTTATTTATTTGTGTATTAGAGAGTAAAATACATGATGTATGATGGAAGAGGCCCAAGCACAAGCCCACATGCAAGCCCACCAAAGGGTAGATTTGGGCCAACCATAGAGTTATGGCCAAGAGGATCCAAGAAAACGTTCTTTTACATGTTCAAATGCCATAAACTCTAGTGTAGAGTAGACTTTAATTTCTTGTCAAAATTAGCATAGGAACTTTATTTGTAATTTTCTTAGAATTAATTTTGGCACCTAAAACACCAACCTAGGTAAACTTAGAGTTTCTAAAAAAACCTCTAAATTTACCAAGGCCGGTCTAGAAAAGCCCATGGAGGGGGTGAGCATAAAAACTAGACACACCCCTCCCCATGTGCTCATTTGTGCACCCATGTGCTTCACATTTACATTTCATTTGGCTAGCATTAGGGTTGCATTATGGTCCTCCTTAGCCTATAAAAGGAGGAGCCTACACCTTGTATTTTCAAGTTTAATTGAGTAAGGTTATGCTGCCATTTTTGTGCACAAGCTTTACTTCTCCTAGAAATCTAGGCTCTAAACTTCAATCCTTTCACCTTCTCCCTTGAGCTGGCCGAACCACTCAAACACCATACTCATCATGCACCTACAAGACCAACACAACTCCTAGGAGGGTCTTGATCATCTCACCCATTGCTTCCGCACCTTATTTTCTACTTTGATTCAAGAAGAACACATGAAAATGCCATCATTTGGTATCATGAGCTTTTGGTTCTTCAAGATGAGTAGCTTGGTCTTTTAAATTTTCAGTTCTTCTTTATTTCATATTGTCATTTAAATTCCATACTTGTCTTGCTGTTTTTTACTTTTTAAATTATTCTTGGTGTGCTTATGGAAGATCCAACCGAAGCACAATTGTTCAATTGATCTTGAACAAATTCTGTGCAGCTTGTGATAGGATTCCTTACACCATTGAGTGGCTGTTTTCTTTTAGGAATTTGAGTCCTTATTGCTTTCTTAATTTTGCTTCATTTTATGCTTTGAGTCTTTAATTTTCTGAATCTATACATGTTTTGTCAAGTCATGTTCATCCATATTGTCAACAATTCATAGTAGTCCTTTTATTTGGCTTAATTGTTTCTTGATTTTGGGTCTCTTTATTTGCTTGAATCTGCTGTTCTTTGCTCCTTTGGTGCCTTTTAATTTTTAGTTTGAGTTCATATTGTGTTTAGATCATACACAATTCTATTTCACAAATTTCCATTGTGTCTAAACTTTGGTATCTTGCTGTTTTTGTTTCCAGTTTTCAGATTCCCCTGTTTTCACCTTCTCTGTTTTGGCTGTTTTAACCCAGAAAAATATTTCCACCCATAGGAAAATTCTGATTTTCTGGAAAATGCAAGTTTAAAGTGTTATAGAAAAGACAAAAAAAGAATTAGGTCAAAAGAAGCAACAGAAAAAAAATGATAAATCTTTTAAGATCAGAGTGCAAATCTGAAGCGCTCCAGCTGGCATAACCGAACACCAATTTTGCAAAATTTATTAAAAAAAAATGGTGCATCCGTTTTGAGTGAATCCAAAGCCAGATTTTAGATAAGATCCTGAATATCTTTCATAACAAATTTCAGAGCCAAATTCCAAAAATACAGATCAGCATAAATCGGGGAACAAACACGTTTTCTGGCCCACAACATTTTCCAGTGGTGCTGTTTTTTTATTTGGTCATCTAATCTAGTGCTTTTCTTTAGGAATTCTTTTGTGTGCCAACCTTTAATTGAGTACCTTTATTTGTTTGCTTTACTTAATTGACTCTCTTTCTAGTTGTCACAATCTAAATCCTTTTGGTGGTACTGTTTTATTCAATTAAATTTGTTTCTTGCTTTTGTTCTTTGACCTCTAATTTGGGTGCTGGAATTTAATTCTTCTTTGGTGCTTATGTGAATGGGAACATGATTTGGTTAAGGTTTAGCCCTTTGCTAGGTGCTGGAAATTGGAGGATTAAAGGCCACCATTCTAAGGAGAAGACAAGGCCAAAGCCGAAACAAGCATTCTTGAGAAAACACTACAAACACTTGGAAGATCAACAAGCAAAGACAACAAGGAAGTGCACTAACCAAAAGAGGATCAACAAAGGGAGTTCTCTTATTTCCTTTGCAACTTGGTTTATTGTTAATTACCTTGTTAATTACGTTTAGACGGTGAGTGTGTCTTCAAGGGCTCAAAGTGTCCAAGAAGCCTCACCTAGGGCCGAATAGTATAGCATTCTTGATTAGTAATTGTTACTTGTTTGTAATTGCCTTTTCTTTTGCTTAGTTAGTGACGCTTTGCATGGTTATTTTTGTTAAGTTTGTGTTAAACCGACTAGCTTTGTTGATTAGTAGCTTGCATTGTTTTCTTTCATTGAAAATTTGATTTCTCAACTTAATTGTGTTCTAAGTGGTTTACTAAGAGAAAGTTTTGTGTGAAGACATTGAGGGATAGTTTTTGGCTAAGGCAAAGGCTTGGTATTTAAGTAGTCCTTTGTGACTCACCTCCCTTACCTGGAAAACTACATTCTTTGACTTTCCTAAGTTTTGTCAAGGTAAAATACTTGTATACACAAAGCTTTAGCCATGTCTTCTTCTTCTCATTCTACAAAGTCTATTGGAAGTGAATTAAAATCTTTAAAAACTCTTTTGAAAGAAGTTTCACAAACTGTGCAATCAATTGCTTATAGACAATTGGAGAGTGAGACTAAACTTAATGTTTTGACTAAAGCAAAGGATGAGAAGTCTCACATTCTAAAAAAATTACCTTCTCATGCATATATCTCTAAAGATCATGATTCTTTTGGGGAGGGAAACATTAGAGTAAATGATTATTATCAAGCACCCCCTAGAAGACATAGAAGAGATAGAAAAGAACAAGAAAACCCAAGAGGGGTTAGGGTAGACCAACCCCATTTCCATGGAAAAGAAAATATAGAAGCATGCGTAGATTGGGAAATGAGGGTAGAAAAATTGTTTGCTTCCCATAAAGAAAGAAAGGAAAGAAAAACACAAAAGAAGAGAGGGGAAGTCGAAAGGGAAGCTAAAGAAAAAGAAGAAAAAGAAAAGCATGAGAAGACCCTTGAAGAACAAAAGGCGTGGGAGAAGAGTGTTCCTTCCCACAAGGTCATTCAACAAGACCAAAGATTTAAAAATACCTTTGAAAATATGTGTCTTGTTGAACAACCTCAAAGCCTTACCTTTTGTAAAGGAACACTTGAAAGCCTAAGTGAAAAAGAAGAGTCTTTAAAAGAAGCTTGCATAGATAAAAATGAAATAGATTATTTCTCATATGTGCTAGGATATCACCAAGTGAATGTCAAGTTTTTTATAAGCATCTACAAAAACAATTTTTTATGTGAAGTAGTGCCTAAAGAAACTTGTCATGTCTTATTGAGACAACCATTGCAAAGTGTACAAATCCTTATAAACAATGGTTGTCACAACGAGACTATCCTTACACATAAGAGAAAAAGTCTTCATGAAGGAGAACTCATGGGACAAATTAGAGTTGATAAAACTCTAGAGCTTTTAAAAGGAAAACTTTTGTCCCCCATGAGAAAAGAAGTTCAAAGACATTACCTTAGGTACAATTCTTGTTTTCAAACTACGCCCAAGGCAATGTCTCATAAACTCTATACTCCTTCACCTTTTGCAAATGATCCTTGGGAAGATATAAATTTCATATTAAAACTCCCTAGGACAACAAAAGGTTGTGATTCAATCTTCATGGTTATGGATAAACTCTTCTCTAGAGAAGTGATACATCTTCATGGTTTATCTTCAAGCATAGTGTTGAATAGAGTTCCAAATTACGCAAACCATGATTTGAGGATTTCCTTTGGAAAACTTGCAACTAAATTGCACACTTTAAATTCTTATCATCCTCAAACGCATGGTCAAAATATATTTGAAAATCTAGCTCTTTCTACTATGCCTAGAATAATCATGAAGTGCACACACAACTCTAGAGGTGAGCAAACATACCATAAAGTAGTTCACAAAACTACTTATATTTCTACTTTTAAAGTTATGTGTGGGTTCAATCATCTTTCTCCTTTTAAGTTGTTACCATCTTCTATAGGATTTATGCCTAAAGAGAAAGTAACCACAAATGAACATTTTAAAATACATAAGATGATTAGAGACCACACACAACCATTAAAAGAGAAACTTTGTCCAAGGTTGCCAAAACCAAAAGAAAAACAAAAATGGCAACCTAGTAAAATTAATTTGCAAACTAACACCTATGCCTTATTTGATTATTTCTATAGGTGGACGTTTGATCCAGGAGGACAAGCTTTGGCGAAGCAAAAGGTTGCTATCCGAGATCAAGTCTGTAGATCTGAGGATAGATCTTCTCAAGAAGGAGGAGATGATGGACACCATCCAGCCACATCCTTTCCCCTAGCCATGAAGAAGAAGAAGCAATGGATTTGAGGACAAATCCTTTTCAAGAGGGAGGGGATGATGGAAGAGGCCCAAGCACAAGCCCACATGCAAGCCCACCAAAGGGTAGATTTGGGCCAACCATAGAGTTATGGCCAAGAGGATCCAAGAAGACGTTCTTTTACATGTTCAAATGCCATAAACTCTAGTGTAGAGTAGACTTTAATTTCTTGTCAAAATTAGCATAGGAACTTTATTTGTAATTTTCTTAGAATTAATTTTGGCACCTAAAACACCAACCTAGGTAAACTTAGAGTTTCTAAAAAAACCTCTAAATTTACCAAGGCCGGTCTAGAAAAGCCCATGGAGGGGGTGAGCATAAAAACTAGACACACCCCTCCCCATGTGCTCATTTGTGCACCCATGTGCTTCACATTTACATTTCATTTGGCTAGCATTAGGGTTGCATTATGGTCCTCCTTAGCCTATAAAAGGAGGAGCCTACACCTTGTATTTTCAAGTTTAATTGAGTAAGGTTATGCTGCCATTTTTGTGCACAAGCTTTACTTCTCCTAGAAATCTAGGCTCTAAACTTCAATCATTTCACCTTCTCCCTTGAGCTGGCCGAACCACTCAAACACCATACTCATCATGCACCTACAAGACCAACACAACTCCTAGGAGGGTCTTGATCATCTCACCCATTGCTTCCGCACCTTATTTTCTACTTTGATTCAAGAAGAACACATGAAAATGCCATCAATGTATATATAAGAAAAAGACTAAGACCTAGCTGAAACAGAAAAGAAAAGTTGGGCCAAACAAACAAAGCCCAATAACTTAAAACAGAAAAACTAAATATGTTAACATCCCCCTCAAGCTGGGGAATAGATATTTGTCTGGCCCAGCTTGGATTTGAGAGTAGAGAACTGTGCGGAAGCAAGGGGTTTGATGAGTATGTCAGCAACTTGCATGGCAGAAGTAATGGGCAGCAGTTTGAAGAGATCAGAGTTAAGTTTTTCACGAACTAGGTGACAATCAATTTCGATGTGCTTGGTGCGTTAATGAAAGACTTGAGTGAACGCTATTTGAAGGGCAAATTTGTTGTCACAGTAAAGGGTTGCAGGCTGGGAGAGAGGAAGATGTAAATCCTGAAGGAGGTAAGACAACCATTGTAGCTCACATGTGGTGGTGGCAAGGGCTCTATACTCGGCTTCGGAGGAGCTGCGGGAAATAGTTGGCTGCTTCTTTGATTTCCATGATATTAGGGAGTCTCTTAAGTAGATGAAATATTCAATGACAAATTTGTGTGTGGTAGAACATGTTGCCCAGTCAGAGTCACTAAAACCACAAAGGTGAAGTGAGCTAGTATGAGAAAAATATAGTCCTTCACCAGGGGTGCCCTTGAGGTAACGCAAAAGACGTGAGACAGCTTGTTGATGATAAGTTGTGGGTGCAGATATGAATTGACTTAAATTGTGGACAGCGAAGACGATGTCAGGTCGCGTGTTGGTTAAGTAGATTAGACATCTAAGGAGTCTTCTATATTGGGAAGTTGCATCAGCATCAAGAGGGGAGCCTTGATCGGGAGAGAGACGGGAGGTATGAGTCATAGGAGTGGCCACATGTGCAGAGTCAAGCATGCCAGTTTCATGAAGAAGATTGACTTAAATGAAAACCAGAACTGTTGCGAGCAATTTCCAGTCCCAAAAAGTAAGTGAGATGACCTAAATTTTTTATCTTGAAGTGATGGTGAAGGGATGCAGTAATTTTATTGATTTTCTCTGTGTCATCGTCAGTTAATACCAAATCATCAACATAAACAAGAATAACAATGAGTTTATCGTTATTATATTTAAGAAAAAGAGAATGATCAGTAGCAGAAATAAAGTAATTATTTGATAAAAGAAAAGTAGAAAGCTTGGCATACCATTGGCGACCAACTTGACGAAGGCCATACAAAGACCGCTGAAGCTTGCAAACATGCTGGGGAGAAGGAAGAGAGAGGCCAAGTGGGGGGGTCATGTATACCTCTTCATGGAGATCACCATGAAGAAAGACATTATTGACATCAAGTTGTTTTAAAATCCAATTTTTGGTAGTGGCAATAGCAAGGAGAAGGCGGAGGGTAGTGAGTTTAGCAACAGGTGCAAAAGTGTCTAAGAAATCAAGTCCTTCAAGTTGGGTGAATCCTTTGGCGACAACTTTAGCTTTGTGGCGCTCAACAGTGCCATCAGAATGGTATTTGTTTTTATATACCCATTTACAACCAATAGTTTTCTTTCCTGGAGGGAGAGGGGTAAGTTGCCAAGTATTGTTAGCAGCAAGAGCTTGAAGCTCATCTTGCATGGCAGATTGCCAAGAAGCATGTTTGGAGGCTTCGTTATATGTCTGAGGTTTAGGATGAGAATTGATAGAGGAAATAACATTTCTAAAATTGGAAGATGAGGAATTGTAAGACAAGTAATTATGAATAGGATATCTACTACTTACAGTGTTGGTTGCAGTGTGGAAATCCGCAAGATAGGCAGGTTGTCGGTGAGGATGAGCTGATCTTCTTGGAAATTGGGGTGAGGTGCTTCCTGGAGATGCAGACGGTGATAATTTTGGTGGAGGTGCAATGTTGGATGCAGGAGCAGAGGCACTTTGTTGGAAGATCAAAGGATAATGAGGCTGGTGGAGGGACAATATTGGATGCAGGAGTAGAGACACATGGCTCGACAGGAGGTGCAGTATCAGAAAAAAAAAATCAAAAGCATAATTATATGCGTTAGAAATAGGGAGAGATAAAGTATTAGGGTCTTTAGGCAAGCCACTGTCCAATTTATATGGAAAGTGGTTTTCATGAAAGATTACATGTCTTGATATCTCTATGCTATGAAACTTTAAATTTAAGATAATATAACCTTTTGTATTTTGCGGGAAGTCAAGAAAAATACCTTTGATAGATCTATCATCTAATTTTTTTCTATGTGCAGTAATGGTACTAGCATAACACAGACAACCAAACACTTTTAGAAAGGAAATGTCATATGGTTTTCCAAACAACTTTTCATGAGGAGTGATGTTATTAAGTAATGGAGTAGAAATAACATTTATTAAGAAAACAACATGATTTACAGCAAATTCCCAAAAAATAGGAGGAAGATTTGCTTGAAAAAGTAAAGCCCGGGTTACATTTAGTATGTGTTGATGTTTACGTTCTACAATGTCATTTTGTTGTGGTGTTTCAACACAAGATTTTTGATGTATAATTCCCTTTGAAGCATAAAAATTTGACATAGCAAACTCAACACCATTGTTAGTACGAATCATTTTGATATTAGTTTTGAAATGATTTTGAACGAAAACTGATGGCAAATTCATGGAGCTCTTCTCGGAATCATGTGAAGAATGGTGCGGAAGCTATGGATGTAAATGTGCAAGATCCTCCTAGGAGCTATGGTGATCTTGAAGGTGCATGATGTGTATGGAAGTAGGGAGGTTCGGCCAGCCCTATGGTAGGTGAGGAAGGTGAAGATTAGATCCTAGAAACTAGGGAAAAGCAAAGTATGGCACAATGTTGGCAGCATAACTTTACTCTCATTAATCTTCCAAAATACAAGAGATGGCTTCTCCTTTTATAAGCCAAGGAGGCCGTAATTCCTAAGCTAAGAGAAGATGAAATGCTTCTCAAATGAAATGGAAATGTGAAGCACATGGGTGCACATGGCTCACAAAACCGTCCCTAGCTTAGTGGAGTATTCTAGAAACCTTAGCTAATCAAGGTTAATGCTTCCTTAATTCTAATGTGCAAAAAATTTAAACACTTGTCCACATGGCTATGCTATTTACACCCCAATTAAAGCTAAACTACACATGATGGGCCTTCACAAAATATATATTAATAGGCCCTTTTCCATTCATAGCTTGATCCAAGTCTTCTTGTCCTAGACGCTCCTAGCTTGGTCCTAGACACTCCTAGCTTGGTCTTAGATGCTTCTAGCTTGGTCTTGGACGCTTCTAGCTTGGTCTTGGATAGTCTAGACGCTCTTGCCTTGGGGTCTAGACGTTCTTGACTTGTCTCTTGCCATTCATGGAAGGGTGTGCTTGGTCCTCTTCCATCATCCCCTCCCTCTTGAAAAGGATTTGTCCTCAAATCCAATGCTTTTTCTTCAACTAGGGGGATGAGTGTGGTTGGATGGTGTCCATCATCTCCTCCTTCTGGAGAAGATCTATCCTCAGATCTTCAAGCTTGATCTCGGATAGCAACCTCTTGCTTTGAGAACTAGGAGTGCCCTCCCGGGTCAAACGTGTACCTACGAAAATCATCAAATAAAGCAGAGGTGTTAGTTTGAAAATTAATTTCACTAAGTTGCCATTTTTGTTTTTCTTTTGTGTTTGGCAACTTTTTACAATATTTCTTTTTTGATTGTTGTATGTGTTCTCTAATCATCTTATGCATTTTAAAATTTTCAATTGTGGTTACTTTCTCCTTAGTCACAAATCCTATAGGAGATGGTAACAACTCAAAAGAAGAAAGATGATTTAGCCCACATACAACCTCAAAAGTAGAAATATAAGTAGTTTTGTGAACTACTTTATGGTGTGCATGCTCATCTCTAGAGTTGTGTTTGTCCTTTATGATTATTCTAGGCATAGTAGAAAGAGCTAGATTTTCAAATGTATTTTGACCATGCCTTTGAGGATGATAAGAATTTAAAGTGTACAACTTAGTTGCAAGTTTTCCAAAGAGAATCCTCAAATCATGGTTTGTGAAATTTGGAGCTCTATCCAACACTATGCTTGAGGATAAACCATGAAGATGTAGCACTTCTCTAGAGAAGAGTTTATCCATGAAAATCGAATCAAAACCTTTTGTTGTCCTAGGAAGCTCTAATATGAAGTTTGTGTCTTCCCAAGGATCATTTACAAAAGGTGAAGGAGTATAGAGTTCTTGAGACATTGCCTTAGGTGTAGTTTGAAAACAAGAATTGTACCTAAAGTAATGTTTTTGAACCTCTTTTCTCATGGGTGACAAAAGTTTTCCTTTTAAAAGCTCTAGAGTTTTATCAACTCTCATTTGGCCCATGAGTTCTCTTTCATGAAGACTTTTTCTCTTATGTGTAAAGATAGTCTTGTTGTTACAACCATTGTTTATGAAAATTTGTACACTTTGCAATGGTTGTCTCAATAAGACATGACAAGTTTCTTTAGGTACTACTTCGCATAAAAAATTGTTTTGGTAGATGGTTATAGATAACTTGACATTCACTTGGTGATATCCTAGCACATATGAGAAATAATCTACTTTATCTTTATCTATGCAAGCTTCTTTTAAAGACTCTTCTTTTTTGCTTATGCTTGCAAGTGTTCCTTTACAAGAGGTAAGACTAGGTTGTTCAACAAGAAGCATGTTTTCAAGGGTATTTTCAATGTGCTTGCCTTGTTGAATGACCTTGTGGGAAGGAACACTCTTCTCCCACGCCTTTTGTTTCACAAGGTTTTCTTTCTTTTCTATTTTTACATTTTCATCACTCTCACTAGCTTCTTTTTCTTGGCTACTATTCTCATCTTTGTCCCTTAAGATCATAGATCTTTCATTGGAACATTGAGATGCTAATTGATCATTGCCAAGGTATTCTAAACATGGAATTTCTCTAGCTTGAGTGTGAGAGATATGCTTGGTTAGGTTTTGGGAAAGTTCTAGAGATGGTTCTTGTATATGTTCTTCCCCTATGGAACTCATCCTTGTCATAAGATACATAGTATGAACTTTGTTTTTGACTTGATTGTTTTCTCAAAATTTGTTTTTCAACTTTAATGCTAAGTTGAATCAAGTCATTTAAATCTCTATAAGGTAAAAGTTCAACTTTGTTTCTTATCTCAAGTTTGAGACCACTTAGAAACCTAGCTATGGTGGTATGGTTGTCCTCGTTAATCCTTGCCCTCTCAATATATGATATCATCTTTTGCCAATATTCTTCTACACTCATATCTTTTTTATGAAGTCTTTGGAGCTTGTCCATCAACTTCCTATTGTAATGTGAGGGAATATGGCGACATCTCAAGGCTCCCCTAAGGTCATTCCAAGATGTAATGGGAGGGTCCTTGTGGATATGTCTCTCTCTTTTTAGGGCATTCCACCAATACATAGCATCACATTGAAAACTTAAGGTAGCTAAGGGTACTTTCTTTTCTTCACTCACATGGTTGTAAGCAAAAAATTGCTCTACCCTCATCTCCCAATATAGATATGTTTCTAGATCTTCTTTTCCATAGAAATGAGGTAGCTCTACCTTAACTTCCTTTAGGTTTTCTTGTCTCTCTTTTCTAGCTCTCCTAGGGGATGGTTGATGATATTCATTTGTCCTAAGACTTTCTTCCCCAATATAATCATGATATTTAGAGCTAGATGCATGAGAATGTAATTTTTTTGAAAATTGAGACTTCTCTTCCTTGGCTTTAGTCAACTCATTGATTTTAGTCTCATTCTCCAATTGTCTAAATGAAACCAATTGCACAGCTTGTGAAACTTCTCTCAAAAGAGTTTTCAAAGATTTTACTTCACTTTCAATAGACTTTGCAGAATGAGAAGAAGAAGACATGACTAGAGCTTTGTGTGTAGAAGTATTTTACTTTGAGAAAATTTAGGAAAGTCAAAGAAGGTAGTTTTCCAGGTAAGGGAGGTGAGTCACAGTGGACTACTTAAGTACCAAGCCTTTGCCTTAGCCAAAAACTATCCCTCAATGTCTTCACACAAAACTTTCTCTTAGTAAACCACTTCGAACACAATTAAGTTGAGAAATCAGATTTTAATGCAAGAAAACAATGCAAGCTAACTAATTAACCAAGCAAGAAGATTTAACAAAGCTTAAACAAGGCAATCACAAATGAAAAGCGTAGCTAATTAGGCAAGGAAATGCAATTAAAAACAATTAACAATTGCTAACTAGAAAGTTCTACACTAGTCGGCCCTAGGTGAGGCTTCTTGGACACTTGGAGCCCTTGAAGACACACTCACCGTCTAATCACGTAATTAAAGAAGTAATTAACACAAGTTAAGTTGCAAAAGAAAATTAAGAAAACTCCCTTTGTTGATCTTTTTTTTTTTTTGCTATTGGCACTTCCTTGGTTGTCTTTTCTTTGTTGGGCCCTCCAAGTGTTTGTGGTGTTTTTGATAAGTATTTGATTCTGCCTTTGCCTTTGTTCCTCTTAGAATTAGGGTCTTAATTCTCCAATTCCAGCACCTATCAAGAAGACTAGACCTTACTCAAGTCAAATTTCCACTCACATAAGCACCAATTGAGAATAAATTCCAGCACCAAATTTAGAGGCCAAAGAATTAAAGCAAGAAACAATTTAATTGGAAAAACAGTACCACACAAATGGAGTTAAATTGTGACAACTAGAAAGAGTTCCAAGAAATATTAGACAAGCAAATAAAGGTACTGAAATAAAGGTAGGCACACAAAATGAATCTTAAGAATAACACTAGAATTAGATTTAAAAAAAAGTAAAAAACAGCACCACTGGAAAATTGTTGTGGGCCAGAGAACGTGTTTTTCCCCAATTTATGTTGAGCTTCTCTTTTAGAATTTGTCTCTGAAAATTTATATGCAAAATATTCAAGATCTTAACTAAAATCTGGCGTTGGAATCACTCCAAACACATGAACCATTTTTTTTAATAATTTTTTCAAATTCAGTGTTCAGTTACGCCAACTGTAGCGCTCAGATTTGCACACTGTTTTTAAAATATTTATCTTTTTTTTTCTATTGACTCTTTTGAGCTTATTCTTTTTTTTTCTGTAACACCTCAATCTTGCATAATCCAGAGAATAAAAAATTTCCTATGAGGGAAAATAATTTTCTGAAACAAAACAGCCAGCACAAAGAATGTAAAACAGGGGATTCTGTAAAAACTGGAAAAAACAGCAAGAGACCAAAAGATAAACACAAAGGAATTAATGAAAAGGAATTTGTGTAAGATCTAAACACAAATATGAACTCAAACTAAAAATAAAAGGCACCAAAAGATCAATATCACAGCAGTTTCAAATCAAGCAAAATTACCCAAAATCAAGAAACAATCAAGCCAAACAAAGGACTACTATGAGTTGATGACATTGTGGATGAACATGACTTGACAAAACATATATGGATTCAGAAATTAAAAGACTCAAAGAGCATAAAATGAACCAAATAAAAGTGCAATAAAGACTCAAATACCTAAAATAAAAAACAGCAACTCAAGGTGTATGGAATCCTATCACAAATTGCACAAGGATTGTTCAAGATCAATTGAACAAAGTGCACCGGTTGGATCTTCCAAATAGCACACCAAAACAAAGTAAAAATTAAAAAACAGCAAGACAATTATGGAAACAAGATGAACAACATGAAATAAAGAAGAACTCAAAATGAAAAGACCAAGAACTACTCATCTTTGAAGAACCTATGCTCATGATACCAAATGATGGCAAATTCATGGAGCTTTTCTCGGAATCATGTGAAGAATGGTGCGGAAGCTATGGATGTAAATGTGCAAGATCCTCCTAGGAGCTATGGTGATCTTGAAGGTGCATGATGTGTATGGAAGTAGGGAGGTTCGGCCAGCCCTATGGTAGGTGAGGAAGGTGAAGATTAGATCCTAGAAACTAGGGAAAAGCAAAGTATGGCACAATGTTGGCAACATAACTTTACTCTCATTAATCTTCCAAAATACAAGAGATGGCTTCTCCTTTTATAAGCCAAGGAGGCCGTAATTCCTAAGCTAAGAGAAGATGAAATGCTTCTCAAATGAAATGGAAATGTGAAGCACATGGGTGCACATGGCACATGGGTGCACATGTCTCACAAAACCGTCCCTAGCTTAGTGGAGTATTCTAGAAACCTTAGCTAATCAAGGTTAATGCTTCCTTAATTCTAATGTGCAGAAAATTTAAACACTTGTCCACATGGCTATGCTATTTACACCCCAATTAAAGATAAACTACACATGATGGGCCTTCACGGAATATATATTAATAGGCCCTTTTCCATTCATAGCTTGATCCAAGTCTTCTTGTCCTAGACGCTCCTAGCTTGGTCCTAGACACTCCTAGCTTGGTCTTAGATGCTTCTAGCTTGGTCTTGGACGCTCCTAGCTTGGTCTTGGATAGTCTAGACGCTTTTGCCTTGGGGTCTAGACGTTCTTGACTTGTCTCTTGCCATTCATGGAAGGGTGTGCTTGGCCCTCTTTCATCAAAAACAGTAAAGTTAATGATGTGCTGACACACTTCAGATTTGTTATGAAGCAGAATAACCCAAGTATAACGTGAGTAATCATCAACAATAGTCAAGAAATAACGAAAACCTTACATAGAAACTATGGAACATGGTCCCCAAATATCAAAGTGTACAAGATAAAAAATAGCAGAGGTAACAGTATTACTTAAAATGAAAGGAAGTTTTCTCTATTTTGCACGACTACAAGTGTCACATACATGATGAGTATCAACAGTAATAAAAGAGTATTGTTTGCTTAAGACATGTAATCTTTCAAGTGAAGGGTGTCCTAGTCTATAATGCCACAGTGTTTTGTCCGTGATATTACAATTAATAAAAGGAGCAAAACAATGCGGTTTAGAACAACTAGAAGCAGGCAAGGTAGTGACAAGGTACAAGCCAGTGGTGGCTTTAACTGTACCAATCCTCTCTTAGGTGAGATTGTCCTGTATAATGAGTGGGTTGAAGTGAAAGTTAAAGTGCATTTAAGTTGGTGTGTGAGTTTAGAAACAAATATTAAGTTTAATTAAAAATGAGGCACATATAACACATCAGATAAATAAAACTTATCAGAAAAACGTACTAAACCAAAATATGTGGCATAAACAATTTGACCATTTGGAAGACTAATTAAGACATGTTTAATTTTAGTATAAGTAGTAAAAACATTCAAATTGTGACAAACATGATTTGTGACACCAGAATCAACAATCCAAAATTCTTTTATAGCAGATAGTGAAGAGAGAAACTCACTTGTTGAAGAATGCTCAGTATTGGGGATATCATCCGCAAAGAAGGTGCCGACTTGATTAATTTGAGTGTGAGGGGCAGGATCCTCAAGGTTTTGCTGACGCAAAATATTAGTAAGGAATTGCACTGCTGTGATGTAAGTTGAATCCCCTTTACATCCTGTTCTTTAGGAAAAAGCTCAGAAAAAGTGTCAATAGTAATCATATTTATTGGCTTGGGATGTCCAAGTGGTGAATTTGTAGCCAGGAGGGAACCCATGCTTTTTATACACAAGTGTCGATAGTGTGGCCAAGACGATTACAAAAAGTGCAGACTTTTCTAGTAGAAGAAAACTTTGAGGTTTTAACATTACCAAAAGGAAAACCCACTTTGTAAAAACAAACAACCTCAGTATGACCATATTTACCACAAAAATTGCATGTAATAGTGTGACTACTATTAAGAATATGAAGACTAGGGTTTTCATTAAACATTGCCTAAGAGATTTTTAAACACAATCAAGATTTTGAAAGAGAACAAAAAATATAACCAAGAACAACAAAAGGGAAATAAAGATCAGAGAGAAGCGCAGCAGAGTTCTTCATTCGAAGAGCTTTGATACCATATTACAGTTAATGAAGATGAATATTCATTGTCTCATGTGGTGCATCAAATGGAGCGCACGTAATCACACGAAATCGCAATGGAGAAAGGGAGGTTCTGATGAACCCTAATTGCAAATGAAAAAGAGATAATGACTTAAGCATAAAAGAGAGAAAAATAGAGAAAAGAAAATACAAAAGAAATTCTTATTTACTTGTGTATTAGAGAGTAAAATACATGATGTATATATAAGAAAAAGACTAAGACCTAGCTGAAACAGAAAAGAAAAGTTGGGCCAAACAAACAAAGCTCAATAACTTAAAACAGAAAAACTAAATATGTTAACACTTTGTATGATTGATTTAAATTTTGAAATAAATATTTTAATTATTTATTTTAATTTATTGTATGTGTTACGAATGAAAACATTTGCTCTATATGGACAATGGCTCCTATTATGATCTTCATTCCAATAATAAGAACATTTTTTTTTTCTTATTTGGAATTGGCTAATCCATTTCGTTATGGATTTGATTAGTAATTAGTCTTCCTGATTCCTTACATCTCATGTGGGGTCATGTTCTAAGATATAAGCCGAGTTGTCTTGAGCATCGTCAACAACATATGGATGAGTAATATACTGTACGATTATGTTGTGACAGTGTCTTGTACAACTTGGAACCACCTTCGAAGATTATTATGAGTTGTCTTAGTTGCTGAATTCCTTTGCAAAAGCCTTATGTTTAAAAATCCATGTTTTTTTTGTATGTCACAAATAACCATGATGATTTTTTATTTTTGTAGTTAAACTTTTTATCAGAATGGAGGAATTTCCTTGGCTAAATTTACCACAATGGAAGCAATTTGAGTTGAGTCTGAATTCACGTGATCATGAGAAAGAATGGTTGACAAACACATATGAGGTGCTTCAAATTTTTTGATTTTCCATTGAAGTCGAATTTTTCAAAAGATGTCAAAATTCGCCTCGTTGTCATAATGTAAGCAACATAAAACATATTTGTCTATCTTGGATTCAATGACTACAAATTTGTAACCGTGGTCAATGTGAAATTGCTTTATCGTAGTCAAAGTGGACATTCTCTAATGAGAAGTTGGTTTAGTGGTTGGATGATGCATGTTAATGTATATTATTTATTAAACTGAGTTTTAAATATTGTTTTTGGATGAGTATAGTTAGTTCTTATAGTTTTCCCTTATATTAATTTATGAGTTTGATGTGAATGAACATATTTATATTGAGGATGAATGACCAAGATTGAATTGGAATGAGCGATGTCTAAGGAAATTACAAATTATATTGATAATTTTGAATTTTTTGAAAGTTATATTTGTTAAAGTGGCCTTGAATAAAACTTTTGAAGACTGATTTGTTCTGCTATATGAGGTTGATTTTTTTATATTTCCACTCAAGCGAAAATAGAACATATATTTCGACCTTGTTTTTACCCTATTTTCATTCAAGCGAAGCATTTTCCGCTCAAGCGAAAGTAGAAATGCAACTTAACCCCTAATTCGTCTTGATTTTCTCTCAAGCAAAGAAATATTTGCTCAAACGCTCAAGCTAAAAGAATTTTTTGTTTGAATTTTATTTATTTATTTTTCTTTTCTTGTCTCTCTAAGGAACAACATGTGAACGTTTATTATAACTATTAAATTTATATTAATTTGTATATTTAATTGATTTATAATTTTGTTTAAATGATGTATGTTAAATGCAAAATGGTTGTTGAGATTAATAAGAATTATTTATTTATTTTTCTTTTCTTGTCTCTCTAAGGAACAACATGTGAACGTTTATTATAACTATTAAATTTATATTAATTTGTATATTTAATTGATTTATAATTTTGTTTAAATGATGTATGTTAAATGCAAAATGGTTGTTGAGATTAATAAGAATTGTATGAATTTGTGGTCATATATATGTGATGATACATGAATTATTATTTGATTTGTGTATTAATTATTAACACCTATGTTGTAATAGAGATCTCCTTGCTTCGTTTATGGTATAAGCCACAAACTAAGCTATTAGGTAGTGAGAAGCTCAGGGTAAGTTCTTACACACCGTGCATATGTAGATGCATGACTTAGGTAGTATTAAACTTAACTTGATCCACTACTATTGGGTTCACTTGTTAATCTAAGTCTTAGATTGAATCATATGTTAGTATCTAATGAAACATAATTAATACGAGCCTCCTAGAAGACGTAAATGATATTCCACTTGTTTAATATCCTTAATGTATACATCCACGTGTGGTCTGTATGATTATTGCATGTTAATATTTAAATGAAATTGAATTGTGATTTGTTAATTAAAATGTCTTCTTTTATATATTTTTCATATGTTGAAAATTTATTTTAATAGCACAAGAGCAAATATAGTGATATGACCCAACTTTACAAGAAGTTGACCATGAATCCAAAGGACTATTCAAGGTTAGGTCAAACATCTCAGGCGAAGACACATGGTCCCACCATCCATAAGAAGATCCTCTAGAGAAGAACAACCAGAAAAGGGCCAGAGTATCAATTATTTTTCCTTATAGTCTTTCTAAGATAAGTTTAATTTGTAATCAATTGGGCTCACATTGGTCGCATTAGAAGAATAAGCTAGCTTAGGCTTCTAGAAACTCTAGTTTCTAGAAGATCACCACGTCCCACCCACGTGCTCACCTTTGACCTAGATTCTAGAAGACTCCCCATATGTTCACATTTGACCTAGTTTCTAGATGCTTGTAGTCATTTATGCCCTTACCCTTCCTCTCTTCCTCTCTAAGGCCCTCATATCTATAAATAGGGTGTCTCCCCTCTTCTAAAACACATTGAATTCTGAAGTAAAGAAACTCTGTCAGAGTGAATTTCTGAGTGTTTTCCAAATTATCTTTGAGTCTTATCTTGAGCAGAGATTACATAAAGTCACTCCTCCCTCACTCATCTTGGAGCTCCTTCCCCCAAGTGGCGTGACACACTACCATTTTCTTCACCTCCATAAGCTTCCTTCCCTCTTACTCTTTTCCATTATCTTATCTTCCATTTCGCCGTTATTCTTCACTGCTTTGGTTATTTCTCTTATTTGTGTTACGCCATTTATCTTTTCCTTACATTGTTATTATTTTTTGCTGATAAAAAAATTATTTTCATGTTCATCATTATCATCATAGTAATTTTGTTTTTCTTTTGCTCTTTTGAATACAACCTTCACACTTACTTAACCACTTGGTTAAGTTCGTGACTAGTGGCAATCTTCACCGAGTCTCACCATATATTGTTAAATCAAAATCATAATCGAAGTAAAAACCTCTAAAATGTGCAATCCTAAAAATAACTCAGATCGTGTGGTATTCAGAACATGGTTATTTTGTGCTTAATTTTTTCTGAGTTGACTTTTGCTTTAAATTTTTAGCACCTTTCAATTTTGTCTTTATTGTTCCAACACTTTAAATTTCTTATCATTTCAATTCAGCCTTGAAATTCCTTGTCATTTCAATCCAGCCTTGAATTTCCTTGTCATTTCAATTCACTCTTTAAATTCTTTGTCATTTATAATTTTGCCTTTATATTCATTAAGCAATCGAAATTCCGCTTTTGAATTCCTTTGTCATTTAATTTTACCTTTGCCTTTTGCTTGAGTCATAATGTTCTTAGTGTTCTAGGAGTACTAGTCCATTCTACTTATTTTGATTTTAATTATGAAGAACTAATAACAATTATAAGTTGTTTGAGTAGTGGTTGATTTAATTTCAAACATAAAATTCAAGTGTTCATATGAATTGAAACCCAATAAAAAAAAATCATTTGTGAAAATTGAAAAGTGAATTAAAAATATACATCACAAGAATATGGAAATTTTGAATCCATAAAAACAAAGACAAAAAGTAAATAAATATAAGTGCTTTCACATTTCAAATTGCAAACTGCTAAAAGAAGATTATTTTTGTGGAAAATTGTTTTCATAACTTTGGAATTTGATCCTTGCTTTGAAAATTTCTAAGAACATAAAAACTTAATAGTTAAAGTCTAAGCAAGTTTCTTTGAGTCTTCAAACATGCTTTTATTGTTAGTCTTTTTTTTTATATAGTTTTGTCTTCATCTTGAATCAACTATGGTTTAGCTTTCTTTCTTTAAACTTTTATGGCTTGTCTTTGAATTCTCTTAAGTTTATGGAGTCCTTTTTGAGTGAGTGATAAGAGCTTTGACCTCTTTCACTTGAAGTTTTTTCTCGCAAGTGTGGACTCTTAGAATTTGGAACTTTTCTTGAGTGAACTTAACCTTCTTTCATTTTTTTCTCAAAAAGTCGAGTGATACACGTGAATGAGTGAATTAATTATTGTTTTAAACTAATTGTTTGATTTTATTTGTACACAATTATGTCTCACTTGTCATCAGGGGAATCTTCCAAGCCACCTTCTCCTAAAAGGGAAACCCTTATGTTGGAACTTGAGGAAACCAAGAGGAGTTTGGTTCAAAGAGAGGAGGATATTCAACAAATGATGGAGAGGATTCAAATGCTAGAAGAATCACAAGAGAGGCAAACTCGACAAAGAAGATGAGAGCCTAGGAGATAAACAATGTATCAAAGGCATTATGGAAGTCAAGAGGTGCTACCATCATCAACCACACAAGAAGACAATTCCTTTTGTAAAGTTACCTAGTTTTAATGGGGATAGTGATGGATTTCCTATGAGCTCTTCTTGGATGTTTGTAGAAGATGGTGCGGAAGCTTAATGGAGATGAACAAGGTCCTCCTAAGAGGTGTGGTGACCTTGAAGGTGCATGAAGAGTGTGGACATGGGGAGGTTCGGCCAGCCCCTTTGTAGGTGGTGAAAGGAAGATTAAAACCTAAAAGATAGGCAAGGAGTAAAGTATGGCACTAAATGGGCAGCATAACATTACTCAATTTAATCTTGAAAATACATGAGACAAGCCCTCTTATTTATAGTGTTTAGAGGGCTGGAAATTCAAAAGAAAGTGGAGGGAAATTCAAATGAGAAGCATTTGAATTTGGAGCCAATTCCTAGTCACAAGGGAAGTGTGACTTGGTTTCTATTTTTGGCACCTCCTAAATCTATACCTACACCTTCTTTTGTGTCACATGGAAGGTGTGACTTAGCTTTATAAATTTGCACCTCTTATATTTATATCTACACCTCCCTTTATGTTCTACTAAAAATACTCAAAAGTAATTACAAAAGAAAGACATCCAATGATGCTTAGTTTGCCCATATCTTCTATTTGTTGGGCTTGAGTTGAAGCTTGAACTTGTATTTGGGCTTGGGCTTGAACTTTTTCTATCATGGGCTTGGGCCTCTTCCATCATCCCCTCCCTCTTGAAAAGGATTTGTCCTCAAATCCAATGCTTCTTCTTCATCATCATTATGTGGATGTATGTAGAAGATGGTGCGGAAGCTTAATGGAGGAGATGAACAAGGTCCTCCTAAGAGGTGTGGTGACCTTGAAGGTGCATGAAAGGTAGGGAAGATTGGTGTGGTTCAGCCAACTCCATTTGGGGTGAAGGTTTGAAGATTAAAAGCATATTCCTAAGAGAGTTTAGGCAAGGAGTGAGAATGGCACAATTTTGGCAGCATTTCACTATTCAATTAATCTTGCAAATACAAGGTGTAGGCTCCTCTTTTTATAGGCTAAAGAGGACCAGATTTGATGACCTAAATGCTACACAAATGTAAGCCAAATGAAATGTAAAGAAGTGGCACATGGAGGCACATGGAGCACATGGCACATGGGTGCACATGGCCCTCCAACTTACACATGGCCGAACTTGATTAGTGAAAGCTTCTAGAAACCTTTAGCTAATCAAGGTTAACTCCTCCTTAATTCTAATGTGCAGAAAAATAAACATTTGTCCACATGGCTATGCTATTTACACCCCAATTAAAACTAGGCTACACTTGATGGGCCTTCACGGAACATGTACCAATATGTCATTCTCCCATTCATAGCTTGATCCAAGTCTTCTTGTCCTAGACGCTCCTAGCTTGGTCTTAGACGCTCCTAGCTCGTTCTTAGACGCTCCTAGCTTGGTCTTAGACGCTCCTAGCTTGATCTTAGACGCTCCTAGCTTGGTCTTAGATGCTTGGCTTGGGTGTAGACGCTCTTGACATGGGGTCTAGCCTTTCATGGGAGGTTGTGATTGGCCCTCCTCCATCAGATAGTAACCCAAATTTGTATCTAGGATATAGAAAAAATCTTTAATGTATACGATGTATATGAGGACCAACATGTTAAGTTAGCTTCCCTAGAATTTGAGGATTATGCCATGCAATGGTTGCATCAACTTGTAATGGACATTGGGCTAAACAAGAGGCCAACCGTGGTCTCTTGAAATGATTTAAAGGTTTGCATACACGTGTGGTTTGTTCCTCCTCATTATAGGAAGGAACTCTTGTTGAAGCTCAAATTGCTTCATCTAGGATCTAGGACGACAGATGAATATTTTAAAGATTTATAAGTTATTTTAACTAAAATTAATATGCATGAAGTGAAGAGTAAAAAATAGTTAGATTTGTGAGTGAATTAAGGTGAGAAATTCAAAATGTTATAGAATTGTATGAGTATACATCTTTGGAAAAATTGGTTCACCTAGCCATCAAGGTTGAATCACAAATTTGAAAGAAAAAATCTTTTAAAAATACTTATAATGATGGCTTTTACAAATCCTCTTGGAAGGACAAAATTAAATTTCAAAATCAAGATTTTCCTTCCAATTTCGTTAAAGAATCCACCTCACAACATCAACAATCTAAAGACAACCCTTCTCCTTTTAGACCTAAATTGCCAACCAAAACCTCAAATACTCATAATGATGACTTTTACAAATCCTCTTGGAAGGACAAAAATAAATTTCAAAATCAAGATTTTCCTTCCAATATCTTTAAAGAATCCACCTCACAACATCAACAATCTAAAGACAACCCTTCTCCTTTTAGACCTAAATTGCCAACCAAAACCTCAAATACTCATAATGATGACTTTTACAAATCCTCTTGGAAGGACAAAAATAAATTTCAAAATCAAGATTTTCCTTCCAATATCTTTAAAGAATCCACCTCACAACATCAACATTCTAAAGACAACTCTTCTCCTTCTAGACCTAAATCGCCAACCAAAACCTCAAATAAAAAATGTTTTCAATGTTTTGGTTTTGGACACATAGTTGCAAATTGTCCTCATAAATGAACCATGATGGTAAAAGGGGGATAGTAGTAAGTGATCAATCTTCTAGATCTAACCCATTTACCCCTTCAAAAACCCCTAGTGAAGATGAATGTGAGATACCTTGTGAAGGTGATTTATTGGTGGTAAGGCGAATGTTGGGAACAATTCAAAAACCTTTTGATGAAACCCAAAGAGAAAATATTTTTCACACCAAATTATGTTCCATGATCATAGATGCGAGTAGTTGTGCAAATATGGCAAGTATAAGAGTAGTGGAGAAACTTGGATTACCCACTATCTCTTATACAAAGCCCTATAAATTACAATGACTTAGTGAAGAGGGTGAAATAATGGTTAATAAACAAGTTCTCATAACATTTTCCATTGGAAAATATAAAGATGAAGTTTTATGTGATGTTGTGCCAATGAAAGTCACACATGTGCTTTTGGGAAGGCCTTGGAAATATGATAGAAATATTTTACATGATGGCCATACCAACAAAATTTCTTTCAAATTCCAAAGACACAAGATTAACTCAAAACCTCTATCTCCAAAAGAAGTTAACGAGGACCAAATAAAAAAGAAAACAAAAAAAGAAAATGAAAAGGGTGAGGAAAATAACAAAATCAAAATGGGTCTCATCATCTCACCACATGCGGTCAAAACGGTAATATTGGTTCGTCCAAAATAAAATTGCTTATCCTAGGTATTCTCCTTGCTTATCTTTTCCACCCACTAATAGTTCTAAATAATTGAAATATTTGTTAGAGAAATTTGTGGATGATTTTCAAAATCCTCCTAAAGGTTTACACCTTATAAGAGGCATTACACATCAAATTCAATTTCTCCCTAAACATTCTCTACAAACATAACATGTATATAGAACTAATACGTAAAAACTTCAAAAGGTTAACGCACATAATTTTGATTCACTTCATACCTTTCAAAACCTTCTTATCTTTTATGTGAACAAACTAACTATGTTATCAATATGAGTTCTAAATTTGAGGATGAATTCTTTCCAACCTGGAGGGCCTGATATTACCCAACTTTACAAGAAGCTGACCATGAACCCAAAAGACTATTTAAGGCTTGGTCAAACATCTTAGGCGGAGACACAAGGCCCCACCATCAAACAGAAGATCCTCAGGAGAAGAACAACTGACATGGACCAGAGTATTAATTTTTTTTCCTTCTAGTCTTTTTAAGACAAGTTTAATATCTAATCAATTGGGCTCACATTGACCCAATTAGAAGAATAAGCTAGCTTAGGCTTCTAGAAAGGGTTTCTAGAATATCACCCATTTGTCACCCATGTGCTCACCTTTGACCTAGATTCTAGAAGACTCCCCCATTTGCTCACATTTGACCTAGTTTCTAGAAGCTTGTAGTCATTTACGCCCCTACCCTTCCTCTATTCCTCTCCAAGGCACTCATATCTATAAATAGGGTGTCTCCCCTCTCATAAAATACATTGAATTTTGAAGTAAAGAAATTCCATTTGAGTGAATCTAAAGTGAGAGAGAGTAAAGGGTTATGTTTTCTTTAGTTATTGCAGGGTTAAAAAAACTAAAGAGTACTTGAAATTATTCAAAATCAATTTCAATACTTCCTAAAGTCTCATAAGCTAGTTATACTACCTATAATAACATAAATAAATAAATAAATAATAATAATAATAATAATAATAATAATAATAATAATAATAATAATAATAATAATAATAATAATAATGGTGATGATAATAGAAAATGTTGAAAAGTAAAAAAAATATTATAAATTTATTTTATAAATAAAAATTAAAAATAAAATAAGTTTTTAGTTAAGTTGAATGTGCATGTATTATATATTTAGTCAACTATATGTGAAAAAAATAACTAATTATTTAAGTGAGTAATTAATTATCATGTAATTGATTATGTAAGAATCGAGTAATTTGGTTTAACAATACATATAGCATCCACACAAAAATTATACACTTTATTATAAACTGAAAAAAGTCTAATCTCTTTCAAAATACAAATTAAATACTATATATATATATAATAAATATAAATTTTAAAAAGATAAAATCCTAATCTCTTTTTTAAAAGTTGTTGCAGATGTTGCACCAACACTAGGCTCTAGTATTTGGTGACAATGTAGCACCTTTAATGCTATGTCAAAAGTTCTTGGCCTTAATTGCTTTTGGAGGATCTAGTGTTATATCAACAACATCTTATTTTTACTTCTTTTATGCAAGATGGATCAACAGCTTTAATAAATTTATAACTAATGTATTCACTCACTTACACAATGTTGGTAATTTAGGTATCACTGGACAATTTCTTTGAGTACTTTTAAAAGAGAGAATTATAAAGTATAATGAAATTAACAAAAAAAGTAAAATTAGTTTATGTCTAAGTTAAAAATAAACTTTTTAAAAATTATATACGAGAGCCATTATAAATACATAATTCTCCTTTAGGCATAGCTTTCATCTCTGGAACGGAGACATATATAATGATTATTTTAATAAATACAAAGTAAATACACAACATTGTGGATTAACAATATATATAATATGCAGCTATTTTTTTTAACAATAGTATATCATTGGTAACTACAAAAGATAATTTGGTAACCAACAATAATGTATACAGGCACATTTGACTCCTAAAGTTTTTTTTTTTTTTTCAAAAATTGAACATCTACATATCTCAACGACGTCCTTTTTAAGTTATCCTAATTATATATATATATATATATATATATATATATATAAACAACCAATATATAAAACTTTGAAGCTTCTTAAGTACCCAAACTAGTCATATAAACAAATACATGTACATAATAAAACTACTACTTGGAAAATTAGATCATCTCTATTTGGATAGTTATTTCACTGTTATTTGTAATACTGTCTTATAAAATAGTACACACATATACTATATAAATTATATTTGTATCAGTATTAATTAAGAAAAGGTGTATCTCAATAAAAAAAGGTGTATTTAATTTTTTTTAAGACTCATATTAATCTTGATAGACATATGATTTCTTTATCTATATGATTAAATGATTATTTCATTAATGAATTTTCTTCTTGATATTTTATCTCTTGAGTTATGAGTTATTGGGCAATCCAAATAGGTTATCTCCAAGTAACAACTTTAAGAAAATAAATTTGTGAGTTTTCTTTCTTATGTTTATATATTGTTTAACTCTCTTTTTCTACTTAATGTAGGACTATTAAGAGTTGAACTTCAAGTCTAATCTAATCTTATAAAACTTGCTTATAAGGTGAAGTTTGCACCAACTTATACTATTAAATGTCCATATCTCTAATCGGTATAGGATCTTCAACACACCCCGTCACACCGAGACCAGTCAACTCCTGCATGAGACTATGTATTTAGGGGTGGTTCGACAGAGGTCCGATAGCGGGTGGCACAATAGGTCCAATACAAACATTTGCTAGGATAAACTCTAAATGACTCTGATATCATATTAAGAAGTGGACTTTAAGCCTAACTAAACCTTATAAAATCGTCTTATAAGGTGAGGTTTGCACCCACTTTCTCCTGTTAACAGGGCATTAGTTCCTCTAATATGTTTTTCCACCGTTGAATTCCATCAAGCTGATCTGGTAATGCAAAATTTAGGTTTCAACAAGGTATTTCATCAAACCCATTCTACTTAGATCAGTTGCATAAAGAAGATCTGAGAGACATAAGAGACAAATATTGGCAAAAGTACCATCGAAGGTGGATTGTAATGTGGATTGATTGATATAATAGTCTCATTCAAAGTATTCAATTAAGTGATAATGGTAATTTGCGTGACACGACAACATACATGTAATGATACATTAACCATACTATTTGATGCATATTGCCTTTAGAATCGACATTCGACGACGATGTAAGTTCACTTCATTTTACTTTTTATGATGTAATTTTATTTATCTAAAATTTGACATTGTTTTCCAATAATACAACACGCCACAGGAACCCGACCAACCCTAACCATAACCTCCTTAAAACCATGTTGAGTCTTCTTCTTATGACCAACAATTTCAGGTTAGTTAGTTTGGTCATTATGGTCTTCAACAACCAGTGATGTCCACATACATGGATTGTTATCACCACTTGTCTTTTCTATTCTCCACACAAACAGGTTCCCTACACATAAAACATTTTTCCTAGTCAGCAAAATCTTTTTTCCGATCCATCAAATATGTTTGGAACTTTGACATTCACTTCTCCATGTGCATACAATCTGACATCATCCATGCACTATTGTCTTCCCACAATGCCCTCACAAGGACTCGATAATGAAGGTGACAACGATGATCACAAAAATAATAATGATGATTCCACCTTCTTTCAACCATCACCATCAAATAAGACCTAGAAGACAAACAAACAGACCACCTTGTGACACTTTCTCTAATAGATAAATTACTTAATGTAAATGTAGCAATATTCATATTATAATTAATTAAAATTATTTTCCTCTTTCTTCATTTGGCATCTATGAAATACAGACACTGATACGACACGGACACGGACACGAAGATACGTAAAATCTCTAAAATATAAGATACGGGGACACAAATCTATATATTATATAATTATGAATTATATAAATTGACAATAAAGATTTATGTGCACAAGTATGTTCCATATTATTTTTTTGAAGCAGAAAGATGTTTTTTCATGACTGGTTCACAAAGATTTGTTTCTTATTTTTATAATCATAATAACAATTTATACAATAAAGTTTGAACTGTACTAGAATTAATGTATTTTTTCTTTTTAAAATTGTGTTAGAACTATACTAGAATTGTCAGAAATCTAACAAATACTTTTTAAATTGGACACTTCACAAATACGTGTTCTACAGATGTCATACGAGTGTCGGTGTCCGATACTTGTATCGGACACCGACACGCCATTTAAGAGGAGTGTGCGATAAGTTTTCTTCAAACATTTAATTACTATTTTCTATATTTTTTAATATATCTTTTTTTTTTATAATTTCTAAAAAATTACTACTGCCCTTAACTATTTTTCAATTGCACAACATTAATTTTTAATTTTACAATTAATATTTTTATATAAAAAAAGTATACTAAAATATCAATAAGTTTTTTTAAATAATACATTAAGTTGTTATAAGAATGTCATGAAGAAAATGCAATTGAATATAAAATAACTTAGTCATGAGAGTTTCAGTATAACACAACTTTATTTAAAATAATAAAAAAGATATTGATTAACATTAATTAAATAGGTAAAACATAATTTTTTTTCTTACACTAAAATTCTCAAACTGAAACAACTTCACTTTTACTAATCCAAACTCGTGTGCACAACTTTTCACAATATTCATACCATACGGACTGACATGATTTATTAAAATCTACCAGTTTCTTTAATTTTTTTCTAAAATTTCACGAATTTCGGTTAAAAAACCATTATCAGTCCACCATTACAAATACATTTCAATTTAAGATTTAGGTCATTCTCATGGCTAAACGACAACCTAAAGATTCTACTGAGCAACCTATATTTTCCTTCCACATTTGTTCAGGTTCTATTTAAACAATCCCAACTAAGTACAGGTTTTAAAAAACATCACCAACTCACACTAGGTACAAGTCCTTCTAAGTAACCTATACAAATGATAAAACCTTTCCTCTCTATATTCAACATTTTCCGTCTTTTATGGATAACATAGGTTATTCAGGTTGTCAATTAGGTTGCTTATAAATTTTAAACCATTTAAATAAATTACAAATATCAAATTATGAGAATTTTAATTACAATAAAAAAATTGAATTTACAAAATTACCTTTGACTTCTAATGGAAACACTTAAATAAGTGTAATTATTTCCAATAAATATAAATAATTTAAAAATAAATATTTTTGATAAATAATAAAAATGTACATTTTTAATCATATATAAAATTTTAAAAAGTATAAAATAACACCTTTTCTCTCAATTTAATCTTCTTGCAAAATAGTCTTGTTTCACTTCATAAATTACCAAAAATGCGAAATAAATTCTATAAATTATTTCTGATGAAATTATTTCTGATGAAATTATTTCAAATAATATACTAATTATCAATCTGAGAAATTACATAACTTCCCTTTATGAAATTCATTATGAAGTTTTATCAAAACTAGTGTAGATTGGCCTCCTTATTGAACATTATTTTTTCTATAATTTAATATAAACTATGTAAAGAATTTTTAATTTAATATCACCTCTAACTATCAATAATTAGGCAAACATTATTTATACTTTTACTTCAAATAATTTTTATTTGAATTTTGTATTAATTAGTTTGTCATGAAACTTCCACGAATTATTAACAGACAGTCCCAAAATAGCTCCAACATGTTGAGGATGAAACCAATACTTCTTTTTACATTTCATTAAGTATTTTAGGTCTTTTTATACGATATAACTTCCCAAAATTTTCAAAATTTACCAACTATAAATTGGGGCTGCAAACCACAAATCCACCATAAAACATAATTTTGTAGGAAACTTATACTCTCAAAATAATGCTTTAAATAAAATGGAAACCAAAACAATTCCATCAATTACAATAACTTTTATAATTTACAAAAGTTAAATAAACTCCATAAAAATAACACTTACAGACATAATCATGGAGTCTCATATTTTTCATAAAATTTTATTTGAAGAACCACTAAAATATATTTATTTTTCTGAAAGAACATGATTAATAATTTTTCTGGACACAGTGAAGAACATACATGATTATGCTTTTATTGCTTGAAACTATTCATAATTGATGATCCTTTTTATCAATTCATAAAAAAATCTTTTTATTAAGGTGAATTTAATTGATATTTAATTTTTTTATAATAACATTTTAAATATTTTTTAATTTGAATTTTAAAAAATTATATATCAAACTATATAAGTTTTGAAAGGATTTTATATACAAGAATTTGAAGGATTCCATGCATTTATAAATCATAAGTAAATGGTATCTTTACTTTTTTTTATGGTAAAATGCATTTTTATATATTGTTTTATTATACAAACTTACGTGTATGAAAGTGACATATATAGTGTAAACATTAATTGAGAAAGATAACAAATGAATAATAAGGATCGATTAAAAAAATAAATTTAATACAAATTATAATAACTAATTTCAATTTAGGTTTTATGTATCTAAAGTGTTAGGAACTTCTCTCTGCATAAACATTTTCTCGTTCTTGGATCTGAACAATAAAGTTATAGATTTACCATACTAAAAATATAAGTTTTATTCAGAAAATTTACGTGAAGGGTTTAATTACACAGATTTATTGTCAAAATAAAAAAAAAAGAAAAATTATTACAGATAAGTCGTGTTGTCACTATTTCACATTTATAAAATTATTATAAAGTTACAAGATTTTAATTAAAAAAAAAAACCTTTAGTATTGATGGTGAAGTTGTTCTAAACTTACACGACTTTGTTTAGTGATTGAAAATTAATTTTGATGTTAAATGAAGTTGTGTGAAAGTAAACAAATTTAATTATACAAGGAGGGAGGGAGGGAGGGAGGGAGGGAGGGAGGGAGGGAGGGAGGGAGGGAGGGAGGGAGGGAGGGAGGGAGGGAGGGAGGGAAGGAAGGAAGGAATATGTGAAATCCGCATACAAATGTCAAAATAAGCAAGTTAGAGATCCTCAATCTGAAGTGTTTAAACTCTTGTGGAAGGCAAAGACATTCCCAAGCGTAGTCACGACAGCTTGGAGGGTACTTGTGGGTAGAATGCCTACAAGAGTGTGCTTGAGCAGGAAAGGGGTGCTGATGACCTCTACGTCTTGTCCTTTATGCTAGTTGGAGGAGGAGTCATGTCAACATCTTTTCTCGGAATGCAAACACGCTCAACGGGTATGGTCTTTGTGTTTTAATTGGATAGGTATTTTATCTGTCCAACATAATGATATAAAAGCGCACTTCCAAAGCTTTTTCTTATTCCAAGTTAGTAGCAAACAAAATCTGCTATGAAAAGGTGTTTGGGCAAATGTTATTAAGAGCATATGGGATCAAAGAAACATGATTGTTTTCCAGCACGGGGGTAGTAGACGTGGAGGAAGTCTTCAAAAAGGCTCAACTAAAGTCTTGGCTATGGTTGAAGCATAAAATGCCTTCCTTTAACTATTCGTTCGTTGATTGGGTCCTTAATCCAATTATATGCATTAGGAGCTTCAAGTAGTTCCTCTAGGCAAGTCTTTGATGCAGATACAAGGGAATGGATTACCTTATATCGATTGCTGGAGAAGAAGGCTTTCAGTGGAATGCTGTTCATTTGTTCTGATGGGAGCAGAGGATGGGTCGAGGTGCTTATGAAGATCCAAGGACAAATCAAGCAAGCTGAAATGCTTGGAGAGGGATGCTTTGGTGTTGGAGGTCTGAAAGTGTTAGGCATCTTGGGAGAAGTTGAGATAGCTCTGGTGCTTCAATAGCTTTCGAGAGTATGCACTATCCTTTTAGCTCATTCTCACCCACAAGTGAGCTGGTGTAAACATCACTAGTCTAGTTGTGAGAGAGCTGGAACTGGTTTAGTGGTGCATGACATGCTTGCTGGAGCTTTGAGGCTGCTCATCATGTACATACAACTACGGTTTTTTGGTCTTGGCATGGGTAAGTTGGGAGCAAGGCTACAACAGATGAAGATATGGAAGGTGGTGTTACGGAAGGACAATAGTAGGTGTATGATAGGTGCTGGCTGTGGATGATGGTATTTGGTTTTTTTAGCTGGAAGGGGAGCTGGTGGTCTTGGAAGAACATGCTTGGGTAGAAAAGTGTGAGGTTGTTTTGAGTGTAAGTGAAATCACCATTTTTTGGAGCCTGTTGCAGTTGAGAATATATATCAAGCACTTTGGTTTTTTAGTGTTGGTTCTTCTCATGAATTTGTTGATGGGCTAAGCGACTTGCGTAGGTGAAAGATAGGATGGTATTTTGTAAGGCAAGTTACTTCGGGGTACTTGCTGGCTTTTCCACTGCTATTTAGGCATCCTTAGGATTTAGTTTTAAGGGATAGGTCACAAGCTAAGAGCACCCTTCTCACGCTTGCATGGAGGATAGGTTTAGTTGGTTTGTAAGCTCAATCCTGCTTCTATGATTCTGTTTTTTGCAAGGTTTAGCTATGTATCTATTGTTGCAGGTATAGCCTCTTTATGGTTGCTCAGTGGTATAACCACTTTGTGGTTTGTAAACGGGTTGGGATATCCCTAAAGTATCCCTCTTAATTTAATTTATTCATTGCTAATCGGAAAAAAAGTGATTCCAATGAGTAACTTTATAAGTCATGTATTTGAGTTGACTTTGAACCCATATTTTGAAGATTTTCTACTACCAATAAGGATTGATTCATTACAAGAAAAAAATATTTTAATGGAGGTTATGCAGCGGAGGTTAATATAATCCTAGGAATTGATTTAATTAATGGATTTTTTTTTCAACCTTCGCTAAATTCCAAAGGTTATTCTAAAGTCTCAGCAAAATAACGGAGATTTTTTTTAAAAAAATTGTTAAATTTTAAAGGGATTTTTCAGAAACCTCAGTAAAATAACGGAGGTTTTTTAACCTTCGTTAAATTCCAAAGGTTTATTCTAAAATTTCACCAAAATAACAGAGGTTTGTTTAACTTTCGTTAAATTCCAAAGGTTTATTCTAAAAGCTCAGCAAAATAATAGAAGTTTTTTTAACCTTCGTTAAATTTCAATGGTTTATTTTACAACCTCAACAAAATAACAGAGGTTTTTTAAACCTTCGTTAAATTTCAAATGTTTATTCTAAAACCTCAGCAAAATAACAGAGGTTTTTTTAACATTCATTAAATTCCAAATATTTATTGTAGAACCTCAATAAAACGCTTCAGATTTTTCAAACTTCAATAAATAAATATAATTAAATCTATTTATAAATAAATAATTAAAAACTATTTAGTTTTGATATATTTTATAACTAAATTCTCTCAATTTTGAAAATGTAACCTTACATTACAAATAAGTTTTTTAAAGTTTCAAAAATTTATTTTAAAAACTCACCAAAATAACCTTGGATAATAAGAATTTCAACAAGTAATATTGGATGATAAGTATTTCAAGAGTATTTGCTGGTAGTTGGTTTATATAATTCTTAGTTTTTTATTACGAGCTCATTCTTTAAAATACCTAACTTATTTTGTTTTAGCTTTTGATGTACATATATTTTATGTGCAATTTTAGTTTTAGTTATAATTGTTAATATTTAATTCTCATAATTTTGAAATATTTTAAATTAGAGCCCTTATTTTAAAATGTATCCAATAATTAATTCATCGGGAAAGTGAGAAGTGATAAAGTTAATTTTTCTCCTTGCAATATGTTCTTGCAATCTTTAAAGCCCTCGAAGCCAAGAACACACATGGCTTTGAAACCCACATCTGATAGATAATGCAAACATTTAGGATATATAAAGTAGTGATAAATACCAGTTGTTGCCGAGCTAGTTAACGGTGGTTTGTGACTCGAGTTAGGGTAGTAAGGTATGGAAGAAGCAATGATAATGCCTTATTTAGTGTTTCTTCTCCTTAGATATAATAGACATAAGTGTGGTTGAATTGTTATTCCTTGCTAGAACTGTCGTCGGTGACCATTGAGTCTGTGTCGAAGAGCAGTGTGTCTATGGAGGAAGAGAAAAGTTAGGAGGATCGTTACCGACGATGGAAATGGTGGTTGAAGGTTATTTCATATGACAAGTCAATTTACGGAAAATTTGAAACTCATGGTATTTTACGAAAGTTCATAAACCCATGGTATTTAATGGAGGTTTTGAAACCCATGGTATTTTACTGAGGTTTTTAAACCCACAGTATGTTACAAAGGTTTTTAAACCTACATTATTTTATGGAGGGTTTAAACTATGTTATTTAACAGAGGTTTTTAAACCCATGGTATTTTACGAAGGTTCTTAAACCCCATGGTATTTAACAAGGGTTCTGAAAGACTTTTCCCGAAGTTTAAAAAACCACTAGGGAACACCTTCACCGGGGATGGTTTAGCGAGGAAAATTGCAACCCTATGTAAATGACTTAATATAGGTTTTAACCATGGATAATATAAAAATAAACCTCGTTAAAACAATTTTTTCTTGTAGTGATTCATTCAAACTATGTTTTTGTTTTTATTCTCTGAACTTGATAGCATCTCCTTCATCTAAAATAGGTTTTTCTTTCAATTTTGGTGAGAGTTGGCAGAAGCTATTGGAAGTGATGAGTCAAGGAGAGCTCCATTGGAGCCATGAATTCCTTGTAGTTGTCATGAAGAGTGTGGAGAGTGATTGGTTCAACCATATCACTTGGAAGAGGTGGAAGATGAGACCAAAGGTGTCTATTCTAGAAAGGCTAGACAAGAGAGTGTTTGTTGAAGATAGGCTTTGACGTCTCCAAATCTATGATGATTGCTTGAAGGCCTAGGTGTTGCTTGTGTGTGTGTGTTCTAGGTAGTTTGAATTTGTAAATCCACTCTTTGTTATGACCCAAACTAGTTTTAATTAAGATCTTTTGTAAAAAAAGTGTTTTCTAAAGAAGTGGAAAAACAACCAGTTGTTTTATCGTTTCAATCGGTTGTTTTACACTTAGTGTTTTTTGGAAAAGATTTGAAAAACTTGACTTTGTTTGACTTTGCTGTCAAACTAATTCAACCGGTTGTTTCGAGAAATCAATCGATTATTTTTTGAAAATCCTTAACGAAATCTGTTAAGTTTGTTAAATCTGTCTTATATTATTCAAAACTGATTTGACTCTTGGATTAAATGTTTTTAACAGCTTTTTGGAGTATAAATAATCTGTTATACGCTCCTAGGTTTTATGAAATCAGATTATACTTTTCAAATTAGTTTTTTCCAAGATTGCTTCAAGCTTTAGATTATTTTAAAGAGTGGAATGGGATTGCTCTGTATCTTTTGAATTCAATCTTTTGACTGTATCAGGTGTGATCATTCCTTTTTCTCTTTTGATCTCTATAATTCTGTAAAGACTGGTGTGTGCAGATCTAAAAGGTGTTCTGATCTGTGTTGTGTTGTTAGCCAAAGGAGGTGTGTGTTCTTGAAGGATTCAAGATCACCTCTTTGGTGTGTGGTTTGTAATCAAGGTTTTTGATTGCTTAGAGGTTTCTGGGAACTAGATGTAGCTCTTAGTTAAGAGTGAACCAGTATAGATTTGTTGTGTGATCTTTCTATCCCTTATCTTCTTTAAATCTGTTTTAGATTGTGTTTTATTCCCTGTTGATAAAATCAACTGGTTGATATTCTGGAATCAACTTAAAATAGTTTTATTTGTTGGCTGATCTGGTTTCTTGTTCTTTGATTCATTGAACTTCACTCTACCTTCAATATTTGCAAAAACCGTTTATAAACAATTCATCCCCCCTCTTCTTTAAGGCCTATAATTTCAACAAATGGCATCAAGAGCTAGTTTCTTGAAAGTCATTCAACTTTTGATCTAAAAATATGTTTTCATGGCTGATAAACTACCTTTTGGGGAAGGTGCTTCTATTAATAGACCACCTTTGTTTTGTGGTGTAAATTACCAGTTCTGGAAGGTAAGGATGAAAATCTTTGTAGAATTAATTGATAAAGTAATTTAGGATACAACTAAAAATGGTCCTTTTGTTTCTATGCTTGAAAATGACAAAGTGATTTATGAAAAACCTTGGTCCCAATGGACTGAGTATGAAAGCAAAAAGGCTCAATATGATTGTTTTGCAAAGAATATTATTACATCTGCCTTAAGTTATGATGAGTTTTTCAGGGTGTCACAATGTGAATCAGCAAAGGAAATGTGGGATACTCTAGAAGTCACTCATGAAGGAACAAATGACGTGAAGAGAGCAAGGAAGCATGCTCTCATTCAAGAATATGAGGTGTTCTGAATGCAGAAAGGGGAGACAATTGCTGAGGTACAAAAGAGGTTTACCCATATTTTCAACCACCTCACGAGTCTTGAGAAGATGTGTGAAAAAGAGGAAATCAACATCAAAATCCTCAAGTTCCTAGACAGATCTTGACAGCCCAAGGTCACCACTATCTCTGAGGATTTAACCTCTATAACCACTGCCTCACTGTTTGGAAAGCTCAGAAAACATGAGTTAGAAAATTCACTGTATGGAATATATTCCATATCTTCTTGGAAAATTAAGAGTTTTTATGACTAGTCAATTCTCCATGTGTTGGTCATGTGAATTTTGTTCAAAGGTTGATGTGGGTCAGTTATTCCTTTGAAAAAATTCTTTTTTTTTTAAGAAATCAACCCACTAAAAGCCAAACTATGTAACTACTTTTACTACTTATATAAATAAGTTGTTTTTCTTTACAGAATCAACCCATTGATTACTCCTCTACATTCATATCAAATCTGCTGTCATCTTTCTTTTCCTTGTGAAATTTCTTCCTTTCTCCATGGATTCAACACCTCCCTCCTCCAAAATCATGAAGACTTGTGGTTTAAAAAGGGGTGGGAAAGTTGGTTTTCGGGAGAAGATGACAAGATTGATTAATACCTACATGAAACAAGTAGGAAAGCCATCAACAATCCAAAGCTCATCTCATTCAACTGGCTGAAAGAACAAAAGCTTACTAAAGTAAGAAGTCTCTTAAAAGAGCAGTTGTTGAAAAGATTCTTGGAGATCTTAGTGAACATCTATCCTGACCTTGTAAGAGTCTTCTTCACTAATCTCAAAATTATTAACATCACTTCACATGTGAAAGGGGTTGACATGGAAATAACTCTTGAAGTCTGGACTGCCTACACTGGTTTGAAGCATGATGGTTTGATGATAAATAAAGGGAATATTGGAGTGGTTGAAGAATCCAACAAAATGCAGTTCTATAGACGCTGTTTGAAGAATCCACAATACAAAGTGAGAAACTTCTCTGTGGGAGGCTTGAGGCTAAACGATAGGCTTATGGCCTTCATTGTTACATGGATGTTGATTGCAAGAGGAAGTAATCACTTTGTGCTGACTGAGGAAGATCCTGTTTTCATTTATTGCATCATGAACAAGGTCAAGATAAACTGGATCCATATCATCAAAGAACATATGCTAAAATCCATGAGGTTAAGTGATTACCACTATCCTTATGCTATCCTTATTTTTAAATTTCTGCATTACTTTGAAGTTGATCTTGAGGAGGAGCAATCTGAAGTGGTCAAAACATCACTTGAAGTAAATAATGGCTCCCTGAGCAAGATGGGTTTCACCAAAATTGGTGGAAAGTGGGTCATCAAGGATGGTGATCAAGCTGGATCCTCCAGCGGAGCTCATGCTGAAGATGGTGGAGAAGAGCAAGCTGATATTGTTGTTGTTGTTGGATTCCAAGTTGGAGATGATGATGCTGGTCCAAGTGCTGGAATCATGGGAGAACGCATCACCTCTATGTCTCCATTTGAAAGATTGATGTTGAGAAGGATGGAAAACTTTGCTGATGAACAAAGGAGTCATCATGAGTTCTGTGTGGCACGTTTTCATAACCTTTATGAGTAGATTGAAGCTATTCAAAATCAGATTTTTGAGCTACAATATGCCAGAGAATGATTGAAGTCTTTTAGTGCTAATTTACCGAACAAGTTTTTATGTTATTTTTATCTGCTGAACAATTGCTTTTAATTTCTTTTTTTACTCTATTTGTGAAGACAAATAGGGAGAGAATTATTTGGTTTGTATGCTACTACATCTATTTTAATCTGGTTTAAAACTGTTCAATATGTTGTTGCAGAAAACTCTGATTGTGCACCTCATTCACATTATTTTTTCAGACTAATTTTGTTGGTTTTCTTGATGAGAATCACATGGTGAAAACTGGTTCAGTGGTGCAAGAGGAACCTCAATATGAATGCTCTCTAGTACATGCATTTTGTTTGTTTTGTAGGTAAATTCAAATAGATCAACACAAGCAAATCAGAAATTTGTCTTCATCAAACAAGGGGAGATTGTTGAAGATAGGCTTAGATGTCTCCAAATTTATGAGGATTGCTTGAAGGCTTGGGTGTTGCTTGTGTGTGTGTTCTGGGTAGTTTGAATTTGTAAATCCTCTATTTGTTATGATCCAAACTAGTTTTAATCAAGATCTTTTGTAAAAAGAGTGTTTTCTAAAGAAGTGAAAAAATAACCAGTTGTTTTATCATTTCAATCGGTTGTTTTACACTTAGTGTTTTTTGAAAAGCTTGACTTTGTTTGACTTTGCTGTCAAACTAATTCAACCGATTGTTTTTTGAAAATCCTTAACAAAATCAGTTAAGTTTGTTAAATATGTCTTAAATGATTCAAAACTGATTTGGCTCTTGCATTAAATGTTTTTAACAACTTTTTGGAGTATAAATAATCTATTATACGCTTCTAGTTGTTATGAAATCAGATTATACTTTTCAAATTAGTTTCTTCCAAGATTGCTTCAAGCTTTGGATTTTTTTAAAGAGTGGAATAGGATTACTCTGTACTTTTCGAATTCAATCTTTTGATTGTATCAGGTGTGATCATTCCTTTTCTCTCTTGATCTTTGTAATTATGTGAAGACTGGTGTGTGCAGATCTAAAAGGTGTTTTGATCTGTGGTGTGTTGTTAGCCAAAGGAGGTGTGTGTTCTTGAAGGATTCAAGATCACCTCATTGGTGTGTGTTTGTAGTCAAGGTTTTGATTGCTTAGTGGATTGCTCAGAGGTTTCTGAGAACTGGATGTTGCTCTTGGTTAAGAGTGAAGTAGTATAAATTTGTTGTGTGATATTCTATCCCTTATCTCCTTTAAATCTGGTTTAGATTGTTTTTTATTCACTACTGATAAAAACAACCGGTTGATTCACATAAACAACCGGTTGATTTTATGGAATCAACTTAAAACAACTTTATTTGTTGGCTGATCTGGTTTTTTGTTCTTTGATTCTTCATTGAACTTCACTCTAACTTCAATATTTGCGAAAAACGTGATGGAAGAGGGCCAAGCACAACCTTCCATGAAAGGCAAGAGCCAAGTCAAGAGCGTCTAAGATCAAGCTAGGAGCGTCTAAGACCAAGCTAGGAGCGTCTAAGACAAGCTAGGAGCGTCTAGGACAAGAAGACCAAGCTAGGAGCGTCTAGGACAAGAAGACCAAGCTAGGAGCGTCTAGGACAAGAAGACTTGGATCAAAGCTATGAATGGGAGAGTGGCATACTAGCACATATTCTGTGAAGGCTCATCAAGTGTAGTTTAGCTTTAATTGGGGTGTAAAGAGCATAACCATGTGGACAAATGTTTATTTTTCTGCACATTAGAATTAAGGAGGAGTTAACCTTGATTAGCTAAAGGTTTCTAGAAGCCTTCACTAATCTAGGGACGGTTTTGTGAAGCCATGTGCACCCATGTGCTCCATGGGCCCATGTGCCACTTCTTTACATTTCATTTGGCTTACATTTGTGTAGCATTTAGGTCATCAAATCTGGTCCTCTTTAGCCTATAAAAAGAGGAGCCTACACCTTGTATTTTCAAGATTAATGAGTGCCATACATTGCCTTTGCCTAGTTTCTAGGACCTAATCTTCTCTACACCATCTACCAAGGGGGCTGGTCGAACCTCCCTCTTTCCATACACTTCATGCACCTTCAAGGTCACCACAACTCCTAGGAGGACCTTGCCCACTTTCACCATTAGCTTCCGCACCATTTTCACCAAACATTCAAGAAGAGCTCCTTGAGAATGCCATCCCAAAACGTTTATTAACAGTTCACCCCTCTCTTGTTTAAGGCCTACAATTCCAATAGTGCTTAGGCTTACAATTTGACATCATAACACTGATACATTTGATCTACTAAAACATGAGCCAAGAACCCCAATTTATAGGTTAAAGGGTCGGCCAAGTTACAAGCAAAAGAGTGGGAAAATTTAAATACAAAAGGTTTGAATTAGGCATCTAAATCAAGTCACAAGGCAAGCATGATCAAGGTGTGCTCCATGTGACCTAATTAGGTATAATGACCTACATAGGGTTTAATGTGGGTTGTAATTAAGCCCAATTATATCCTAGGTAGGTTTTAGAAACCTAACCCTAACTTCAAACAAAAAACAAGCAAAAATCCTACTATACTTTTAAGCAAGAAAATTTAAATCCTAATGTATAATTTACACTAGGTCATGGCACTTTTGAACATGTATAAGAGAGTTTCTCTACCATTAGTAGTAGAGTCCCAATCTTCTTGTATTCTCCTTTCCACAACTCTAGTGGTTGGTCATGAGCTGAGAGGCCTTTTCGATCCCTCTTGAAAAGGATTTGTCCTCAAATCAAAGGTCTCTAGCTCATCATTTGTGCTACCCTTAAAATGTGTTAGATCTATAACATTAAAAGTAACATGTACTCCATATTCTTCATGTAGATCTAACTGTTACACATTATTATTGACTCTCTTTAGGACTTGGAAAAGACCATCTACTCGGGAACTAAGCTTAGACTTCCTTTGACTAGGGAATCTATCATTTATAAGATGCAGCCACACCTAGTATCCCTCTTTTAAAACTATCTCTCTCTTCCCTTTATTATTATGCTTGATGTATTTTTCAGTTTGTTTCTGTATTTGATTTTTAATTCTTTCATGTATTTTCTTAACAAATTCAACTTTTGTTACCCCTTCCTTATGCACAAATTCATTGGATTAGGAAAAGGTAACAAATTCAAAGGAGTGTAAGGATTAAAACTATATACAACCTCAAATGGAGAAATATTAGTAGTCTTATAGACCAATCTATTGTATGCAAACTCTACATGAGGAAGGTACTCATCCCAAGATTTGTGGTTTCCTTTCATGATCAACCTAAGCATAGTTGATAGAGATCTATTTACTACCTCTATTTGTCCATCAGTTAGACAACTTGCATGACCTTTAGATACTTTCACATTTACAAAATGCATCTTCTGATTTTCACACGTGTAAGCATTGTTTATTTCATTTACACTTGTGTCTTGTACAAATATTCATCTACTCTTTGAGAAACATTTGTTGTCTTTTTCTCTTGCATAGACCATGTATATTCTTCATATACATCTAATGCTTCTTGTAAACTACACCTAAGCTTCTTATTTGTCTGACACTTCTTGTACAATATGTCTAGTCTTCAAATGCATGTGTATGACACTTCTTGTACATTATGTCTAGTCTTTATATGTATGCATCTAGTGCTTCTTGTAAACCATGTCTACTCTTTGTAAACTACCCCTACTCTTCGTATGCATGCATATAATGTTTCTTGTACATTGCATCTAATCTTTGTATGCATGCGTTTGATACTTCTTGTAGACTCGTAGACTCTGTCTACTTTTTTCTTAATTTTTTTTTGTCTAAACTTCTTATGCATGCGTATAGTGCTTTGTCACCCTTTCTCTAATCCTTTAATCCATTAAATTTATATCACTTATTTCATATTAAGTAGCTTTGTTTGATATATGAAAGCATGATATTTATTAACATTAAAATCATGAATGTTTTATGACAAGAATTTGTGTATGATCATATAAAAACTTGTTTATACCTTAATTAATATTATATATATATATATATAATTAACTTAAATTATTTTCATATACTAAGAATTTCCTACCCTTTAACATATGTTTGAACACTGTTATTTTTATTATACTTTATTATTTTTTCTTGTTTGTTGTTTTCCTCATAATTTATGATTGATCTATTTTCAACTTGTTAACCATAAACGGATCTAAACCAAACCATGTTACTCAAATTTGATTATGGCATGGCTATGATTAAAAAATATATATTTAAAAAGGTAGTAAGTCAAAGAACATTAGATATAGAGAAATAATCCAAAAAAAATTATAGAAAAAAAAATTAGAACAATAACTAAAAAAATGACATGAATGTCTTTCGAATTGTAAGAATCAAATATAATGTTATAGTGAGTTGAGATCGAAAACTTTTTAAATAAGAGTAAAAGTTATCATATTTGGGTTAGATTATTTCATGTGAATGATATTTGTACACACAAATTCATTCAAATTGAATGATGGAGTTCTCATTGACTTCTTAATAAATTCTTCAGTTGAAATTGAATTATGCATGAAGATATGGAAGGTAGTGGAAGAATTATATCAAATAAATGTATGAATCGTGAGCAATGATAGGAGAATGGTGCTAGGAAGAAGGTTAGACCAACCCTCTAGCAATTTCCCTAGGTTTCTCAACTGTGAGAGTGAGAGCAAGAGATAAGAAAACTAAGAGAGAGTAAGAGGTAGAGACCTGCGCTGGCTTCGGTCATTGATTTCGGCTCAAACAGTCTTTCCGGTGGTTTATGCTGTGGCTTCTGCCCTCGTGAGTTGTGTTCCCTTAATTTACAGTCATAGAAAGTGATACATGGAGAGAACCAGGGGCAGAGAGAACCAAGGCCAGAAGGGCAGAGCAAACTCTAGAAAGTGGCATGGAGACCATGGATCATCACAAGATTTCACAACGTTTTTCTTCTCTAACTTTCCAAACGACTACAGTGAGACGGATATGTTTAAAATCTTCCAAAGATGGGCCAGAGTGAAAGAAGTTTTTGTATCACGTAGGCTAAATAAATGGGGAAGAAGGTTTGGCTTTGTGAGATTTTTTGACGTAAAGAATGTGAGGAGGTTGGAGAGTGAGCTTGTCAACTGTATGCCGGAAACAAAAAGCTTTATGTCAACATTCCGAAATATTGTAGGCCTCAGCTGGAAGGTGAAAGGAGTGGGAGAAGAGACCCGAGGACCACAGAAGTGGGGAGTTATAGGGGGACAGGGAAGGAACAACATAAGGAATACGGGACATCCCGGAAGAAGAATGGAAAGGAGGTATGGGTGGAGAAGCAAGGAAGCAAGTCCTTCGCTGAAGCTGTGAAAGGTTCACAACAGGGGAGGTGGAAGGAACCAAAAGCCAAAACCCTCCAACAATCTCTACCTTGGATGGAAAGAAGTGGTATTGGCCAGTTCAAGGGAGCCTTAAGTTACGAACAGGTGGGAGAGGAGTTTCTGAAAGGGGGCTTGAACAGGATACAAGTAAGGTTTATGGGGGACAACTTTGTCTTGCTGACCCCAAAAGAAGGGGATGACTTGGAAGCACTTGTAGCAGAGAACAAACAGTGGTTCGATGGTGTTTTTAGTAGTGTTAAGCCTTGGACGCCAGAGTTTGTTGTGGACCATAAGTGCGTATGGATGAGGTGTTACGGGCTGCCTATATCCTTATGGAACATGGACGGCTTTGCAAGGGCGGTGGGAAACGAGGCAACGTTGGTATCTGTCGATGATGCTACGTTATCTTGGGAAAATTTAGAGTTTGCTAGAGTGCAGGTGCGCACACTCCGAAGCAGCAGCTCTAGGTGGGTGAAACGGATGGAGTTCAATGACATAATGTATAATATAGTAATGGAGGAGGAGCCACCAGTAGGTGATGGAGGTATCTGTAAGTGCAACAACTTTGATTCCTCGGATAGTGTGTCGTCATCGGAGACCTATGTTGAAGAAACATCTCTATCGACCAATAGCTGCGAGGAGAATATCCGGCAATGGGAACGGGTTTCTTTCCGATCAAAAAGTGAGGAGGCTGAAGAGGAGGAAAAGGTAAGGGGCAAATCGGGAACAAACTTGTCAAAGCTGGCTTTTGAGATATCAAGTACAGGAAATAGAGATGGTCAGAGGAAAGGCTGTTTCTCTTGCACGAAAGAAGTGTGTGCGACGCGGATGCCTATGGAAGGCGCTGAAATAGGCTTTCTATCTGCTATTGCATGCGCCCCTGCCTATAGTTGTAGACGCTAACCTGGCCAAAGTGGTTGTAGATATCGAGTCTACCTTTTTTTCGGTCAACCGTAATGGGCAGGGCCAAGATGGAATGTTGGAGGCCCAATTTGGCGTTGGGAGGGACCCCATAGTTGCTCATGACCATGATGATGGGCCAAGGCCCGATATGGAGATCTGCGTGAGAGAGGAAGAAAGTGATGCCCAGATGTGTGGGGAACAGGGGGCACAAACAGAACCGAACCAAGCTTTTGATGACTATGAAGACGGGCCAAGGCCTGATATGGAGATATGCGCGAGAGAGAAAGAAAGTGAATCCCAGGTGTATGGGGAACAGGGGGCACGAACAGAATCGAACGAACGCGAAGGAGATGATGTCGGAAAATGCCATACCCACACCGAAGAGCCTAGGGGAGGAAGCGCACAAGCATCGAATGGTGCGGCGAGTGAGAAGGAGGACGAATACGGGATTATGGAAGAAGATGAACTTTATAGGTACGAGGAAGGTGATAACTCTGGAAAAGGAAACCAATCAGGGGATCTTATGGCGCGAATCACAGGTCCGCGTAAATCCCCGATTAGACAACGCAAGGAGAAGGGGCTTACCGAACTGGGGGACTCAGCATCAATCCAAAGGAGGTGGTCTGCAAGACTAAGTGAGAAACAAGCCCTGGTAGGCCCTGGTATACATCACCAAGAAGGTAAGATTTCTGCCTCAATCTCGGATGGTGACATAAATAATTGCAATTTCCGTCTTTGTGAACAAGTCAATGGGGCGGAACCAGTAGAATTGTGGGAGGTGGGAAAACTAACAGGGCTTGTTTGCCATGGGGATGAAGTGGAAGTTGTCCAAGAATACGTGTGTTTGGAAGAGAGGGATACTAAGGAGGTGAAACATGCCAAGGAGGGTGATAGGGAAGGTCTGCTATGATAATTATAAATCTGAACCTTAGAGGAATGGGGGGTGGTACCAAGGCTAGGTATTTGAATCATTTAATATCTAGAGAGGGAGCAGAATTTGTTTGTTTACAAGAAACTAAAGCAATGCAGTGTTCGGATGCCAAGTGTTACTCGCTTTGGGGGGATAACAAAGTTGGATGGTTACACTACGAAGGGGACAATGGGGGAGGAAGTTTGCTTTCGATGTGGCACAAAGATGTTTTCATCTATGATAGTCATGTGATGGGGAAGGGGTTTATATTCGTTTTTGGGTTGCACGTTAAAGCTAATTGTAGGTGTGGGGTGGTAAATGTCTATGCCCCATGCTCACTGAGGGAGAAGAAGGTGTTGTGGGGGGAACTGACACGCATCAAACTGGCTTATCAAGATTTGATTTGGTGTTTTTGTGGCGATTTCAATGCTGTTAGAAGCCTAAGTGAAAGGAAAGGCACAAGGGAAAGGGAGTCTCAATCAAGCGAAATAAGAGATTTCAACCGGTTTATTGACACCAATCTTCTAATCGAGTTACCTTATGTCGGGAAGAATTTCACATGGTTCAGTTCCAATGGGATGGCCAAGAGTAGGCTTGACAGAATATTGGTATCCGAAGATTGGATGCATATTTGGCCAAGCTGCAAACAGTATGTGCAACACAGGGAAGTCTCCGATCATTATGCATTAGTAGTAAAATCTGTGGATAAGGATTGGGGCCCTAAACCCTTTAGAACAATTGACGCTTGGTTGTCTGAGAAAGGCTTTATGAAGATGGTGAAGGACAGATGGTCGGCTTATCCAGCACAGGGGAATAGCTTCATGAAGGTTAAAGATAAACTGAAATGGTTGAAGGGGGACTTAAAAGTGTGGAACAGGGACACTTTTGGCAATATGAAGACGAACAAAAAGAGGATTCTACAAGAGATTGAGGATTTGGACTGCCAAGACTGTAATGGCAACTTTGTGGAAAGTGAGAGACTGAAAAAGATCGACTTAGTGGGTCATCTGAAGGAGATTGATAATAAGCTTGACTCTCTTTTACGCCAGAAGGCTAGAGTGAGGTGGTTCAAGAACGGGGACTTATGTACAAAGTTCTTCTACTCAACACTGAGGTGGAGAAGAAAAAGGAATGAAGTGAAGGGTGTTGAGGTTGGGGGCCTGTGGTGTGAGGAGCCTAGCACAGTACGAACGGAAGCAAGAAGGTTGTTTGATAATAGGTTCAAAGCAACAAAAGACCTACGGGTTAGACTTGATGCAGTTGAGTTCAAGTACCTATCTATGTCAGATAATCTGAGCCTGGTAGAGGGATTCACTGAGAAGGAAGTGAGGGAGGCGGTGTGGCAATGTGAAGGCTCAAAAAGCCCAGGACCTGATGGGTTTAACTTCAATTTCTTAAAGAAGGGGTGGGAGTTCGTGAAGGGTGACTTCATGGAAGTTATGAACTTATTCCATGAAACAGGGCGTATACCGAAGGGGTGCAATGCGTCCTTCATTGCGCTTATCCCTAAAGTAAGGAATCCTGTTTTTCTTGATCAGTACAGACCAATCTCCCTTGTAGGGGCTATGTACAAAATCATATCCAAAGTGTTGGCTGAAAGGATCAAGAAAGTCTTGCCTACGGTTATTGATGATTGTCAGTCGGCCTTCCTGAAGAACAGAGGGATTTTAGATAGTGTGCTAATGGCTAACGAAGTGATTGAGGACATCAGAAGATGTGGGAAAAGTGGGCTATGCTTAAAGGTGGATTTCGAAAAAGCCTATGACTCGGTTAGATGGGAGTTCCTCTATGATATGCTGAATAAGATGAGGTTCCATAGAAAGTGGATCAGGTGGATTCAAGGCTGTTTAGAAAGTGCCTCTATCTCAGTATTAGTGAATGGGAGCCCGACAGAAGAATTTCAACCTAAGAGAGGGTTGAGACAGGGAGACCCACTAGCTCCCTTTCTTTTTCTGATTGTTGCGGAAGGATTGGCTGGGTTGGTAAGGCAAGCAGTGAAGGCAAATCTACTATCCGGCCTTAGGATTGGTAGACAAGAGGTCGAGTTAAGCATTTTACAATTTGCTGATGACACTTTGTTTCTGTGCAAGGATTCCTTTAGTAATGTGGTGACTCTAAAGGCTATTCTCAGAGGGTTTGAGATAGCCTCTAGTCTTAAGATTAATTTCCATAAATCCAAGCTTGCAGGCATTAATGTGCCAAGGAACAATATCCTATGTTACATGAAGACATTGAATTGTGATCAGATGATAGTGCCTTTCAAGTATCTTGGGATCGAGGTCGGAGGCAACCCAAGGAGGAAGAAATTTTGGGAGCCAGTCATTGACAAGTTAGAAGCTCGGCTTAGCACGTGGAAAGGGAGATTCTTATCAATGGCAGGCCGAATTTGTGTCATTAAATCTGTTCTTAATGCCGTACCCCTATATTACTTGTCTTTGTTTAGAGCTCCGGTCTCAGTCTGTAAAAACATTATTAGTATCCAAAGGAGATTCCTGTGGGGTTGGGGGAAGGAAAAAAGGCCGATATCATGGGTAAGTTGGAAAAACGTGTGTAAACCAAAAAGAGGAGGGAGGACTGGGTATCATAGACATACGTGACTTCAACTATGCTTTATTGGCCAAATGGAGATGGCGTTGGCTCTCGGATGAGAAAGGAAGATGGAAGGACATTTTGGAGTCGAAATATGATGGAGGAAGCGAGGTTATGCAATCCTCTCTTAAGTTACAGTCATGGTGGTGGAGGGATCTCCATAAAGTATGCACAGAAGGAATAGGAGACGGATGGTTCCAAGCCGAAATGGGATGGACCCTAGGATCCGGCGAAAAAGTAAAATTTTGGGAGGACGTGTGGGTTGGAAATTCCAACCTCAAATCCTTATTTCCCAGGCTGTATTCTATATCTTGTAATCAGGGCCAGACAGTGAAAGAAGTAGGTGAGTGGGAAGGGTCAGAATGGCGATGGAATTTAAGGTGGAGGCGTGCCAGATTCGAGTGGGAATCAGTGTTGGAAACAGATCTAGCAATGCACATATCTAGGGCTAATGTTAAAAGGCAGGAGCAAGACATTCGGGTGTGGGGGATCAATGAAAAGGGGTGTTTTTCTGTAAAAACAGCATATGCGAGCCTAACTAAGAGAGGTGATGGCACTCACAATGAAGTCTTTAAACTATTGTGGAAGGCCAAGGCTTTTCCCGCTGTCACGATCACTGCATGGAGGGCCCTGTTGGACAGATTACCAACTAGAGAGTCTTTGGACAGGAGGGGAGTGACGATGGAATCAACGCTGTGCGTTTTATGCCTAACTAAAGCTGAATCTTGTCACCATTTGTTTTTAGAGTGTGATGCGGCTGTGCGTGTGTGGGAATTATGCTATAGATGGATTGGTATTTTATCTGTACAACATAATGCCTTAAAAAATCACTTTGAAAGCTTTACGTTGACTCAGGCCAGCAACAAACAAGACATGGTTTGGAAAGGTATTTGGGTAGCTATTATACGGAGTATTTGGGAGCATAGGAACTTGATTGTGTTCAAACAAGGGGTTGCAGATGCAGAAGAGATGTTCCAACAAGCTCAGCTTAAATCTTGGTTATGGATGAAGAACAAGGCACACAAGTTCAACTACTCTTTTGTGGATTGGGTCTTAAACCCAATGCTTTGTATTAAGAGTTATAAGTGAAGATATATGGTATAGGAATGTTAGGAGGTCCTGATGATGATGATCTTGTGCACAGAAGGATTTAAAGAGCTACAAAGGGTACACTTTTGTTGCTTATAGTTTGGTGCTCACGACCTAATCTTTAGGTGGTGTTTTGCTCAAAGTTGCAGTTATGAGCTATAGGTGGAATGGAGGAGTTTTAGATGCTGGACGTGGTTATGGACATGGCTTTGGTCACTCGTTGGGCTCACTGGGGTGAATGGTGTACTGGACTGGAGTGTCAGTATGGGTAGCTGATGCTGCTGGATGGGGTAGGGATGGCCTGGAACGGTATGCAGTAAATGCTACATTAGGTGGGTGGGGCGGAATGGTGATGCTGTAAGGTTGGTTTGCTGAAGCAAGGTTTTGGACCGAATGGGTGAAAAGGCTTTGATGGTGTCACAGTTTTTGGGTGCAGCAAGGGGCATCATGAAGTAGGAATGCTTTGCTTGCCTTTTCACATGTGTTATGGCAGGTCTTTGTAATCGTAGCAGCAACACTCAATTCTCAGGGTGCAACACGGACACTGTGCTGAACGTGGAGGTAAAATCTGTTAGTAAAATGTGGTATGAAGTGAAGGGGTCCATGATGCTTTTCTGGTCTAAGAAGCTGAAAGTGCCTATGGTTTTCGGTGGGAGACTTGTATCCAACTCTGAAGCAATTATGCAGTGGTCATCTTCTTAGTTTCTCCAAGTGGATCACGCCTGAAGTGGGGCAGGGGTTTTTATAGCTAAGTTGTGTACTCACTGATGTAGTATATTCTGTCATATATAGTTGTACGCTTAAGCTATGAACACTTTTTGTATACGGGTTGGGACACCCCTGAAGTGTCCCGTTTTATTTCATTAATTCATTGCTGATAAAAAAAAAAAAAAAACTAAGAGAGGAATGCAAACACCAAATGGACAACAATTCAATACTCATTGAAAGTTTGATTTATTACAAGATAAGCACATTTATTTATAGTGGTTAAGGCTCCTAAAGATGACTATTATACTCCTAAATCTTGTCTATTCATGGAGTGACATGTAGCACTTACTTCTTAAAATCCTCTCGGTTAGCATGATGATATGTGACAATCCTTGTTTCAAGAAACTCTCCAATCAAAAGATGACAAATGGCACCAGGAACTTTGAAGAGTAATGAAGGAGGCGTCTATAAGGAGAAGACAAGTGACATAAGAGAACTTGAAGAGGCATCTTGAAAGAATGAAGGACGCCTACTTATAACTCTTAAAATGGCGCCATGTGGAGTCTTGAGAGGAGTTCATAGACGTCTAAGTTGGTCTTAAGTTGTAAAACTTTTACAAAGTCCAAAATTTTATTTCTACTTTGTACAAATTTTATAAAACAAGAAATATGGAAAAGAAGACTAATATAAAATTCTTCAAAAAAGATGAACCCTTTGAGTTTGTGCTTCTTCTTCCATTACTCACACCATAGTTCTAGTGAGTGGTCCAATATGCATCTTCTTAAATGATCCTCCATCATTGAATTAACAAAATAATCCACTAAAATTTGTATGATTTTGAATACCTGTTAGGATCCCAAACAGAAAACCCAGAATCCCTCCCAAACACAACAAGAAGAAAGAAAACTCTGTTTTATTACAGTGCAGAACAGAACACCCAAAAGGGTTACAAAGGAGAATAGCTCCTTTCACACAGGTTTAATCCTGTCAACTTCTTACAACAATTCACATCCCCTTCCCCACAGCAGGTTGGTCTTTATTTAATGACCCCCTCACCACAACTAACTAACCCAACAACTAACTAGCCCGCTCAACCCTTATTTTTAAATTTCATTCTATGATACACCCTCCCAGTGCTGTCTTTATTTTCCTGCCTAACATTACTCATTTCTGACAAAACAACCTTGTCCTCAAGGTTGAAATCAGGTCACTGCTCCTTGATGTTCTTTTTCCAAATCTTCCTCAATCTGTCCCCACCCAGAATGATTCACCTTTGTAGGGTCTTCCTCATCTTCTGCGCAAATGATAACCCTCAAATTCTTTTCGGGGCAGCGATGTCCGGGACCGTACGCCCCTCCACAATGGAAACATCTTCCCTCTTCCCTTCTTCTCACATATTCGGGATAGGGAAGGGTCCTGGACCCCCTGTTTCTGGATCCTTCTCCTGGCCGAAACTCTCTATTGGAAGAAGAAGACTCATTCCTTGCTGTGCTAGCCAAACTAGACGAGACTGGCCCCCTATTTCCCTTATGCAAATCTGTGTGGCATGTTATCCCGGTGCTTCCTTGATAATGCAGAAAAGACGCATTATTCCTATGCTCAAAACTGCTAATTTTTTCTTCCCTAAAGGACTCCTCAACATCCAGCGCAATCTCCATGGCTCTCATCAATTCTTTGGGGTCGTGCGGTCTGATTTGGTTACGAATCTTGGACTGTAATCCGGCAAAGAAATATCCCAGCAGCTGTTCCTCTCCTGTCTGGGGTGCTTGTGACACTAACCGCTCAAAATCTTGAATGTATTCATCAATTCTTCCATTCTGTTTGATCTTTGCCAGCTTCTCAAAAACAGAGCTTCTCTCCTTTCCCCCAAACCTCCTATTCAGCGCCATGGAAAACTCTTCCCAAGAAGGATTCTTGGAGTTCTTTCTCCAAAAACTGAACCAAGGACTGGCGCTTCCCTCCATACTGATGAAGGCCAGTTTTAATCTTTCCCCAGCTGTCACATTCTGCACCTCAAAGAATTTTACAGCTCTGGCCAGCCAACCCATTGGGTCCTCGCCCTCAAAAACCGGTAACTCCACTCTCCTACCCCACGACTTCATCTTACCTTCATTCATCTTTTCCCATTGGCTATCCTGTCTTGATGGTTCCTCCCCTCTTTCCTCACCATTCACCGAACTCTCTTCCCCTTCCGACCTTCTATCTCCTTTCTTGAGATCCCGCAACATTTCTTTGATTTCTTTCAACTCCAGCATGCCTTCTTTCAACCCCAGAATTTCTGCTCTTATTTCAGCATTCCATTTCAATTGCTCGCTGGTAAATTTCTCTACTGCTGCCATCCTCTGTTCCATCTTTTCTTCCTCACTCTCTGTTTTTTTAGATCCGGCAGGTCGGACCAAACTGTTAGGATCCCAAACAGAAAACCCATAATCCCTCCCAAACACAACAAGAAGAAAGAAAACTCTGTTTTATTACAGTGCAGAACAGAACACCCAAAAGGGTTACAAAGGAGAATAGCTCCTTTCACACAGGTTTAATCCTGTCAACTTCTTACAACAATTCACATCCCTTTCCCCACAGCAGGTTGGTCTTTATTTAATGACCCCCTCACCACAACTAACTAACCCAACAACTAACTAGCCCGCTCAACCCTTATTTTTAAATTTCATTCTATGATACACCCTCCCAGTGCTGTCTTTATTTTCCTGCCTAACAATACCATTATTATTTTTTAGTCTTTTAAAATCTGAATTGAATAGCACTAAATTTTGTTACCCTCTTAAGAAAAGTTGACAGTCGTAATTAAATACATACTCTTTAAATGTTTACATTTTTTAATTGAATTTCAAAACTTTTTTGTAACGGAAGTTTTTTAATTCTGAACTTCCAATTGAGTACTCTCCAATTAATGACGAACATATTCTGTTAATTGGTAATGAACAAAATTATAGAAGTCTATAACCTATGTTTGTAACCTCCTTTAGAGTACCAACTTCTTCCTTAGTTTTATGAAATAATGAACAATAACTAAATATTTCTTGGTCATTTTGAAAATGATGTATGACTAACAACATCCTCTAAAGTGCAATCACTTTATAAATAATATGAAGATTAATTTGTAAACAAAGTTATTATAACTAACGTTAAGAGATAAAATTGTGTAACATAAAAAGAAGACCACAAATCCATTACTTCGTAATCTTCTATAAATCTGGATCTTTTATGTGAATTGATTCGTAGTTTATTGGTATATGGTATATGGTATTGTTCTCAAAAGAACCGTACTTGTACATTATCATCCTTGTTACTGTTGTAGAATTCTTTATCATTTTGTACTTAATGTGCATAAGAGCGTTTGCTGCAAGGAATTAAAGCAATATATATACAAAGAAGGAAAACCAATCCTAAGTGTTTTTTATGTCAAATTTTACATGCTGTCACAAGCTTCACTTGTGTGTATAATTTGAAGATACATTAATATATTCCCCTACTTTAGGCAAGTAAATTATATTATGAGATGGGACATCTTTAGAAATATGACTTTAAGAGTAAACTGGTACCTAAGCAATATGTATGTGTTTTATTTTACCAAATAAGTGAAAGACCATTTAGAATTGCTAAGGTTCATGAAATGAACCTATATAAGAACTTCAAATTGGGCTACATGAAAGCCAAACAGGTAAGATAACACTTATCATCTTGTAGTTGCTACCAGTAAAATGATCATCTTAGAGAAGCACAGTGTCCTACTTGTTATTTTGAGTTTTCTGGTTATCTGCAAGAGCCAAGGCAACTTTCATTATTATGATTTTGTTGTATGTTTCCAAATTCCATCACATCAAGTGTTTTCTAGTGATTTAATATCATTCTTCCCATCCTAGAAGGGGGAGTATTTTCTTATCAAATTGACATAGAATCTTTGTAACTTAGGGATCTTCTCTTAGTTTTCTTATACATTACATAGCATCATCATCTTCAATGTACTAACAAAAATGATAACTAAAGATGATATCATTACTCAAATTCACAACTACTAGAGTGGCTTTGTGTTTGGTTTTGAAGTGAACAAAAAGGGACAAGTGATAAAGTGTGTATGATATTTTTCATTTGGGTGGTTGTTGCAGCTGAAGGAAAAGAATTTCACAAAGTTGTGCAGCACGAAAAGCATACTGACAGTAAATGATAGTTTTCCAGGGCCAACCATTCGTGTTCAGAAAGGAGATACAGCTTTTGTCACTGTCCATAATCAAGGAAGATATGGGGTCACCATTCACTGGTTACTTCTCCCGCTGCTGATGTTTGTGCTTAAGTCAACCACAAGCATTAGTTATAGGATAAATTTACATTGACATAGTTAAATCATGTTCGGCTCAATTGATAGAAAGTTAAGCTCCTTGAGCATGTTTTCAGGGATTCAATTCCTGATTATATGTATAAAAATGATTTTATAAGGACAGACAATAGACACTCGAATTATTTCTACAGTGAAGGAATCAGTCTCCTATTACCCTAAGAAATCTCTTTAGTACAAAGAAAAAAAGTATTGCTTTCTTTTCTTGCCTCATATAGAGCATAGATTTCTAAGTTTTATATAATAATCAATAACAGAACAGATGCATTATGGTTTAAATTGAGGTGTGAGAATGCAATTTGATCATAATACATGCATCAAGAAATAGGAAAGGCTAAACAGTTAGAATGGAACACTTTTCACAGGCATGGTGTGAGGGAACCAAGGGATCCTTGGTCAGATGGACCTGAGAACATAACACAGTGCCCTATTCCACCAGGAACAAGTTTCACTCAGAAGGTGGCCTTTACATTGGAGGAAGGAACTCTTTGGTGGCATGCACATAGTAGCTGGACTCGTGCCACTGTCCATGGTGCCATTGTCATTTTACCAGCCAATGGAACTTCATATCCTTTCCGTAAACCTTGTGGACAAAAAATTCTTATCATAGGTTGGTAACTGTCTAGTGTAAATTCCACTCAAGTCCTATATTTGTTCACACACACAACCTCTTGATCATGCTTTTGGTGTTCTTTTAGGTGAGTGGCACAAAGGAGATGTGATGCAAATTATAAATGCAGCCCGGGCAACTGGTGGCGAGCCCAATGCATCAGATGCTTACACAATCAATGGCCAACCTGGTGACTTCTATAATTGCTCAAAAGGTAAATTAATGTCTTCAAAATCTATCCTAAAGCTTAAGCTATTAACTAAAAATACATGAATGATTTTTCAATAGCCCTAATACTTCCCTTTACACAAAATCCCATTTGGACTTGAAACATAGAGAATGCACAAGCCCACATGAAAAAAAGGTTGCTGGAAACATTAGTGAAAAGAGTAAGATTGTAGAGTCTTTAGTTCTGTGAAAAGGGCAGAGGGAGACTATGAAGGATACTAGAGGAAATTATGAAAAGGGATCCATGGTAAACGATATCCCTGACAATTTTGATTTTTAACCAACTCTAATGCTGCTGCATGATTCATGTAGCTAACTTCAACTAGCTAGTGGGATAAGACTTTTGTGTTATTGTGTATTTGGAACGAATTGTGTTAGTTAAGTAACAGTTAGATTGTTAGGTCTTTTCTTAGAGATGCACCTGTTTTATGGATTCTAAAATTGCAAGTAATTATTGTCTTTGGTATCATGTTTCACCACTTTGTTCATTAACATTGCTTTGTTTTGCAGAGACCACTCGTCGCTTTTTAGTTGATTATGGAAAGACATATCTTTTCCGCATAATAAATGCAGCAATGAACGAAGAGCATTTCTTTGGGGTTGCTAATCACAACCTTATAGTTGTAGGAGTTGATGGTTCCTACACAAAGCCCTTAAACACCAATTTCATCATGATAACCCCAGGACAAACAATGGATGTGCTGGTCTCAGCAAACCAGCCAAAGGGTCTCTATTACATTGCTGCTAGTCCTTTCTATGATGGCATTAATATGTATGATAATTTCCCAACAACAGCTATCCTTGAGTACAGTGAGAATTGCACAAAATTACCATCATCCATTCCCATGCCTGTGCTTCCTGCTGTGAATGACTCAGAAACAGTATTTAATTTTACGAAGAGCATGAGGGGTTTGGCAAGCCAAGATCACCCTGCCAATGTGCCATTAAATGTGACAAGAAAAATTTATATGACAGTATCCATGAATGAATTACCTTGTCAAAACCCAAATGGAAGTTGTTTAGGACCTAATGGAACAAGATTAGCTTCAAGCTTAAACAATATAAGTTTTCAGATCCCACAGATTGATATTCTTCAAGCATACTATTGGTATATATTTTTACTTTCATTTACAATCCACCTATTTTATGTAGGGCATGTAAAATTGAAGTCATATGACATATATAATTGCTCTTTAATATTAGAACTAAGTAATATTTTCTAAATTGTATGTATTGGCAGGAACATCTCAGGAGTTTTCAGTGAGGACTTCCGGATCAACCACCTTTCCTTTACAACTTCACAGGAGATACAGGAAGCACTACACTAATCCCAAGCACAGGAACAAGGGTGCTAATGTTTGACTATAATGAGGTTGTTGAACTTGTGTGGCAAGGAACCAGTGTTCTCACTGCAGAGAATCATGCCATGCACCTTCATGGTTTTAGCTTCTTTGTTGTGGGTGTGGGGACAGGAAATTTCAACAACGTGACAGACCCAAAATCTTATAATTTAATTGATCCACCTGAAGTTAATACCATTGGTCTTCCTAAGAATGGATGGCTTGCCATGAGATTTGTTGCAGATAATCCAGGTAATTTTTTCACACATGCGTGCACGTACTCAGGGATGGTGAAATTAGCATTTACTTGATCAAACAACAATTGATGAAATAACACTCAATTAATTTGCTTTTGCAGGTGTTTGGTACATGCACTGTCATCTTGAGAGGCACACTAGCTGGGGTATGGATACTGTGCTCATAGTAAGAGATGGAGTTACCATGCAAACTAGTATGATTCCACCTCCTAAATACATGCCACCTTGTTCTTAATGAAGACCAATTAATTGAATGAAGGTAAAATACAGACCAGAGAAACAAACCACGATGTTTAACTTTAAGCTCATTTAAAGTTTAGCCAAACTTTGGAGAAATGTGTGTTTGTCAATAATGTCGAAGTTTTCTTCTTCTTTTTTCTTTTCCACTGTGCTACTGTGTCTAGTGAAGTATGTAAAATCATTACGGTTTTCTAATAATTACATTGTATAAAAAACATCAAAACTAGATCTTATAATTATATGTTTTAATATTAATTGTGATTTTCTACTCTATTGGAATAATACATACCCAGTAAGTATTTCACCATTGGTCCATTTTTGTTCCAACAAGAGAAAAATATATTAGTTTATGATTCAGCAAATCATCTTACACAATTGACATAGAACTACATGCTAAAATAACATAACGGATGTTCTAAGAGACATACCAATTCAGAATTCAGAAGCCAACAATTTTTCACACTAACTTAAATTGACCACCTTGTCTAGTTACGACTTAAAGAAACCAAAAATAATTAGCATAGCATACTTTGGTAGTGGCACAGAACTTCAACAAGAACTTTCCCCCCATTAATTTAATGTAGCACGGCGATGAGCCAATTCATCCACAAATTCTGCAGTATTTTTATCAGAATTTCCTCCCTCATCAACATTACTCTTGGCCAGATTTTTCCATTTGATGCAATTTTTCTTTATTTCATTTCTTGTTTCAGTCTCCAATATTTGCTTTATGCAATGTGTGATCGTTTCTCTTCTAACTATATCTTTCTCATCAGCAACAGCTTTGACTCCAATTTTCCACACATCCTTTATAAGTTTTGCATTTGTGATCTGGTCTGTCCACAGTGGCATTGCAATCACTGGAACTCCTAAGCTCAAAGCTTCCAGTGTGGAGTTCCAACCACAGTGTGTGAAGAAACACCCCAAAGCTTCATGTGTTAAGACTTGTAGTTGGGGACACCATGTGACTATTAAACCCTTCTCTGAGGTGTCAAGAAACTCCTTTGGAAGCTTTCCTTGCTCAGAATCTCTAATCACCCATATGAAATAACTTCCACCATCTCTTAAACCCCATGCTAGCTCCTCAGTTTGCTCCTCACTGAGCCCTGCCATGCTCCCAAAAGAGACATACACAACTGACCCTTTAGGTTTATCATCAAGCCATTTGATGCAAGCTTCTGACTTCGGAATATACATGTCAACACCATAGTCCTTGTCATCTTGGACTCTTTTATCCAAGTACATAGATGGCAAGGTTGGTCCTATTGGCTTTAATGGCCAAATCTTCACCAGCCAATCCACAACCTAAAATGAATTTCATTTCAAAGTCTAATCCTCAATATTAGCCAACACAATAATTAGGATAAAATGTGTTCTAGATCTCTCAATTCTCGATCAAAATTAGCCTTGATTCATATGCTTCTAAAACAAATATTTTGGCCCTCATAATTTGGTAGATTTTGTATCTCTTTCCAAAACTTTAGGTATTAAGAAGAGAGACAAAATTTACCAATTATAAAAAATATAGAGACCATAATCATGTTTTTAAAGTATAGAGTCTAGAACCAATTTTGATAAAAAATTGAAGAAACCTAAATCACATTTACCCAAATAACTACTCTGTCTGATTCATTCAAACAAATAAGAACAGAACAAAATTAATGAACAGAATTTTCAGCTAGTTAACTCACTTACCCCTTGCTCCAGTTCATAAAATGTGTTTGCAAGAACCCAATCTGCTTTATCAATATTGGCAAATTGATTCATAACTACAGCAAAATAACCTGGATAGGTTCCATATTTGTTCAAGAAGGATGGCAAGTCCCCAGCTGCAAGTTTTGGCAACCCTGGCAACAAATATTCTGTCTGTGTAAGAGGCAGTTCCAGCCACTTCTTATAAGCATGGAAGTATATGTTGTTTGTTGTGCATGTCTGAGTGAAGAAAGTAGCACCAAGTAGCCCAAAGTCTTTTGCAACATCAAGAGCCCAAGGTAAGAAAGCATCATAGATTACACAATCTGGAGGGTGGCTTGATTCTGCAAGCTTCTGAAGAAGCTCAGCAAGAGTTTGTGATCCAACCCTGCAAAAGGTGTCAAGATAAACCTCAAGGCTCTCTGCTGCTTTAAGGCCTCCATCATCATAGCCATCTGAGATGCTCTCAACTTCTATGGAAGTGAAGTTTTTGTTGCTAATGGCCTTCCAATTTGACACAACAGCTATCAGTGTGATCTTCACTCCTCTCTGAACCAAACGCTTGGAAAACTGAAGCATAGGATTTATGTGTCCTTGTGCAGGATAAGGTAGAACAAGACAGTGAGCTACATAGTTTTTCCTCTCCTCCATTTCTTACTCCAAGGTTATGTTCAACCTCACCACACACCTTGTTCATTGCTATCTGCTTCAAATACATAAACAGTGAGAAAGAGACAAAATGTGATGTAATAAATGATACAACCAATTATATTATATTTTAGTCGGAACGGTTAATTTCTTTCGATGTACTAAAGAATACTAAAGGTGGAAATTTTCAGAAATTATATAATTTTAAAATTGATTTTGTGCAGGTAGGGTTGGTCCTACTCGGCATCGATACAAATCTAACGACATGATCAAACAATGAAACTAATTAATGATTCAATATTTATTAATATGCTTTTGATAGGTCTATTAAGACCACAATAATTATATAAATAAACATAAATTTCAAAAAATCAGGTATACAATCATTTGATACTAAATATTGAAGGTTTGAGTTTTTTTTTTTCAGGTACTATTCAATTTTGGAATTCAAGAATGAAAGAACGAGGATAGCAGGAATTCGTGAGAGAGGAATGAGTAAGTTGTAGATCGACCAACCGAAGAGTGTTATCTTGATTCTAATCCCATTCAAGAACAAATTTATTTATGCAAAAAATTATTTATCTTGTATATTGTAATATGGTGAAAAACGGTTAACATCAGTAATAAAAACTGTTTAATTTTTAACTTTATTTTCTTATTTTTCAATTAGAAATCAAGTGAATATTTTGTCAAGTTAGACCCAGAAAACAGAAAAAATTATTTTTGATTAATAATAAAATATTAAATTAAAGTATAAATCAAATTGTTTAGTGAAAATAATTATAAAGAGCTGTTAGAAGGTGGTATAAGTTTAAACGATCACTTTTCCGGAAAATAATACGTGAAGAGCACATCTTCCATAAATAACTAGTAATGTTCATCATTTAACATATAATTAAAATGAAAATATGAAGAAAACTTTCTTACGTAAGATCTGAAAATGATGTTTAAAGCTCGAAGGAAATAATAATATTAACATAACACCAGTTACTAATAATCGTTGACAGATTATAGTTTAATATTTTTGAACATGCACCAACTTGGAATAGAAAATTACTTAATCTAAAAGTTTTATAATTTTAATGAACATAAAATGTTTCAAAAAAAATATTTTAATTTTTGTGGTTTAATTATTTTTTAGTCCTTATATTTAGAGTAAATATTTACTTTATTATAATAATTTTTTTAAATATTAATTTGGCCTCAATGTTTATTAAAAAAGTATAAAATTTATGTTAAATTGGTACAAACTACAGATGATGATGTGGCGAGTGAGAGTGACAATGTTATGGACATATGTCTCCACATGAGAGCCTCAATCCAAACTCTCTTATCTATTCTCTCTCCCAACTCTAACCATCTTTGTAATCCTTTTCTCTCCCCTCTCTCCTAACCCAAATCATTTTTTCTCCACCGGTCACTTTCACAACAATGACTTCTTCTTCATCATTTATCATATCATGGATCTATGCCAAAAACCTTAAACCTTAAAGCATAAACTCTAAACCCTAAAAAATTAATATTAAGAAGTGGACTTTATGCTAAACTCAACCTTACAAAACTGGCTTATAAGGTGAGGTTTTCACCAACTTATATATTATGAAATGTCCTTATCTCTAGTTGATGTAGGATCTCCAACACCCCTCCTCATGCCAAGACCCTCCAATTTGTGCATGAGAATATATATTTATGGGTGATCTGATAATGGCTTAATAGTGGGTGGCCTGATAAACCCAACAAATTCTCGCTAGGATGGACTCTAATACCATATTAAGAAATAGACTTTAAGCCTAACTCAACCTTACAAAACCAACTTATAAGGTGAGGTTTCCACCCACTTATATATTATGAAATGTCCTTATCTCTAGTCAACGTGGGATCTCCAACACACATCCCTCACGTCAAGACCCTCCAACTCGTGCGTGAGACTACATATTTATGGGTGGTCCGCTAGCGGCCCAAGCGAGTGACCTGATAAGTCCAACAAACTCTCACTAGGATAGGTTCTAAATGACTTTGATACCATATTATAAAGAAAAAAGAGGAATAAAAGAGGAAAAAGAAGACAAAGAATATTAAAAGGAATATCTTCTATTTTTCTATTGAAATCAAAGTAGAGGAAATAAAGACACTTGTACAAATAGAAACAACTAAGAATTAGAAAAAAAATCAAAATTGATATTAGCTTCCTTCTAGAAATCTTGTATCCATATTCTTTGATAGACAGTCAGGCCCATTCTCGCTTCGACAACAAATGGGCCACCATAGCTCGCTTGCTCTAAGGCAAAATCGACAATGCAATCAAGAACCAATAGAACTCCATGTTGAAGCCCAAGTGCGCCTCAACCATGATAGACAATCACCATCCACCGCTTAATAGGTCCATAAGTGTCGGCGTGACCATCCCCGTCTCCATCGGCCTCTACATCAACCCTCCCACAGATGTCTTTCGTCCCGTGCCTAGGATCATCGCGGTTCTACCTCCTGTAGAAACTACTTCTTCCTCCTCCAATGACCCTCTAACTTCCCTTTCACTGTCTCTCCCTGGTGTGGACTCTTTCGAGGTCTCCAATCGTGTAACCGAGCCAACCCATCCCCTACCCCTCCAAAACCCTCAAATACCATGCTTTTGCTACCAATGATGGCTACTCCAATGGCAGTGGTGCCTAGGGGTGGCAATGCAGGCTGACCCACCCCACATAGACCCGTCCCACGTTTGGCCCACAAAATGCGAGACGAATTGGCACGCCTCGCGCAAGGAGTGTGGGCTCAGTTCACTAGCTCATCCTGCATAAGAGATAACCCGCGACCAGTCTGCATAAGAAAAATATATTTTTTTTCAAAAATTAAAATTTCATTAATTATAAAAAAAACTTATTTCTATTTGAAAAATTAAAATTTTATCTATGTTTCAATTTATTCAATTAAGATAAAAGTATGAATTCAATTATGAGGGTTGTTAGAAGGTTTGATTAAAAATAATTAAAGTTTTGTTTTGTATTTATTTTTCCTATATATGTATATAAATGTATAAAAGGATCTTATCAAAGTTTTGCTACAAAAATATTTTAATAAACATGACTAATTTTTTAACTATCTTATTGAAATCTTTTCTTTATATTATTTTTTTATTAACAAATTTTAAATATAAGACTTTAGCATAAAACAAAAATAAAGGTCATATTGCAATAATGGGTGCAAAAAAATAAAATAATTATTTTTTTATTTATGCGGGCCAACGGGCTAACTTACCCTGCCCTACTGTTGGCCCACGCGGGCTGTGAGTTATGCAGGACGGGCCTAACCGGGTCAGCAGACTAGATTAGTGAGCCTGCCCCGCACTTTTTGGTAACGGGCTGCCGGTCGTCCCGCATGGCTCACCCTACATTGCCATCCCTAGTGATGCCATAGTTGAAGCCACTGGAGTTGGGGGCTTTCAGTCTAAGTGCAGATACCAGTAGCGAGAGGTGATGTGAGTTGATTAAGAGATAAAGCATTAATAGAAACTTTCAAGAATTTGGATCAAGATTCTACAAGCAATTCAAGAACACAAATCAAGAAACCCATGGGAAACCCATTTCAAGAACATGAACCGAATAGAACATCAACAAGTAATTCCAACCGATTAAAACAAGAAATAATGAAAAACTATTAATTAGAAACATTCAGTAGCAACATTTGACCGATTGAAAATCAAGAAAAAGAAACAAAACATGTTTTAGAGTTTTTGATATAGAATGGGTATGGTAGAAGAAAATGAAGAGTTGAAGAAACTTATGTGGTTGAAGACAATGTGAGTGATCACGCCACTTGGATGGTGGAAGGCTCAAAGACGAGTGGGAGTGTCGCCACTTGAGGATTCCCAAGACCCACAACATGAGACAAAGATAAGGAGAGCAAGTCTCACAAAGAAACCACTCAAATTCTAGAGAGTAACCTCACTTTCAATTTCAATATTCAACTTTCAACTTATGTTTACAAAAGCAAGGATCCTCTTTATATAGGCATAGAGGACCGGTCATGAAAAGGTAAAAATACATGAAGAGTCACATGTAAATGAAAAGGTAAGGCATATGAAAAGAGAAGGTAAATGCCACCCCTTTTCAAGTCACTTCCTTATTCTAGAAAAGTGACTTTTCCTATTTTTTCCCTTTTAATGTTCTATCTTGAAACTATTCTAAAAATATTACAAAAGATATTAATTGGGCTTGGGTCTCATCTTTTGAGAAGACTAATAAGAAGAACTTTAAATGCTTTGGGCCTTGTCCATTTCTTCTATTGATGAAGTCCTTATTTCCTTGTTGAGATGACCCTTCAAGTATAGCATCCTTGGTCATCTTTATGTATTTTTGGGTTACATCATGCTCCCCAAGTTGGAGAGAATTCGTCCTCGAATTTAGAATCCCTGCAAATAACATAGTGAGTTTGTACACAGAGAAGATATTTCTATGATTAGGATGTGCAACAAACTTATGTGCATGAAGCTTGGAGATTTCAAATGGAATAATTCTAGATACATGCCATGATTGTAAAGGATGTTTTTAGAAGAAATTATTTTTTGTGTGAAAATCCTCTTAAAAGTGGGAAACTTTTAGGAGGTATGTCAATAACATCCCTAAACTTTCTTAATGAAGATGTCAAGTATTTAGAATTATGAAGAAATGAAAAAGAGAGGGAAGAAGTATACCTAAGCGGTTTAGTGAACAAAGTGAGACCCACATGACTTTCCTCTTCTTTTTCATTTTTGTTTTTATCTTTTGTTGTAATGAGGGCTTGATTTATCGCATTGAACATTGTGGTTTTTTTATGTGGACAATTTGCAGCGATGTGCCCAAAACTTAAACATTTAAAACATTTGATTTTTGAAGTTTAGGTGGGTGACTTAGGGGTAGAAGGATTTTGTGTAGAAACTTTTTGGGGAGAAATGGTTTCTTTGGAAAAATTTGAAGGAGAAATTTGAGTAGAAATTTTATTTGCATCCTTCCTAGAAGAGTTGTAGAAACCATCATCATGAGCATGTTTGAAAGTTGTTTTCAAAAGGCGTGATTCCACCTTGACGACTAGGTGAACCACTTTCTTTAAAGAAGTGTACTCATGTAATTCTACAAAATCTTTAATTTCTCTTCTTAAGCCACTTACAAACCTTTTTATCTTTGACTCTTCATTATTATACATATTCATTTTAGTCAAAGTTGTTTCTAAATCTTGAAAGTATTCATCTACCGTCTTATGTCCTTGATGAAGCCTTTGGAACTTCAACAAGTGTTCCTTCCTATAAGGAGGAGGAACAAACCTCGCGCATACATTCCTTTAAGTCCTCCCAAGAGACCACAAATTGTCTCTTGTTTAAATCAATGTCCATTACAAGTTTATGTCACCATTGCATGGCATAGTCTAAAAATTATAGGGAAGCTAATTGTACCTTTTGGTCATCTTGGACCTTATGCACATGAAAAAATTGTTCACATTTAGCCTCCCATCCTAAATACACATTAGGATCACTATCTACACTAAAGCTAGGTAACTTTACAAATGGAAAATAAGGCTTAACCACATTTTGGCGCCTTTCTTTATAATGTTAGTGATGATGTTGTCTCCTCCATTCAGTTTCCTCTTCATGACCTTGATAGTTGGAAGCGCTTCTTGAAGAATGTTTATGATAATGGCGCCTTCCATGGTTGGAATGTTTGTACCTCTCATTAGTCACCTCAAGTCTTTGTAATCTTTCCTCCAATTGGCTTATGGCGTAATCTTGTTGTGCAAGGGATCTTTTCGCTTCCTTCAACTCACCAAGGATAAATGCTCTTTGTGGAGAATGTGGCTTGGAAGATTCACCACTTGAATAAGTAGCCATTTAAAAAAAAAACAAGACAACAAACACAATGAACATACAATTAAAGAAAACAAGGTTAGAAAACTAGAACAAGTAGTGTTGCGGTAATGTCAAATTAAAGGCACTCAAACCACTTCAAGAAATGATTCTTTCCTCAACCAAGCTTCTCTTGGGGTTTGGGTAATTCTTAAATGAAAGATGTCAAAGCAACCCACTCTTTCTCAAAGCCAGAAACACCATAAAACTTTAAGGAACAATAAAAGACAAGCAAGAAAAGGTGTAAACAAGAAAAGACTATAGCAAAAGGAATACAAGATATATGACAAACTCAAAGAATATTGAATGAAAAGACAATCAAGAAAATAAGGTACTCAATTAAAATATAGCAAACAAAAGGAACCTAGAAAAAAACACTAGAATAGGATGAAGACAACCAAAAACAACACTACTGGAATTGTGTAAAAATGTGCGTGACTTTACAGATTTATCTGGAACTTGATAATGCAAACTGGAATCTGAAATTTAAACCAATGAAACTTCAAGATGTTATCTCAATTTGGGCACTGGAATCACACCAAAACAGTATACCAATTAATTGTGATAAATTTTCGAAAATCACTGCCCATCACTGTTTTTCCAGAGTCATAAATTTTGCACTCTGTACGTATTTGATTTATCATTTTTTTTTGTACTTGGAATTTTGATACACTTCTTTTTTTCACTCTTTTGTAACACTTCAAACTACATAAATCCAGATTTTCAGAATTTTTCTCTAGCAATTGTAATTTGCATAAACCATTTCAGTCAGCACAAATTCTGGAAAAGCAGAGGAAAGCTATTATGGAATTAAAAAATAGCATTGAGAACTTCAAAAGACACAATAGAATTGATGTTTAAGAACTTGTATGGATCTAACACACAAGCATGAACTCAAAACTAAAAAGAAAAGACACCAAAGGATCAAAAACAGAAATATAAAACTAAACTCAAATAAAAGCAATCAACCAAAATTATCAAGAAAAGTACTACATAAAATTGATGGCATTTTGGAGAAAACATGACTTTGACAAAACTTATAGGGATTGAAAATCAAGAAAAAGAAACAAAACATGTTTTAGAGTTTTTGATATAGAATGGGTATGCAAGAAGAAAATGAAGAGTTGAAGAAACTTATGTGGTTGAAGACAATGGGAGTGATCACGCCACTTGGATGGTGGAAGGCTCAAAGACGAGTGGGAGTGTCACCACTTGAGGATTCCCAAGACCCACAACATGAGACAAAGATAAGGAGAGCAAGTCTCACAAAGAAACCACTCAAATTCTAGAGAGTAACCTCACTTTCAATTTCAATATTCAACTTTCAACTTATGTTTACAAAAGCAAGGCTCCTCTTTATATAGGCATAGAGGACCTGTCATGAAAAGGTAAAAATACATGAAGAGTCACATGTAAATGAAAAAGGCAAGGCATATGAAAAGAGAAGGTAAATGCCACCCGTTTTCAAGTCACTTCCTTATTCTAGAAAAGTGACTTTTCCTATTTTTTCCCTTTTAATGTTCTATCTTGAAACTATTCTAAAAATATTACAAAAGATATTAATTGGGCTTGGGCCTCATCTTTTGAGAAGACTAATAAGAAAAACTTTAAATGCTTTGGGCCTTGTCCATTTCTCCTATTGAAGTCCTTATTTCCTTGTTGAGATGACCCTTCAAGTATAACATCCTTGGTCATCTGTTTAAGACAAGTATTCCATTGATTACAAAGCATCTACAAAATATTAGTCCTAGCAATAAACGCTTCACAAACCAAGGCAGAATCACATTTAAGCCAAACATTAGTAAGCCCCATCTTTTGAGTTTCTTCAATAACATGTATAACACCATAAAACTCAACAACCATAGCAGTCTAAACTTCAAGAAACATAGAAAAAGCACCAATAAACTCCACCATACTCCCCGGAAAATACCTCATAAGTAGCCCCATCAGTGTTAATTTTAACCCAGCCTGGTGAAGGGAACTCCAATCTAACAAGAAGAGGACGAAGAACTTTACCAGTACGAGTATTAATACCAAAAAACTTAATCACGTTGAAATCCAACATATCATTCTTCATTGAAGCTTTAGAAGAATTTCCCACTAGACAAATTAAATCTTTAATTACCGAAATAGCCTAGAAACATCAATCTTATCCTGAAATCTAGCATAATTCCTCATACGCCATATCATCCAAATAAGCTTAATCAATTTAACCAAAGGACTACCATCACTCTTAATAAAAGAAAGAAGATCATCCTTATTAGCGAAATGAGAAGTAAGAAATTTTTTGTTGAACCCAACTCCAAATACACAAAGAATTAGAACATTAAAAAAAAAATGCTTAATAGATTCCTCGTGCTTTTCACAAAGCGTACACATAGAACATATATGCAAACCTTTATTCTAAATATGTTGATTTGTAGGAAGCCACCCATGAAAAACTTTCAAGAGTACTAGAATTTTGGAAGACGGAATATATGAAGACCAAATGAATTTACCCCAACCACAAGGAACTCATGGTTCCAAGAAAAGTCCTAGCCGATTTAAGAGTGAAACAACTAGACTCATCTAGAATCCAATTAGGAATATCCTGTCTCTCCCTGACCATGATATGATTGAAAAAATGAGGTCTCTGCTGTAAAGACAAGGGAATATTCCAATCACAACCAATCCAAAATTGAGAGACTGTATCTGAAATGCTAGCACCATCAGATGACCCTGTAATATTTGCTAAAGAAGTAGTAGAACACCATTTATCATTCCAGAAATTAATAAAAGTACCTGTACCAACAATCCAAGAAGTATAATCAAGTATAGTAGAATAAAACTGTTTAATTCCAGGCCAAAGAGATGAGGATCTATAAACCATTCTAAACTCATATTTTGATTTAAGAATCCTGACTTTCAGGAGAAAAAACCAAGGCATGTTGTTATAAGCAAATTTCTAAGAAAGCTTAAGAAGATACACATTATTTTCATGATGAAGGTTAATAATCTTCAAACCCAATTAACGATAGCAATGCCTTTTTTCAGAATATCACCAGTCCAAATAAAATTTTGACACCACTGTTCAACTTGCTTAAGAAGTGAAACTGACCATTTATACATATTAAAGCTATAAGCTAGAAATCCAGTAATCACCGCATTGACCAACTGAATCTGACCCATCATGCTAAGAGATATACGTTTCCAAGATGCTAACTTCAATTTGACTTTATCATCCAAAAGTTGAAGAAATCGACAATTTAGAGTACCAACAAAGATAGGCTCTCATAAATAAGTGAAAGGCAAACAACCATGACTACAAGAAATAATACATTGAATTTGGGTGACAAATCTTGCAGAATTATCCATGGTGAAAAAAGTACTCTTAGAATTATTAACATATTGACCAGAAAAACCACCATATGTTTTAAGAAAAATACTCAAATTTCTAAGAGACTTATTATCCGCCCTACAGAAAACAAATATGTCATCAACATATAAAATATGGGAAGGAGTGAGATAACCTTGCGGACTAGCCATATGTAAAATATTCTTATTATTCACAAGCTTGGAGATACCTCTACTAAGAACTTCTTCTGCAATACAGAAAAGTAAAGGAGACAAAAGATCACCTTGTCTAACACCAGAATGTAATCAAAATTTGATTTGAGTCAAATTAACATATATTTGGTCAATTTACTCTGGATAGTATTTGGTCAATTTACTTAGCATAATATCAAATTTCCTTGGTGGAAATTTGGTCAAAATTTAATCTTATATACATATTGAAAGTTACTTCGCATAATATCATTAGTGGTATAATATTCCAAAGTATTGATGTTTCTAAGTTTGTATTTAACTCCATTCCAGTAATATCTTTAAAAACATCTTACAAAATCCAGACGAAGAAAGAGAGCGGGGTAAAGTTTTGGATTTGTAAGATTTAATATAAATCACCAACTCCGATATGTTGAGAAAACAATTTGACAATATATGGATTGGTGATAGGAACTGTATGTAAGAAAACAAAGATATAAAGGGAACTCTAATAAAGGATATGGATACAAGGTTTTTAGAAGGAAAGTAATATTAATTTTGTTTTTTCTAATTCTTAGGTGTTTCTCTTTGTACATATACCTAAAACTTATTTTGTCTTTTCTTATTATAGCCTTTATTGGCTCTTTATTTTACATTTGGTCTCTTTAGTTAAACCTAAAATGAGTGTACTGCTTGTTTATATTTAGACTCTTTGTTTTGATTTAAGTAAGGAAAATAAAATAGATGAAATATTCCTTCTCATATCCTTTGCCTTCCTTGGATGTCCAAGGTTGTTTCTCCACCCATTATACAGAGCATCATTTTTATGGACAATGCCTTTGACATATGGAATGATTTAAAGGAGAGGTTCCCACAAGGAGACATGGTTCATATTTTTTATCGTTAGGAGATGATTTCTTCTTTCAAACAAGATTCTAATAATGATAAGCAGAATACTGAAGGTTCAAAGACAAAAGTGTAGTCTCAACAAATTGGTTTTACTCCTGAGTAGTATCAAACATTGTTAGCTCTTTTACAACAATCCAAATCCAATGGCAATGTATCTAATTAAGTCTCTGTTATTCCTTCCAAAATGACAACACAAACTGATAATAAATTTCTTTCTTCCTTTAGATCTTGGATTCCTGATAGTGATCTTACTGACCATATTTGTTCATCATTAACTTATTTCACTTCATATCATCAAATAAATCCTATTTATGTCAAATTACCAAATGGAAATAAAGTCATTGTCAATTATTTTGGAAGTGTTTTTCTCAATCAAAATCATGTCATAGACAATATTTTGTATACTCATTGTTTCACTTTTAATCATCTTTCTGGAGCAAAATTGATTGATAATTAATCTTATGTTCTTTCCTTTGATTCTAATGGTTGTCACATTCAGGACAATAACTTCTTGAAAATAATTGGTTCAGGTAAGATGTAAGATAGACTTTATATACTATGGATCCCATCCTATCAAAAACATCAAATCAAACCAATCAAATATGCACATATCATCAATATTGTTAATGCAGTGCTAGTGATCTAGAAACCCTTGACATTTTCGATTAGGGCATGTTTCAAAAAAATGTATTGATGTTATCATGACTAAATTTCCTTTTTTAAAATATAACAAATCTATTGTTTGTGATGTTTTCATTTTGCAAAACAAAAAAAACTTTCATTTTCTATTAGTACATATAAATCTAAAAAATGTTTTGAATTGATTCATGTAGATGTATATGGGGACCATACTCAATACCATCAATTAATGGTCATAAATATTTATTAACCATAGTTGATGACTATTTGATACAAACCACAACAACCAGCAGGTGACTAAGGACACATTAAGCACTTCACAAAAAGGTTAGTCATCTCAGTATACAAAGTCAGGCCCTACCAAACCTCGAGAGAGCATCAGTAGAAGAAGAACCAAATATAAACCAAAGTATCATAAGTTCTTCCTTTTGGTCTTCCCACAAGAGAAGTTATGTAAATAATTTGGGCTCACTTTGGGGGCTCCAAATAGAAGAATAATCTAGAGTAGGTTTACATAGCATAAATAGGAGTGTGCTTAGCAACTTGGGCTTGTGCCAAGCCCATTTTCTCTTCATGAGCACCTTAGTTGAGGAGGGGAAACCCTAGCTTCTAGAAACTAGGTCTAGGAGGCGACATTAACCTTGGTCAAACTCTAGGACTGCCCTTCTTCATTCCTTTTCTACCCTCCCCTTTTCTTGTTCTCCAAGACACTCCTCCCTATATCAAGGGTGTCTCTCCCCATGTAATGAGATATTGAAATCGAATGAAGTAAAGAAACTTTGCGTAAGTGTTTTGTGAGTCAGGATCTTATCTTAAATGCAATGCACTTTAAGTGGCGGCTCTGCACCACTTATCTTGGAGTCTCCCACCCTTCAAGTGGTGTAGCACCATCTTCCATTCTCCATAAGCTTTCTCTATCTCTTCATTTTTTTCCTTTTATTCTTTTTGCTTCTTCCTTTCGCCTTTTCCTTTTATCTTTATGTTCTTGTTTTCTTCATTTACTATTCGATCATTCCATCTTATATGTTATTAATTTTGGACCTTTGCATCATCTTCACCTTATAATTGTGTTTTCTCTTTGCCCTCTAGAAGTGAACCTTCACACTTACTTAACCACTTAGTTAAGTTCGTGCCTAGTGGGGATCTTCTTTGGGTTCTCACCTTAAATTACTAATCTCAAAAATCATAAACTAAAGAGTAACCCATAAAATGTGCAATCCTAAAATCAACTCGCATCACTATTCGAGGTATATGTGAATTTTTCTTTTAAAAAAAAAATCTGAAGTTGTCAAACTTTGGAAAATTTTGTTGTTTTTGTTCAAACTCAATTTGAGACAATAATAAAAATAATAAGAAGTGATAATGAGACTGAATTTTTCATGACTACTTTATTAGTTAATAAAGGAATAATGCATCAAACATCATGTGTCAATACTCCACAATAAAATAGAATAGTTGAAAGAAAACATGATCATATATTAAATGTAGCAAGAGATCTCATGATACAATCTCATTTACCCAAAATTGATTGGTCATATTTGTGATACATGTTGCGCATATTATAAACATGCTTCCAACACTTGTTTTAAATTATTCTTTTCTTCGTGAATTGTTTTACAAAACTGCAGCAAATTTTTATGGATTAAAGGTGTTTGGATCTTTATGTTATATTAGCACTTTGTCAACAAACAAAAGAAAATTTGATCCAAAGGCATCAAAATGTGTTTTTATTAGTTTTAAAAGGGGGACAAAATGATATGTTCTATTGAATATTCAATCAGAGAAAGTTTTGTGTCTAGGGATGTTATCTTTTATATATGTACCGCCCTGGTGGACGGGTGTGATGACGTGGCATCCTGCTACAGTGTAGGCATGTTGACAAGGCGCCAGGTTGGCAGATAGGAAGGAAGTCGGGAGGCACGTGTGATCGCCGATTGTTAAGTTGGCGTGTTCCGATTTCCAGTTTACCAGAATAGGCGATCGCCAGGTTGAAGATGAAGTCGCCAGATGTAGACTCAGGCGACCAAGCAGTCGGAGATCGCCAGAATAAGCACATCGCCAAAGACGAAGGAGAAGCAGATTATGAAGGCGGCCGGCGAGACCATAGGGAAGGTGTATGAAGGCCCTAACTCGCCAGTTTCAGTAGAGATCGCGCTCCTAAGTTAGCTATGCACTGGGCAGTACCATGCATAAGTAACTTAGCCAAAATAAGAGTAGAAGCAGCGCCAAGTCAGGGAGCCTCCAGATGATGGCACGTGTACAGTTGGATGCGAGCCACGTGTCCAAGTCTGTAACTGCCAGGAGAGAGAAAACCACCAGGTATATAAGAGTTCTTAACATACTTTCTGAGGTACGCACGTTCAGTTCATACACTTTACGCTTGCGAGTGAGAGAGGATTTGCACGGTTCTCGTTCTTAGTATTTGGTGATACCGTCACTGACTTGAGCGTCGGAGTGCGATCGGCCGCAGCGGCGCCGTATCGTTTCTTTGCAGGTTCTTGAGATAGATCCCGAGGAGGAACGGAGGTGAGAAGCGGTGCGCACGTCGATCCTTTGACGAGGCATTCTCCAGCGCTCCGGTCAACAGGCAGGATCATCAGGCGCCCACCGTGGGGCCGTGTAAAGCTTGCTCCCATCCACAGCGTGAGTTCGTGGAAGTTTTTGAGGTTTTCGGCGTGGTTGTGTGCTGGTGCAACCGCCGTTCGTAGTTTCTTTGAGTTTCGTTCGGTGAAGTTTGCGTTTTGAACCGTTCGTTTGGCTTTTCGATCGGTGGTTTCGAGTTCTTTCGTTTGTTTGGTTGATTCGCGGGGAAACGGTGTTTTTTGGTGAAGCTGTGGTTTTCTTCGAAGGTTTGCGGTGTTCTTGGGTTCTTGCGCAGTTTCTTGAGTTTTCTCCGATCGATCGCTGATTCGATCGTGGTTGAAGTGTTGTTTGCTGTATTTCTGTGGTTCGCTGAAGTTAATGAGAAAAATGAGAAGCAATCGTTCCAGTCCCGTGGCGCCTGTCGCGGCTGAAGGCGACGCCGCCATGACCATGGCGCAGATGGCAGAGATGATGCGCTCGTTGCAGGCAACTGTGGAAGCCTCGCGCGTCGAGCAAGCAAGGATACATGAGGACCTGGTTGCCTCTCGCGCCAGGAACGAGGAGCTCAGCAAGGTAACTGAGGAGCTGCGTCGAGCTCTTCAGGAGCAGCAGGGACGTTCTTCTGCTGAAGAGGTGGCACCGTCTACGCCACCTCGTGTTTTCCCAATGCCTTTTGTTCAGGCGATTACCGACACGCCTATTCCCACGAGCGTGGTTCCGGTTAAAGCTGTTTTTACCGGCGTGGAGGATCCAGAGGCTCATCTGACCACGTTCCACACGCAGATGATGCTGTCGGGAGGGTCAGACGCCGTCTACTGCAAGATGTTCGTGAGTACGCTCCAGGGAACGGCGATGGAGTGGTTTGTGAGCCTGCCTAATGGCCAAATAACCAATTTTCAACAATTCTCGAAAATCTTTGTCGAGCAGTACATTGTGAATAAGGCACCGCCGAGGGTGTCCTATGATCTGTTTGATATAAGGCAGTACCATGGGGAGTCCCTCAGAGACTACCTCAATCGCTTCGGAGCGCAGATGGTCAGATCGCCGGCCAAGGATGAAGAAATGCTGGTCTATGCCTTCAAGAAGGGCGTGCAGCCAGGGCCATTCTGCGAGGCATTGATCAGGGCTCATCCAGCGACGTTTGCTGAAGTCAGGCGACTTGCGGTGGCCCACATCGCCGACGAGAGTGAAGTCGCCGAGAAGAGAGGCAGCGTGGCTCCCGCCAGGCCACGCGCCCAGACCAGGATCCAGCCGCAGAGGGTGCTGGAAACGGCGGCGGCGGCCAGAAAAGACCAAAGGACTCGCTATCCTTACGATAGGAGAAATAAGGGAAGAAGCCAAGCGCGCCAACAGCCAGCACGCCAACAACCAGCACGCCGGGAATACAATCGCCCGCCTAAGCACAAATTCGTCATGGGACTAGCGGACCTGATCGCTATTCCTAACATATCTGCTAGGTTGAAGGCGCCTGAGAAGGTGGGCGACAAGGTGCTGGGGTCAAAGCCGGACGCCTGGTGCGAGTTCCACCAGTGTTTTGGCCACAACCTGGACTCGTGTTTGTCTTTAGGATACCAGCTCGACGATCTGGTTAAGAGCGGGTTCCTAAATGACTATCTGCTGGACAGGAGGACGGGGGGAGCATCGAGTTCCCAGCCAGCAGGTGGAGAAGCCCAGCAACACGAGATGCCAATCCACGGGGAGATCCACACCATTGCAGGGGGTTTCTCAGGTGGTGGATGCACCGCATCGCAGAGGAAAAAGTATGCGCGATCGGTGATGGCAGTGGACATGTTTGAAGATCACTCGCCGGAAGTGGACATTACGTTCACAAAGCAGGATCTTCGGGACGTTGTGCCTCATGACAACGATCCCATAGTTATTTCGTTGATAACAGCGGGGAGGAAGGTCCACCGAGTCCTGGTGGACCAAGGAAGCTCGGCAGACGTGATGTTTTGGCCGACTTTCACGCAGCTGGAATTGCCCCTTGACCAGCTAAGGCCCTATGGAGGGTGCTTATATGGGTTCGCTGGTGACCAGGTGGAGGTCAGGGGGTACATTGAGCTGAGAACCACGTTTACAGATGAGGCGGGGTCGAGGACGGAGAAAATCAAGTACCTCATCGTAAACGCCCCTTCAGCATATAACATCCTTTTGGGAAGGCCCACTCTTAACAGGATAGGCGCCATTCCATCGACTCGGCACATGAAGGTGAAGCTGCCGTCCATGGAAGGGGTGGTGATCACGATCAAGTCGGATCAGAAAGAAGCGAAAAGGTGCTATGAGAATAGCCTGAAAAACAAAAGGTCCGTGAGCTATGTAACAACCACCCCACCTCCCGGTGTGAAGCCCAGACCGCCGCTACCAGAGGAGGCCGCCGGAAGGGATGTCGATATGATAGACGCTGAGCTAGGGGAGAGAGACGCTGGCCTGGAGGAGGAAGAGGCGCGGAATCGCCCCGAGGAAGCGAGGGAACTGGGAATCGCCAAGGCGGTGATCGCCAGAGAATCCAGGCCCAAACCTGTCGAGCAGTGGCTCGAGAAGGAGATCGGAGGGAAAGTTTTCAAGCTCGGAAGATCTCTGGAGGTCGATCTCCAGGACCAGATCGCCAAGGTGATTGAGCGGCATCTGGACGCGTTTGCTTGGTCCGCTTCGGACATGCCCGGGATCGATCCCGATTTCTTGTGCCATCATCTGGCGATGGACAACATGGTGAGACCGGTGCGACAAAGGAGAAGGAAATTCAATGAAGAGAGGAGGCAGGCGATCAGGGACGAAACACAGAAACTCCTCGCTGCAGGCCACATCAGGGAAGTCCAGTACCCTGACTGGTTGGCAAATGTCGTACTGGTGAAGAAGAGGAACGGGAAATGGCGCATGTGCGTCGACTTCACCGATCTGAACAAAGCTTGCCCAAAGGATTCGTATCCTTTACCAAGCATTGATGCCCTGGTTGATAGTGCTGCAGGGTGCAAGCTGCTGAGTTTCCTGGATGCCTTCTCGGGCTATAATCAGATCAAGATGCATCCCATGGATGAAGAAAAAACAGCCTTCATGACGGAGAGGTTGTGCTACTGCTATAAGGTGATGCCGTTTGGGCTGAAGAACGCGGGGGCCACGTACTAGAGGTTGATGGATCGAGTACTTGCACCGATGCTGGGAAGGAACGTGCAAGCCTACGTCGATGACATGGTCGTGACCTCGCAGGAGAAAAGCAAGCACGTTGCAGACTTGGAAGAATTGTTCACGACGATCGCCAAGTTCAAGTTAAAGCTCAACCCGAAGAAATGCATTTTCGGCGTGGAGGCTGGAAAGTTTTTGGGTTTTCTTTTGACTGAAAGGGGGATAGAAGCTAACCCGGACAAGTGTGCCGCCATCTTGGCGATGAGAAGCCCGGCTACAGTGAAAGAAGTCCAGCAGCTGACAGGTCGGATGGCAGCCCTATCTCGCTTCGTGTCAGCGAGCGGAGAAAAGGGACATCCCTATTTCCAATGTCTGCGGCGCAATAACAAGTTCGCTTGGACGAAAGAATGCGAGGAAGCTTTTGTCAAGCTAAAAGAGTATTTGGCGAGCCCGCCGGTTCTGTGCAAACCACTGGCGGGTACCCCTCTCAGGTTGTATTTCGCTGTGACTGAGAGGGCGGTGAGTGCGGTGCTCGCCCAGGATCAAGATCAGGCTCAGAAGCCTATTTATTTTGTGAGCAAGGTGTTGCAGGGCCCAGAAACGAGATATCAGGCCCTGGAGAAGGCTGCGCTAGCTGTGGTGTTTTCGGCGAGGAGGTTGCGCCACTACTTCCACAGTTTCACAATACTGGTGATGACTGACCTGCCCATCCAGAAGGTCTTGAAGAAACCTGACGTTGCGGGAAGAATGGTGAAGTGGGCAGTGGAGTTGTCAGAGTTTGACATTAAATATGAGCCCCGAGGCCCGATCAAGGGGCAAATCTTTGCGGATTTTGTGGTCGAGCTCTCATCAGAGGCGACGCGGGTTGAAGGAGACGGTTTCCGTTGGGTACTCTCGGTGGATGGATCGTCGAACCAGCAGGGTAGCGGTGCTGGAGTCATACTGGAAGGGCCCAACGGCGTGCTGATTGAGCAATCCTTGAGGTTTGCCTTTAAAGCCAGCAACAATCAAGCAGAGTATGAGGCGTTGATCGCCGGGATTTTGCTGGCCAAGGAAATGGGAGCTAGGGTGCTGATGGCTAAGAGTGACTCGCTGCTAGTCACAGGGCAAGTAACAGGCGAGTTCCAGGCTAAAGATCCACAAATGGCGGCTTACTTGGCGTATGTGCAGGAATTGAAGAGTTCCTTTGCCTCTTTTGAAGTAGTGCATGTGCCCCGAGAGCAGAATGCCCGAGCTGACTTGCTTGCTAAGCTCGCCAGCTCAGGCAAGGGGGGTAGGCAGAGGACGGTGATTCAAGAAACTCTGAAGACGCCAAGAGCATTTGTAGCAGATCACCTGGTCCTCCAGATAAGCAAGTCGACGGAGAGAACGGCGAGAAGCCATAAGTCTTTGACGCAAGAAACCCTGAGATCGCTGAGAGTTAGAGCATGTCGAGGAGAGGAGGTGGACGTGATGCAGGTCTGCGCCGCTCATGAGCCAGACACTTGGATAACACAGTACAAGCGGTGCTTGGCAGATGGCCTCCTCCCGCTAGATCCAACAGAAGCTAGGAAGGTAAAGAAAAATTCCAGCAAGTATACATTGATTGATGGTGATCTGTACAGGTTTGGGTTCACTCACCCGCTCCTAGAATGTATACACGGCGAGAAGTGCACGAGAGTTATGGCAGAGCTCCACGAAGGTATATGTGGAAGCCACGTCGGGGGTCGAGCTCTGGCCGCGAGGACTCTCCGTGCAGGCTACTATTGGCCATCTATGAGAGAAGATTGCAAGAAGTATGCCCAGTGCTGCAAACAATGCCAGCAGCACGCCGATTGGCATAAGGCACCTCCCGAGGAGTTGAAGTCGATCTATAGCCCTTGGCCGTTTCATACTTGGGGAATCGACATCCTGGGACCTTTCCCGCTGGCGATCAGGCAAATGAAGTACTTGGTGGTGGCGATTGAGTACTTCACCAAGTGGATTGAAGTAGAACCAGTGGCCCAGATCATCGCACACAAGATCGAAGGTTTTGTGTGGAAGAACATCGTGTGCCGGTTTGGAGTGCCTAAGCGCCTGGTGTCAGATAATGGGACGCAATTTGCAAGCCACCTGTTGAAGAAGCTTTGCGAAGGGGTGGGAATTCAACAAGTGTTTGCATCCGTCGAGCACCCTCAAACAAATGGCCAGGTGGAATCAGCTAATCGGGTGCTGTTGAGAGGTTTGAAGAGAAGGCTTGAGAAAGCCAAGGGAAGTTGGGCTGAGGAGGTGCCCCGTATAGTTTGGGCGTACCACACCACCGAGCAGTCAGGAACCCATGAGACCCCGTTCAGCTTGGTCTATGGGTGTGACGCCATGATTCCGGTGGAGATCCAGGAGAGCTCGCCGAGATTCCAGAACTTTGTAGAGGAAGACTCGAATGAAGAGAGAAGGCTGAACCTGGATCTGCTGGATGAAATCAGGGAAGAGGCGAGGCTGAAGGCTGAGGCGGTGAAGAGGAGGATCGAGCGAAGATACAACTCAAAGGTGATGCCAAGGCAGTTTAGAGAAGGCGATCTGGTGATGAGGAAGGCCCACCAGTACGAGATGGAGAATAAACTATCACCCAAGTGGACTGGACCGTTCAGAATAACCGAGGCGCTCGGGAACGGGGCCTACCGCTTAGAGACGCTGGAAGGAGGGGCGATTCCTCGCACCTGGAACGCCACACACCTGAAGTTGTACTATAGTTAAGAGCTTTGTAAGTAAAGACAAACACAATGTTATATTACAATGTCTCTGTTAAAACAGTTTGAAGGGGGCACTCTTTTTTCCCTAAGGAGGGTTTTTAATGAGGCTACCCAATAAAAGAAGAGTTTTCGAAGTATAAGGTGTTTACAGATTGCATGTGCGCTATTTTCAAAGGTTTTGAAGAAAGACCTTGTCATTTGTACATGATTTAAGGCAAGAAAAGATATGTCGCGTGCTTTCTAAAAGGTTTTAAGTCCTCATCGTTTTTCGGCGATTAGAGGCACCAGTTAAGTTTTAAGTCCTCATCGTTTTTCGGCGATTGGAGGCACCAGTTAAGTTTTAAAGTCCTCATCGTCTTTCGGCGATCGGAGGCACCAGATGAAAGACCTCAACGCTCTCGCGCGTCCTGAGGCAGGTTAAAGACCTCCTCGCCGTCGAGCGAGTGCAGGCGAGAAAGAGAAAAAGTCCTCCGTGTTTCTGGGAGCGAGAAGATGTAACTCCTGGGGCAACGTAGAGGCAAGTTAAAGACCTCATCGCCGACGAGCGTGTGCAGGCGAGAAAGGTCCTCAGTGCATCCAGGGAGGGAGGAGATGTACACCCTGGGCAAGTTGAGGCACCAGATAAAGTCCTTATCGCCGTTGTGCGAGCTAAGGCCAGTTAAAGACCTCCTCGCCGTCGAGCGAGTGCAGGCGAGAAAGGTCCTCAGTGCATCCAGGGGGGAGGAGATGTACACCCTGGGCAAGTTGAGGCACCGGATAAAGTCCTTATCGCCGTTGTGCGAGCTAAGGCCAGTTAAAGACCTCCTCGCCGTCGAGCGAGTGCAGGCGAGAGAAAGAAAAGGTCCTCAGTGCATCCAGGGGGGGAGGAGATGTACACCCTGGGCAAGTTGAGGCACCAAATAAAGTCCTTCTCGCCGTTGAGCGAGCTCAGGCGAGTTAAAGACCTTCTCGCTTATGTGCGAGCATAGGCAAGATAAAATCCTTCTCGTCTTGAACGAGTTCAGGTATGGCGAAGAGGGTGGAAGAAGTTTGAAAGGTGGCTAAGGTAGGTTCGGAGAGAACGCCTAGTCAGCCGGTCTTTAGCTCTGAAGTTCAGGGGGGCAAAGGAAGATCCCAAAGGGCGTTTCTGCCCCAGATAAAGAAACGATTGCCAAAGCATGAGGCTAGGAAAAGCTGGTGTTACCAAGAGGTCTTGGCGATCGGGAAAAGTTCAAACACGGCGAGAAGATTGAAAGACTTGTTTGATAAAGCAGGTCGAGTGGGACGTCGTTTGAGCCAATGATTGAGTTACAGTTCGTTGCTTGGAAAGTATTCTTATGATAAGGTTAGTGCCTCAAGAGTACAAGTTGTTTAAAGTGGTTATTGCTTAAATTTGAAGTGGTTCGAAGCAGTTACAGTCGAAAGGTTGTGTTTGCGAAATTGTTAAGTTAAACTCGACAAAGTTAAACATACAAAGAAGGTGAAAGCGCTTAAAGAAGTCAGAAGAAAGAATATCCAAGTTTTGCGATTGAGATAAGTAACTGTTCAAAACACATATGCACGAGTTTTTGTTACAAGGTATATACAAGCAAAATTATAAAGTAGCAGATGAGGTGGAATTGGTTGAGTCTTCGGCGGGAACGACCTTTCCATCTACTACTTCGTTGTTTAACGACACCATGCTGAGGTCGAGATCAGGGAATAGGCATGCGAATTGTTCCCGAGCGGCTTCGAATCCAGCAACCAGAATCTGAGCAGAGCTTAACTTAAGTTCTTCAATTTGCCCTTGAAGTTTTTCAACCTGTTTCTTGAGCTCCTTGTTCTGCTGCTCCAGCTCTTCGACCTGTTTTCGGAGTTGTTCATTGGTCTCTTGAGCATGAAGAAGGTCGTCAGCAACCTTCTTGGATTCCGTTTGGGCTTGGGTCAACTCGGCAGCCATCTTCCCTTTTTCCTTGTTTGCCTCAGCGAGATCAGCCATGGCGTCGTCCCTCGCTTTTTCTACTTGCCCAAGTAGCTTCTCGCGATCGATTGACCTTTGCTCCAGTTTTTGTACCTTATCGGCACTAGCTTGAATGTGAGCCTCCAGGTCGATCGTCTTGGCGCGAAGAGGCACGATCTTGCTTTCTAGCTCGACTTTCTCTTGGGCAAGATCATGAATTTTGCGGCGAAGGTCAGTGGCCTCTTGGCGCGCCAATCTGAGCTCGGTGTTCATCGCGTCTTCTACTCGGGAGTGTTCCATCTCCGCGAGCGTCAGATTGGCAGACAATTTCTCCACCTCGAGCCTCATAGTGCTATTGTCGGTCTTAAGGTTGAAGAGTTCATCTTGAAGCCTCCTGGTGGAGCTCTCCACAGCCCTCGTTATGATCGATGGGATATCCTCTGCTATGTTTTTCAGTTTAGCAGTTAGAGGTTCCCACATCCTTGTGACCTCGAGGGAAAGGTTTGCGGCTTGGAGAGGCGCCAGGGGGGCTTGTTGAGGGTTCTCGCCGCCACCTTCCTTAGCAATATTTTCAGTGGTTGCTTCCTGGCGTGGCGACGCAATCGGGGATTCGGTAATTAGGATTGGAGAGGTATGAGCGACCTCATCCCCGATTGGAACGATTCCTGCAGCTGAAGTGTTTGAAGGGGGGCCCCCTCCTGCGACATATGAGGCGTAGAGGCGCTCGGGGGGTTCTCCAAGAAATTCGGCTCTTAGGCCTCAGCCGCAGGTGGCGCAGTGGCCAATGGAACTGCTTGGACTGGTGATGAAGGGGCTTGTGGTGTTGGCGATGAGGGAGGAGGAGCAGGTGTTGATGGTGGTGTTGAGGTTGGAAGAGGGGGTGGAGCAGGTGGGGAAGATGGTGCCACCCTCTTCCTTTTCGTGACAAGGCCATCCTCTGTGACCTCGTCGTCCTCTTCTTCCTCTTGGACGACTTGGGGGGCTTTCCGCTTAGGCCTCTTAAGGACCAGCTTCTTGCGTTGGGTGGGCTCTTTGGGCGGTGATCGCCCATGAATGATGGCCTTCTCGACCGCCGAGTTGGGGACCGTCTGGGAACCGGTCGCCAACCCGTGGTTTCGGGCGAGCGCCTTTAAGTCGGCGAGCATGTTCTTACCCAACATGGTGTCTGCATGAAACGAAAGTGCATGAGTTATCTCAAAGAAGAAAAGGATAAGTGTATGAGGTAATGAAACAACAAAACAGGCATATGCAGAAAAGATAAAACCAAAGTCTTGTGCGTATCGCACAAGACGCCCAGAAACAGTATCAGAAGCAATATCAAGACAAGAGTGTAGCGTCCTAACCTATTTGGAATTCTAACTGGTCCTCGAAGAATTCGAAGGAGATCAGGGTGGGGGTCAGGAATGTTATGTTGGCATCTGCCACCCTCTTCCAGAATAGACAGAGGTCTCGATCCAAAGCTCCCATGCTGTCAGGACTTCTGGGCCTCCTGAAGCAGCTTTTAGACTCTTTTTTCCCCTTGTCCACCCAGTACAAGGGGAAGCCATCGAGAAGGGAAGTGTCTTTATCATTTGCGCGTATTTGGATGAACTTCCCCTTCCAATCTTTGTACGACTGCTGGAAGATGGTGAAAATGGATCTCCCAGCAATAGCATTCAGGCTGACCCACAGGCGGTCTCCTGGGTGCTTGGCCTCGAACAGGAACAAAAACACGTCCACCGACGCGGGCAACCCCAGGTGGGCGCACGTTATTTCGAAGGCTCGAACAAACGCCCAGTTGTTGGGGTGAAGCTGGGCGGCAGCGATGTTGAGCTCGGTCAAGAGTTCCCTCTCGAATCGAGTGAGAGGGAACCTGAGCTTGACCTTCTTGAAGAAAGTGGTGTAGACGAAGCAGAAGGGCCCATCGGCGCTCACTTTGTCATCGGCACACACTGGCAGAGCGGCGGGGCAAGGCAGCACCATCATTCTCTCGTCGTGCTCCTTGTGAAACGATTGATGGGCCTCGTCCCCATTAGTCAACCGCAGAACCGCTCCCGCAGTGTTCACCGACGAGGTCTCCTTTAGAAGGGTTGGGTTAGCCCATGGGTATAGAGTCTTGAAGTCTGGCAGAGGGATGGGGGCTCCTCCAGCGTTAGATGGAGTCGCCTGAGCCAGGGCAGTTCGGGAAGACGCAGGCCTCTCAGCCTGCGAAGAGGAAGCACCACGAACTTGTGTTGGGTCGTGTGCTTGAGAAGAAAGGTTTCGTGCTGAAGGAGGGGGGTTCGGGGTGATCTTTGTGCGAGTCATGATAGCAACTGCAAAGGAAGAAGAAAGAAAAAACGATCAGGGGATTACAGAGGCTGACTCGATCACAGGCGGAAGGTGAAAAACGAACGAATGTATGTTCGTCGCAACGATCGACAAAGCCCTAAGTTACGCAGAAGGAGAAATGGAAAAACAACCCACAGCGTATGCACCAGGCAGTTATAGGATGATGCAAATCGGTGAAAATGCAAGGAAACCCAGCAGATGAAGGAAAGTAGTTACCTTTCGATGATCAGGAGAACGTTGAAGGGAGATGGTGATCTAGAGCGTCGAGGAACGTCGAGAGCTTTCGCAGAAGGAAGTGAGAGCGTATGCAAGTGTGAAGAAAGTGATGGAACGGTAGGAGCGTAAGGGGTTTAAGGGTTTTCGAAATAAGTTTTGGAAGCGCTAACGGCAGATGAAGAGAGCCGTTGATGAAGCCACGTGTCGAGCGATGGGTGAAGGGTTTGGTGGAGCGTCAGAGCAGCAGAAAGTACAATCGCTTGGAATTCTGCGTCAGTGCCACGTAGATCGGTGTTGACGAGGGCTCTTTCAGTCTTTTCGCTAGACAAGTCTTCGCTTAAGACTGGGGGGCTTGTGTACCGCCCTGGTGGACGGGTGTGATGACGTGGCATCCTGCTACAGTGTAGGCATGTTGACAAGGCGCCAGGTTGGCAGATAGGAAGGAAGTCGGGAGGCACGTGTGATCGCCGATTGTTAAGTTGGCGTGTTGCGATTTCCAGTTTACCAGAATAGGCGATCGCCAGGTTGAAGATGAAGTCGCCAGATGTAGACTCAGGCGACCAAGCAGTCGGAGATCGCCAGAATAAGCACATCGCCGAAGACGAAGGAGAAGCAGATTATGAAGGCGGCCGGCGAGACCACAGGGAAGGTGTATGAAGGCCCTAACTCGCCAGTTTCAGTAGAGATCGCGCTCCTAAGTTAGCTATGCACTGGGCAGTACCATGCATAAGTAACTTAGCCAAAATAAGAGTAGAAGCAGCGCCAAGTCAGGGAGCCTCCAGATGATGGCACGTGTACAGTTGGATGCGAGCCACGTGTCCAAGTCTGTAACTGCCAGGAGAGAGAAAACCACCAGGTATATAAGAGTTCTTAACAGACTTTCTGAGGTACGCACGTTCAGTTCATACACTTTACGCTTGCGAGTGAGAGAGGATTTGCACGGTTCTCGTTCTTAGTATTTGGTGATACCGTCACTGACTTGAGCGTCGGAGTGCGATCGGCCGCAGCGGCGCCGTATCGTTTCTTTGCAGGTTCTTGAGATAGATCCCGAGGAGGAACGGAGGTGAGAAGCGGTGCGCACGTCGATCCTTTGACGAGGCATTCTCCAGCGCTCCGGTCAACAGGCAGGATCAATATACATGTTTTTCCATATCAAAGGGTTCAAGATACTAACAATAAGACTAACAATTCTAACATTCATTCACCATCAACCTGCTTTGAGTCAGCCATCACAAGCCATTCTTGCACCTTGTGATAATCCTGAAAATAACAGTAACTGTGAATCAGACCTTGAGGTTTCAGAAGAAGTTTGTTCCCATATAGACCAAAATCTTAATGAAGATCATGACACAATATTTTTTTTTGAATCAAATCAACTTGTCCGAATGAGTTTCAAAATAAAAAAGACACTTTATTATCTAAAGAATTATCATTGTAATCTTAATGTTTCCAATACATATTTTTTAAACAGGATATTCAAAATAAAATAGAAGGATAATTGGACAGTTGAAAGGTATAAAGCAAAGCTAGTAGCAAAGGGATACACACAAACAAAAAAGACATTGACTGCCTTGATTGAGAATTGAAACAATTAGACATAAACAATGTCTTTTTACATGGAGAGTTGAAAGAAGCTGTATACATGGTTGATCTTCTTGGATTGACTTCTATTCAACCAAGAAAAGTTTGTAAATTAAAAAAAGGCTTTATATGGCCTTAAGCAAGCCAGTAGAGAGTCGTTTTTCAAACTGTCATCCTTTTTGCTTTTTGTGGCATATACTCAATCTATAAATGATCATTCATTGTTCATTAATTCTTCTGAATGATCTTTTACAACATTATTGGTGTATGTGAATGATATAATATTGGCAGAAAATGATAAAAATGAGATTGAGCGAATCAAACAAGCCTTGAATCAAACATTCAAGATTAAGGATCTTGGGAGATATTTTATTAATCTTGAAATAGCAAGAAGTAAGAAAGGGTTAATGATGAATCAAAGGAAATATGCACTAGAATTTTTAGTAGATGCAGGTCTTTTAGCCTGCAAACTTCCACTTACTCCAATTGATAATCATGCAAAATTATCTTCTACTGGAAGTGTTCCTTTCACACGGATGTTCAAGCCTATAGAAGATTGATTGGAAGCCTTATGTATCTCACCAATACCTGACATAACCTTTTTTGTGCAACAACTTTCTCAATGTATTGCTAAGCCTGCAATTGCTCACTATAATGCAATAATTAGAATTCTCATATATATTAAAGGAGCTCCGAGTCTTGGTTTATTTTTCTCTTCCAAAACTTTTGCTCATTTAAAAGCCTTTTCTAATAGTGATTGAGGCACTTGTAGTGATTCAAGACAATCAGTGAATGGTTTTAGTGTGTATCCTGGGAATTCCCTCATATCCTGGAAATCAAATAAGCAAGGAACAATATCAAAGAGTTCTCGTGAAGCCGAATACAAGGCAATGACCATTGTTACATGAGAAATTCAATGGCTAACTTATTTTCTTCAAGATTTAAAAGTTCCTTTTGAGCAATCATCTCTTTTATACTGTGACAATGAGTCACCAAGATACATTACAACAAATCTAGTGTTTCATGAGCATACGAAACACATAGAAATATATTGTCACATTATTAGAAAAAAATTGAGGAAGGGTCTCATACATTTTCTTCTCATTTCTACCACAGAGAAACTGGTTGACATTTATACCAAAGTTTTACGTCCTCAATCTTTCAAGAGTATTTGTTTGAAGCTAGGTCTCATCAATATTTTTTCCCGAGTTTGCGGAGGCTAACAAAGAATATGGATACAAGGCTTCTAGAAGGAAGTTAATATTAATTTTATTTTTTCAAATTCTTACTTGTTTCTCTTTGTACATATATCTAGCCTCTATTTTGTCTTTTCTTATTCTATCTTTTATTGGTTCTTTATTTTACATTATGTCTCTTTAGCTAGATCTAGAATGAGTGTAGTGTTGGTATATATTCAGTCTCTTTACTTTCATTTAAGTAAGGAAAATAAAATAGAAGAAATATTTCTTCTCATATTCTACGTTCTTTTTTCTCTTTTGCTCATCTCTCTTCTATTTTACAATAAACTCAAAGGTGGGAGGAAGGGAAAAGAAGATTGAAAATAATGCAAGAGAAAGGAAATCGAGAGTCACCAAGATCTCTGGAGGAAGAAAAGTGCATTTTCGTATGCACAAATAGTGAATGGAGCTAGACGGAGAGGGATCTTCTGAAGGTTGGAGGGGCCAACAGATTCAAGTAAAGGTGGACAAAAAGGAATGACTGAATAGGAGTTATATAGGTCGATTGAATAAAACCATAAGCATATATGAAATGAGAGACAATTTTATCATCAATTGACTATTTAAACTAGGAAGAACTTGAATATGCACAATTATGTGTACGACTTCCAATCCCCTCAGAAATTCATTCAACAAATCATGTAATGATCAACGAGAAAATCTATCAATTTTTTTATCGAAGAGGAATAGAGCTTCAACGTCTCTTGTAAATGCAAATGCGGGAATGGAGGAAAATAAGAAGAGGATTCTTGGTTACAATCGTCGGTTCTTCGCCTATGTGAATTAGAATTTGAAAGCGTAAATGATTATGATATGATTCACCACTCACACGCCATCTCACTAGAGAAGGGAGAACCAACAAGTTCACCAACCGAAAAAATAATGCCACACAAATCAATCGATTAGAACCATACTCTAAGCCCGTCATGTCAGGAAGGTTATTAACTGGGTGCGCAAGTATTGCAGATTGAGAAGCATAAAGTTGGTATCTGTTAGACTTTTTGTGTAAGGGACTGTTGGAAGAAGGTGGGGGGCAAAAAAGTCATTTAACCCCAACGGATATAACCCACGTGAGTGTCTCATTCATAAATAGTATGTGTACTGGTCAGACCTCGGACCTCGGCATCGAAGAGGTTGACATCAGACATCGACATCGGACCTCAGTGGTCCGACAGTAATAATAGGCCACGTAAGCTAGGCCCCACAAATAGAGTGAGTTAGCATGAGTTAACACCCAAATACCAGAAAAATCTAAATTACGAGAGGATCATGCATGGGGTGTGTATAGTACATTCGGGTACGACACAAGCAAGTGTTCCCTGGAAGAGCTAAGGCCCGTGAGGGTTAGGGTTTCCAGGGAAAGACTGCATGCATGGCACGTGAATAATAAGGGCATCCACAGAACGGATGGCGCCGCAGCGCTGGTACATGAGTTGGTACCCTGACGGCCATACTGTTAGAAAGATTGCATTCCAGAAGAGGCAAGTCTTGTGTCGTGGCTGGACTAAGCTTGCCAACGCGTCACTGGATGCCTCACTAGTAACCCTAATTCCACTATAGGAAAGATCCTCGTGGGACAGGAAGTTGACCTAGTTACAACCTATATAAAGGGTGGTAAGAACCCTAAAAAGACGGTGAGTCAACCGGTGAGAACATTTGGCACCCACCGTGCGGCCCGATAAAACAAGGTCACCTAGCGACATGAGGAACACGAGGCAAGGTGCATCTGCACTAGAAGGAGGAGACAACGTCTCCATGCCACAACTCATGGAGACCATTCACGCTCTCCAGCAGACTGTGGTGGCCTCCAAAGCTGACCAGGAAAGGATTCTGGTTGAGGTACGAGCCAAGCAGGCGATTAGCTAGAACCACTACCAAAACGACTTGGCAACAGTGTACCGGACCAACAAAGAACTACGCAGAGATTTGCACCGCATGGGTGAGCGCACAACTCGTGAGTGAATCTTGCCCGTACCAGTTAGGGATTGCCCCCATGCTGTTCTCACATGCAATTATGGACATTGTAATACCAGCCAACTTCATAGGTCCAAAGATCACCTTCACAGGTGTAGAGGACCCAGAAGCCCACATCACGGCTTTCCACACCCAGATGATGGTCTCGGGAAGCACCAACGCTATGCACTACAAGTTGTTTATGAGCACGTTCTCAGGCATAGCGTTGGACTGGTTCGTTAGTCTCCCTAATGGACACATCACCTCTTTCGACCAGTTCTCAACATTATTCAGAGAACAATACATCGTCAACCAGGCTCCCCCTCCTATCTCTTATGGTCTCTTAGATGTAAAGTAGTACCAGGGAGAGCCCTTGAAGGATTTCTTGAACAGGTTTGAGGGTTGGTGGTGAAGTTGCACACCAAAGACGAAGATATGACAGTACACGCCTTCAGACGAGGGATGCTGCCAGGACCTTTCAATGATTCACTGATAAGGTGTCGCCCAAAGATGTTCAGTGAGATCTGCCACAGAGTCGTCGCCCATATCGTTGCAGAGGAAGAAGTCACAAAGAAGTGCGGAAGCGTCAGCCCAGTCTGACCTCGGGGAACTGGTCGTCCTCAGCCCTTTGAGGGTAGATGAGGCCACAACAGAGAAGAAAGCCTCAGGGAAACAACCGCCATATGAAGGAAGGAAGCCTCAAACCAGGGCACGGGCGAAGGAGAACGCCCCCACCAGGCACAATTTTCGGATGGACCTCAAAAAACTGATTGCCATCCCTAATGTGGCAGACAGGCTGAAGTCTCCACCGAAGACTGACAAGAGGCTAGGGCCCAGCAAGAACACCTAGGGTGAGTTTCACCAGGCCTTTGGCCAGGGCCTGCGTAATTGTCTGGCGTTGGAACTCCAGTTAGATGAACTGGTGAGGAATGGTTTCTTGAATGACTACCTGCAAGAACCACAGGGGGCCCCAACAACAGCAGCCTTGACAGGAGATCAGGGGTATGAGGTGCCCATCCACAGAGAGATCAACACAATCTCTTGAGGATTCTCAAGAGGAGGGTGCACCGCCTCCTAGAGCAAGAAATATGTTAGGGGAGCGATGACAATAGAAGCAAAGAGGTCGGACCAGACACCCGAGCCCGACCTCGTCTTCACCAAGACCAACTTACAGGATGTGGTCCCACACAACAATGATCCAATGGTGTTCTCAGTAGTGACGGTGGGCAGAAAGGTACACCGCGTCCTTGTCGACCAAGGAAGCTCGGCCGACGTGATGTTCTGATCGACCTTCAACAAGCTGTAGTTGTCTCCTGACCAGTTGAGTTCGTACGATGGTTGTCTTTATGGTTTCGTAGGAGATCAGGTAGAAGTGCGGGGACACGTAGAGTTGAGGACAACCTTCACTAACGACACGACTTCCCGCACTGCCAACATCAAGTACCTTATTGTTAATGCTCCCTTAGCCTATAACATACTTTTGGGCTCCCTCAGCCTATAACATACTTTTGGGCAGGCCTGCTTTGAAAATGATTGGAGCAGTAGCCTCTTCGAGGCATATGAATATGAAGTTGCCTTCCCTTGAAGGAGCGGTGATCACCATGAAGTCTGATCAAAAGGAGGTTAAAAGGTGCTACGAGAACAACCTTAAAACCAAGAAAGGAGTGTGCGCAGTCACCACCCGATTTCCTATGCTATCACCTCACTATGGAACCTCAGGTCTGACCTGTGCGCCAGAGAAGGAGAAAGTTCAATGATGATAGGAGTCGGGTCATCAAATAAGAGACCTAGAAGCTGTTGAGCGTTGGCCACATCAGAGAGATTCAATACCCAGAGTGGTTGGTGAACGTAGTGTTGATCAAGAAGGCCAGCGGGAAGTGGAGGATATGTGTGTACTTCACAGCTCTCAATAAAGCCTGCCCAAAGGACTCCTACCCGCTGTCCAGCATGGATGCCCTGGTAGACAGTGCCTCGGGGTGCAGACTTCTCAGCTTCCTGGATGCTTTCTATGGATATAACCAGATTTGGATGCATCCCAGGGACAAATGCAAGACGGCATTCATGACGGAGCTCTCCTGTTACTGTTACAAAGTAATGCCTTTTGGGCTCAAGAACGCTAGGGCAACCTACCAGAGGTTGATGGATAGAGGCCTTGTGCCCATGATAGGCAGAAATGTCAAGCATATGTGGACGACATGGTGGTCACCTCCCGGATGAAGGATCAGCATGTCACTAATTTGGGAGAGTTATTTACCACAATAGCTAAGTAAAGGTTAAAGTTGAACCCTGAAAAGTGTGTGTTTGGGGTAGAGGCAGGCAAATTCTTAGGGTTCCTACAAACTGAGCGTGAGATAGAGGCGATCATAGCCATGCGCAGCCCGATCTCAGTGAAGGAGATGCAGCAGTTGACAGGGCGGATCCGCTTTGTCCAAATTCGTGTCAGCGGGAGGGGACAAGGGGCATTCCTATTTCCAGTGCCTGAAGAGAAATAACAGGTTCGTATAGATCAAGGAGTGTGAGGAGTCCTTCTTCAAATTGAAGGAGTACCTCGCCAACCCACCAGTGTTGTGCAAGCCACAACTAGGCACCCCCCTTCGCTTGTACTTCGCAATCACAGATCGGGCGATCAGTTCAGTCCTGGTTCAAGAGCAGAACCAGGTACAACAACCAATATATTTTGTGAGCAAAGTTTTGCAAGGGCTTGAGGTGAGATACCAGGCCATAGAAAAGGCGGCCCTGACAGTAGTATTTCAACGCGATGACTTCGCCACTACTTCTAGAGCTTCACCGTAATAGTGATGACAGACCTGCCCATTCGCAAGGTCTTACAGAAGCCCGATGTGGCAGGACGAATGGTGCGCTGGGCGGTGGAGCTATCAGAGTTCAATGTCCAGTACGAACCCAAAGGACCTATCAAAGGCCATGTTTATGCGGACTTCGTGGTAGAGCTCTCCTCAATAGCCACGCACCAAGAGGAAGTAGATTTCAAGTGGGTTCTCTCCGTAGATGGATCCTCCAATCAATAGGGCAGTGGGGCTAGTGTCATCTTGGAAGGACTAAATGGGTTTTTGATTAAGCAGGCCCTACGGTTTGCTTTCAAGGCCAATAACAACCAGGCGGAGTATGAGGCCCTAATAGCTGGAATGTTGCTAGTTAAGAAGATGGGGGCAAAGAGTTTGCTGGTGAAGATTGACTCCCTAGTAGTAACAGGGCAGGTTACAGGAGAATACAAGGCCAAGGATCCCTAGATGGCCGCATACCTACAGTATGTCCAGATTCTAAAGGAGACTTTTGCGGTGTTTGAGTTGGTACATGTCCCTCGAGAACAGAATGCCCGAGCTGACTTGCTAGCAAAGCTCACCAGTTTAGGCAAGGGGGGGAAGACAGAGGACAATCATATAAGAGACCCTGAGGACACCTCGAACCACCACAAACAGCACAACAGAAGTGCAACAGGAAGTCCAGCAGATAAGCACCTCAGAAGGTGTTAAGAGAAGTCACCGGTCGTTGACTCAAGAAACACTGAAAACGCTCAGGATAAGCACGTACGCGTTATCCAGGGAAGAGTCAATGGACGTTTTCCTAGTTGAAGGAGGCGAAACCTGGATGACACCCTACCGACGCTACTTGGTCGATGGGATACTCTCGCTGGAACCCATAGAGGCTAGGGTTGTCAAGAAAAATTCGAGCAAGTACACCCTGATCGATGAGTATTTTTTCAGACACGGGTATACTCACCCTACCCTGATATGTGTAAGTGGTCAGCAGTGCACGCGCATTATGACAGAACTTCACGAAGGGATATGCGAGAGTCACATTGGTGGCCGAGCTCTCTCATCGAAGGTCGTTCGTGCAGGATATTGCTGGCCAACCATGAGGGAAGACTACACGAGGTATGCACAGCGGTACAAGCAGTGCCAACAACATGCTGACTGGCACAAGGCTCCCCCAGAAGAGCTGAGATCGATTTATAGCCCATGGCCATTTCATACCTAGGGGATTGACATTCTGGGGCCATTCCCTTTAGCGGTGCGACAAATGAAGTACCTCGTGGTTCCCATAGAGTACTTCACAAAGTGGATAGAGGCTGAGCCAGTAGCGCAGATCACAACCCATAAGGTCCAGCACTTTGTGTGGAAGAACATAGTATGCCGCTTTGGAGTCCCAAAACGGTTGGTGTCCGATAATGGCACCCAGTTTGCAAGCCAATAGTTCGGCAAGCTGTGTACAGAGCTTGGAATAAAGCAGGTGTTTGCATTAGTCGAACACCCCCAGACGAATGGGCAGGTCGAGTCTACCAACCGAGTTCTGCTTAGAGGTCTGAAGAGAAGGCTGGAGAAAGCCAAGGGAACCTGGGCAGAAGAGGTTCCTATAATTGTGTGGGCTTACAACACCACTCCCCAGTCCACTACCAAGGAAACACCCTTTAGCTTGGTGTATGGTTCGGACGTGATGATTCCTGTAGAAATCCTGGAAAACTTACCACGTTTCCAGAACTTCGTGGCTGAAGAATCCAACGAAGAAAGAAAGGTGAACCTGGATCTACGGGATGAAGTCAGGGAAGAAGCAAGAATCAAGGCTAAAGCCTTGAAAAAAAGGGTGGAGTACAAGTACAGCTCCAAGCTGAGACCTCGGCAGTTCCAGGTCGTCGACCTGGTGATGCGAAAGGCCCACCCATACCAGCTAGAAAACAAGTTGTCTCCCAAGTGGACTGGTCCCTTCCGTGTGACAGAGGCCCTTGGGAATGGAGCATTCAAGCTCGAGACCTTAGATCGTGGAACGCGACCAACCTTACGTTTTATTTCAGTTAAGATTATTGCATTGTACACATTTTTTAGGGGACACTATTTTTCCCATATAACGGTTTTTTAGCGAGGCCACCCAATAAAATTTCAGTTATTCAGATACAGTGATATATTTGCAAGTATTTTGTACAGTGCAGAGAGTGAACCTCTCCCTTGGTTTGATACGCCAAGATCGGGAATAATAAGGTTCTTAGTGAACCTCCCTCTTGTGTGAGTTCACCAAGGTCGAGAAGAGTATGGTTCGTAGTTAAAATCCTCCCTTGCCTCTATACGGTGAGGACGAGGTCAGTAAGCAAACCTCTCCCTTGTGTTGAAGATGGGAAGCTTTGATGTTTCAAATCCTCATGGAGCCTGAAGCTATGTTGTGTTTTAGGTTTGGGTTTAGTTAAGGGGTTTAGAATCTTTGTAAGATCAGTTTTGATTCTCAAACAAAGCTTATTTCAATTTGTTTTAAAGATTAAAGTGTTTTTCCATGAAAAGGGAAAAACAACCAATTAAAGTTTCGAGACAATCGGTTGTTTGTCACTTAACTGGCAAAGGAGTTTTGAAACTGTTTTTTGAATCAGTTGTATAACTGTTAAAACCATTCAACCAGTTAAATCGCAGTTTCAACCGATTAAATGTACGTTTTTGATGGAGATCAAGCTCAAGTGGTCATGGAGGCTAATCAACAAGATCAAGAAGAGGTAGAGGCGCAAATGGAGGATGCCCATGGAGGTCAAAGCCCACCTCAAAGGCTTACAAGAAGCATGTTCAAAGCTTTAGGAGCTAGGGGACAATTATTTTCTCTTTTTGTAAGGTTGAAGGTGCTTAGAGGGAAACATTAGAAACCTCTATTGTTATAGCATCTTTTACTCTTTAGTTAGGAGCTTTAGGAGGGGGGGGTGTGTTAGTAGATAGGTGTAGAAGTAAATAAGGAGGTGCCAAAGTGAGAGAAGGGATCCCACCTTCCTCATGTCTTGTTTTAGGCGCCGGTTGTAGCTTCTTTTAGGAGGGAATTTTGAATTCTCTTAGTTTGATTTTCAGCACCTTTAAGCTATAAATATAGGTGCTGCCCTTGTACATTTCAGATTTGAATTTTAATTAGAGAAACTATACTCAAATTTTGAGAGAGCATTGGAGAGCTTTGAGCCTTCTTCTCTAGTCTTATCTTGATGGTTCCATGGTTACCTCAAGTGGCGGCTTGCACACTCATCTAGGAGCATCCATCCTTCTAGTGGCATGATCATCCAACCATACATCCATTTTCATGAGCTTTCTTCTCTCCTTCCTTCCTTCTCTTTTGTTATTCATGTTTTAAGCTTGTGTTCTTGAGTTTTGGTTCGGTTATTTGCTTTTTCCAGCAGCTGTTCTTCTTCTCCTTTGTTTTTGGTTCGGTGCATTTTAATTTCCAGCACTCCTTTTCAGTTTTCTTGCCTTTTAAATTCAGTTTGTTCGATTCATAGTTGTTCTTACTCAATTCTATTCGGTGCTTTTGATTTGTTATCTCTTTTTGGTGGTTCAATTTGACAATATGTGGAACTTCCATATGAGTTTGGATTTGGTACTAGTTTTGGTGAGTTCTTGACTTAGAACATTGATCCAATTCTAAGAGAAAGTGCCTAACTATTGTCCAACTCAAGTTGATTCCTAAGAATGTCAAGAATCATTCTCTTCTTTGCTATTGGAATCATTCTCTTCTTTCCTAAGAGTTTAGGTGTGTTCTTGTTTAAATTTTGAGTTGTGTAGCACTTTATTTCAAGAGCTCTTTTAATTTCTTGCAATTTATGGTTCTTTTTTTTAGGCTTATTTGAGTTTGCTTGCTGTTTTAATTCTTTTGCCTATCATATGTTTGAGTATTTTCCTTTTTGAATCCATACAAGTTTTGTCTTAGTCTTGTTTTTCCATAATTGTCATCACTTCTTGTAGTACTTTTCTTGCTTTTGTTGTTTCTTGCTTTAGTGTCATATAATTTTCTGAGTTTGATATTGATCCTTTGTGCATTTTCTGTTTTTAGTTTGAGTTCATGCTTGTATTCTAGACCTATACAAGTTCCATACACATCATTTTCCATTACGTCTTTGCTAGTTCATAATTCTGTTTTTCCTTCCTTTTAGGATTCCTCTGTTTTTCTGAAAAGTGATTACTGTTTTTCCTTATTGCAATTGATTTACTCACTGGGAAATTCTGAAATTCTGGATTTGTGATATTCAAAGTGTTATAAAAGATTAGAAAAAAGAATTATTCAAAAATTCAAAGTCCACAAAAAATGATAAATAAAATACAAAAAGTGTACAATTCTGCCGAAAAAAATACAGTAATCGGGCAGCGATTTTGAAAAATTTATCTCAATTAATTGGCTAACTGTTTTTAAGTGATTTTAGTGCCATTATTGAATTAACATCTTGAAGTTTCTGTGGTTTAAATTTCATAATCCAGTTCGCTCTATATCATTCCAGTTAAATCAGTGAACATCAAGCACAGTTTGTATAAATATTTTTTTCCAGTAGCTAATTTTTTGTTTTCTTCATCTACTCTAGTGCTTTTCTTTAAGTATTCTTTTGTGTGCCTACTTTCTCATTGAGTTCTTTAATTTTCTTGCTTGTCTTTTTCATTAATCTTTGAGTTTGTCAAACATCTAGTATTCCTTTTGTTCTAGCCTTTCTTTGCTTATACTTTTTCTTGTTTGTCTTTATTGCTTCATTGGTTTTGTGGTGGTTGGGTTTGAGATTGGTGTGGTTGCTTTGACATGTTTCATTTGAGGATTCCAAGGCCTCAAGATCAGATTGGTGCAAGGACATTATTTCTTTGTGAGTGACATATTTTCTGCCTCAATTCACTTCGGCATTTTTGCTTAAAACACTCACTGTTTTTGCTAATTTTGTTTCTTGACTTGTTTACTCTTTTTGTGTGTTTGCTGTTTTTTTGAATTACAAATGGCTGACTTTTCAAGTGATGCATCCTACACGCAGAATTCTCCTTCCAAAGCTTCAATCCTTGGTGAATTACATGAAGCACAAAGAACTATTAGACGCTTGGAAGAGAAAATGCAAAAGATGGAGGTCCAACAAGCTAGGCCTTCTCCTTCTATCCATGATGGGCATCATTCTCATAGACCATCTTCAAGAGCCTCTTCAAATGATTTTGGCCGTGAAGAAGAGCATAGGAGAAGGAGGAATCCACCACAATTTCATGGACAAAGACCTCATCATCAAGGGGAAAGACATCACTACGGCAATGGCTTCTATCAAGATGCAAAGTCTAGGCTTCCTTCGGTCAAGCTTCCTTGTTTTAATGGCTCTAGTGATCCTAATGTATATTTAGATTGGGAGGCTAAGTGTGAACAAATATTTGAGATCCATGAGATCCAAGATGAGCATAAGTTTAAGCTAGCCACCCTAGAGTTTAGTGATTATGCCATGAAATGGTGGCATGGAATTGTAAAGGACATTATCTATCACAAGGTCCTCCCGTGGACTCTTGGAACTCTTTAAAGGATCACATGCACGCTAGATTTGTACCCCCACATTTTATAAAAAGACCTCATGTTGAGACTCCAACGGTTTCAACAGGCACGCTAAATGTGGAAGAATATTATAAGGAGCTAGAGACGCTTGTGCTTAAAATTGAATTAGAAGAAAGTGAGGAAGGTATGATTGCTAGGTTTGTGAGTGGACTTAGGAAGGATATTCAAGACATTGTTGAGTTACAAGAGTATTCATCATTGGGTTCTTTAGTTCATCTTTCAATAAAGGTGGAAGCCCAACTTGCTGAGAAAAATTCTTTCAAAAATGCTCCCAATGATGGTTACTACAACAAGTCTTGGAGAAACAAAAAGTCTTTTTCTAAATTTCCTTCCAAAGAGTCTTCTTTCAAACCCAAGGAAACTAAGCCATCTACCTCTAGGCCTAAATCACCCACTAGAACGTCTAATACTAAATGTTTTAAATGCATGGGTTATGGTCAGATAGCTGTTAATTGCCCTTCCAAAAGAAGTATGTACATGCATGAAGGCATTGTAGTGAGTGAGCATGATTCGGATTCTCCTAAGCATTCATTGCATTCTAGTGCATCTAGTGAGGAAGAGAGTGAATGTCCACTTGAAGGGGATTTGTTAGTTGTGAGAAGACTTCTTGGACAAGTTTCACAACCTTTTGATGAAAGTCAAAGGGAAAATATTTTCCATACAAGATGTCTTATTCAAAACAACATTTGCTCTTTGATAGTGGATGGGGGTAGTTGTGCAAATGTGGCTAGTACAAGAGTAGTAGATAAGCTTGGATTGCCTACTATCTCTCATACAAAGCCCTACAAATTACAATGGCTTAGTGAAGTAGGAGAAATAGTTGTCAATAAACAAGTCCTCATCCATTTCTCCATTGGAAAATACAAAGATGAGGTATTATGTGATGTTGTGCCCATGGAAGCCACTCATGTTCTTTTGTGAAGGCCTTGGAAATTTGATAGAAAAGTTTTACATGATGGCTTTACCAAAAAACTCTCTTTTGAATTCCATGGTCACAAGGTTACTTTAAAATCTCTCTCTCCAAGAGAAGTCCATGAGGACCAAGTTATCATGAAGAAAAAGAGGGAGAGTGAAAAAGATAAAAAAGATAAAAAAGATAAGAGTTCTAAGCCTACACTCCTTGTGTCTAGGCGTGACATTGAAAGGGAAATAGTGGCTCATCATCCTCTTTTCTTAGCCATCCCTAGAACTCTTAAAGTAGAATCACTTGTTGATAGTCCTTATTGCTTGGAAAATTTGGTAGAAGAGTTTCAAGATGTGTTTCAAGATCCTCCAAATGGACTTCCACCTTTGAGAGGGATTGAGCACCAAATTGATTTGATACCGGGCTCTTCTTTACCAAACCGTCCAGCATATAGGACCAATCCAAGTGAAACCAAGGAAATTCGCCAACAAGTTGAGGCTTTGATTGAGAAAGGGTGGGTGCAAGATAGCATGAGTCCTTGTGCTATGCCTATCATCTTAGTGCCAAAAAAGGATGGCACATGGCGAATGTGTTCGAATTGTAGGGCCATCAATAACATTACCATTAAGTATAGGCATCCCATCCCTAGACTAGATGATTTGTTGGATGAATTACGTGGTTCGAAAATCTTTTCAAAGATTGATCTTAAAAGCGGCTACAATCAAATTCGTATCAAACCGGGTGATGAATGGAAGACGGCTTTTAAGACCAACTTTGGTTTATATGAGTGGTTAGTTATGCCCTTTGGTCTAACTAATGCACCAAGTACCTTCATGCGCCTCATGCGTCATGTTCTTAGACCATTCATTGGTAAGTTTGTTGTTGTTTACTTTGATGACATTCTCATTTATAGCTTATCTTTGGATGACCATAGGTTGCATGTTAGGCAAGTTTTAGAAACCCTTAGGAAGGAACATTTGTATGCTAATCTTGCTAAATGTATGTTTGCTCTTGATCATATAGAGTTCCTAGGGTTTGTTGTGAGTTGCAAAGGGGTCCATGTGGACAAAACAAAGGTGATGGCCATTCAAAATTGGCCTACACCGAAATCTTTGAATGAGGTCCGAAGTTTTCATGGACTTGCTTCTTTCTATAGAAGATTTGTCCCAAACTTTGGTACCATTGCCGCACCACTCAATGAGATAGTGAAAAAGGATGTGGTCTTACAATGGGGAGAAGCACAACAAAAAGCTTTTGAAACTTTGAAAGAAAAATTGACTAATGCTCCCATTTTGGCCCTTCCTAATTTCACTAATTCATTTGAGATTGAGTTTGATGCTTCAAGCATAGGTATTGGGGCTGTTCTCCTTCAAGAGGGCCACCCCATAGCCTATTTTAGTGAGAAATTGAAGGGAAGCAATCTCAATTATTCCACCTATGATAAAGAATTATATGCACTTGTTAGGGCTTTGTTTACTTGGCAACACTATCTTTTTCCCAAAGAGTTTGTGATACATAGTGATCATGAATCTCTTAAATATTTGAAAAGCCAAAACAAACTTAACAAGAGGCATGCTAAGTGGGTGGAATTCATTGAGCAATTTCCTTATGTGATCAAACACAAACAAGGCAAAGTAAACATTGTGGCGGATGCTCTTTCTAGAAGATACACTTTGCTAAATCTTTTAAGCTCTCAATATCTTGGTTTTGATCACATTAAGGAAATTTATCATGATGACCTTGATGTTTCTCTCATCTATCAAGAGTGTCTTAAGGGAGGACACAAAGATTTTTTTATACAAGATGGCTTTCTTTTTAAAGGAAAACGTTTTTGTGTTCCTCAATGCTCTATTAGATTATCTCTTGTTAGAGAAGCCCATGAGGGGGGTCAACATTTTGGGGTTGCTAAAACTTTGGATGTGTTGCATGAACATTTCTTTTGGCCTCATATGCAAAAACATGTTCATAGTTTGTGTGATAAAAGCATAGCTTGCCGCAAAGCTATGTCTAAGATGCATCCCCATGGTCTATATACTCCTCTCCCTATCCCTTCAATGCCTTGGGTAGATATATCTATGGATTTCATCTTAGGATTACCCAAGACATCAAAGGGAAAGGACTCCATTTTTGTGGTAGTGGATCGTTTTTCAAAGATGGCTCACTTTATTCCTTGCCACAAAGTGGATGATGCATGCCACATTGCAAACCTCTTCTTCCAAGAAGTGGTTCGCTTGCATGGGATCCCTAGATCTATAGTGTTCGATAGAGATCCCAAGTTCTTGAGTCACTTATGGAAGACCTTGTAGGGCAAGCTTGGGACTAAGCTTTTATTTTCTACCACTTGCCACCCACAAACTGATGGTCAAACCGAGGTGGTGAATAGAACTTTGGGACAACTATTGAGATGTTTTATTTCGTGGAATCCTAGAGTGTGGGAGAATTTACTACCCCATGTTGAGTTTGCATATAATCGTGTAGTAAATTCTACCTCCTCACATTCTCCTTTTGAGGTTGTCTATGGGTTTAACCCCCTAACACCTCTTGATCTTCTTCCTATTCCCCTTCTTGGAGATGTCTTGTGCAAAGATGGGGATGAAAAGGCTTCTTTTGTGAAAACTTTGCATAAAGACATCAAGAAGAGAATTGAGAAGAAGGTTGGCAAGTATGTTGAACTTGCCAATAAAAGGAGAAAAGCATTGTTATTTGATGAGGGCGATTGGGTTTGGCTTCACTTGAGGAAGGATCGTTTTCCTACTCAAAGGAAGTCCAAACTAATGCCTCAAGAGGATTAATGAGAATGCTTATGAGTTAGATATGCCTGATACATTCTTAGGTAGTCATACTTTTAATGTCAGCGATCTAACTCCTTTTTCTGTAGGTCTCCAGAATTCGTGGTCGAATTCTCTCCAACTCGGGGAGTATGATGGAGATAAAGCTCAAGTAGACATGGAGGCCAATCAACAAGATCAAGAAGAGGTAGAGGCGCAAATGGAGGACACCCATGGAGGTCAAAGCCCACCTCAAAGGCCTACAAGAAGCATGTTCAAAGCTTTAGGAGCTAGGGGACAATTATTTTCTCTTTTTGTAATTTCTTTGGTTGAAGGTGCTTAGAGGGAAACATTAGAAACCTGTATTGTTATGGCATCTTTTACTCTTTAGTTAGGAGCTTTAGGAGGGGGGTGTGTTAGTAGATAGGTGTAGAAGTAAATAAGGAGGTGCCAAAGTGAGAGAAGGGATCACACCTTCCTCATGTCTTGTTTTAGGCGCCGATTGTAGCTTCTTTTAGGAGGGAATTTTGAATTCTCTTAGTTTGATTTTCAGCACCTTTAGGCTACAAATATAGGTGCTGCCCTTGTACATTTCAGATTTGAATTTTAATTAGAGAAACTATACTCAAATTTTGAGAGAGCATTGGAGAGCTTTGAGCCTTCTTCTCTAGTCTTATCTTGATGGTTCCATGGTAACCTCAAGTGGCGGCTTGCACACTCATCTAGGAGCATCCATCCTTCTAGTGGCGTGATCATCCAACCATACATCCATCTTCATGAGCTTTCTTCTCTCCTTCCTTCCTTCTCTTTTGTTATTCATGTTTTAAGCTTGTGTTCTTGAGTTTTGGTTCGGTTATTTGCTTTTTCCAGCAGCTGTTCTTCTTCTCCTTTGTTTATGGTTCGGTGCATTTTAATTTCCAGCACTCCTTTTCAGTTTTCTTGCCTTTTAAATTCAGTTTGTTCGGTTCATAGTTGTTCTTATTCAATTCTATTCGGTGCTTTTGATTTGTTATCTCTTTTTGGTGGTTCAATTTGAAAATATGTGGAACTTCCATATGAGTTTGGATTTGGTACTAGTTTTGGTGAGTTCTCTACTTAGAACATTGATCCAATTCTAAGAGAAAGTGCCTAACTGATGTGATTCCAATAGCCACATAGAACAAGATTCTTGACACTTTGAAGAATCACCTTGAGCTGGAAAATGTAGAGGCACTTTCTTAGAAGTTGGATCATAGTTCTAAGATCAAGAACTCACCAAAACAAGTACCAAATCCCAAACTCATTTGGATGAACCAAATATTGTCAAATTGAATCAACAAAGAAATAGAAACTAGATCAACCGAACAGAATTAAGCTACTAAACAAAAGAACCGAACAAAATTTAAAAACAAAACAGAATATAGGTGCTGAAAATAGAAAAAACCGAAAGCTAGACAACTCAAAAACACAAGGTAACATGAACAATTGAAGAAGAAGAAAGGAAGGAGAAGAGAATGCTCATGAAGATGGAAGATAGGTTGGATGATCACGCCACTAGAAGTATGGATGCTCCTAGATGAGTGTGGAAGCCGCCACTTGAGGAAACCATGGTCCTTCAAGATAAGACTAGAGAAGAAGCTCAAAGCTCTCCAAATGCTCACTCCAATTTTGAGTATAGTTTCTTTAGATAAAATTCAAATCTGAATTTTACAAAGGAAGCACCTCTATTTATAGCCTAAGGTGCTGAAAAATAGGTGGGAAATTTCAAATAAACTCATTTGAAATTCCCACCAAAAACAAGTCACATGGGAGGTGTGACCTTTTTCTACTATGACACCTCCCAAAAACTACACCTACACCACTCTCCTAAGTCACATGGACAATGTGACTTTATTTTACATTTTCACACACCTTTATTTAATAACCAAACCTCCTAAAACTATACAAGAGTATTTCAAAGCTTGGCCTTGCCCCTCATGGGATGGACTTGGGCTCTTTGGGCTTTGGCCTTCTTGGGCTTGGGCTTGGGCTTTGGGCTTGGGCCTCATCTTTATTTTATTTCTTCTTTTAATTTTGAGAAGACTAGAAGGAAGAACTTCAAATGTGAGGGTGGATGTCCTCTTCCTCCATTAATAAAAGCCTCCTTTATTTGATTCTCATCATACTCCTCGAGTTGGAGAGAATTCGTCCACGAATTCTGAATCCCTGCATATAACAAAGTCAGTTTAGTTTTACAATTAAAAGTGGAAGAAAAATGTAAACATGACTTATCTTTTGTAAACAATGGGATTTCAGAAAAGGAGGTTCTATAAATCGACCAAGTTGGAAAAATTTGTTTGGGAATGATGATATCTTTTGGGAAAAGGCATCTTAAATGGTGAAAACCATTAGGAGGTATGAAATCATCCCTAACACTTTTTAACCAAGATGGTGTTGAAATAGAAACCTTGGGTAATGAAAAAGATAAGGAAGGAAAACACCTTGGAGGTGAAAGGAGAAGACTCATGTCAACTTGTTCTTCTTTGTCTTTTTTATTTTGACTTGTGGGAAGTGGGTGAGTTAGGTCTTGTGTTACCTTGTTTATCTTTAAGATTTGCTTTTGTGGACAATGAAGAGCTATGTGCCCAAAACCTAAACATTTAAAACATTTGATATTTGAAGTTTTGGTAGGTGACTTAGGAGTAGAAAGATTTGTAGTAGAAACTTTGTTTGGAAACATGGTTTGTTTGGAAAAATTGGAAGGACAATTTTGAGTAGACATTTTGTTGGCATCCTTCCTAGAAGAGTTGTAGAAATTATAATCATGAGTATTTTTGAAAGTTGTTTTCAAAAGATAGGATTCTACCTTGATGGCTTGGCGAAACACTTTCTTTAAAGAAGAGTACTCATTTAATTCTACAATTTCTCTAATATCTCTTCTCAAACCACGTACAAACCATTTTAGCTTTGACTCTTCATTAGCATGCATATTCATTTTAGTCAAAGTTGTTTCAAAATCTTTAATGTATTCTTCTACCATCCTATGTCCTTGAGGAAGCCTTTGGAACTTCAACAAGTGTTCCTTCCTAGAAGGAGGAACAAACCTCGCGCGCATACACTCTTTCAAAGCATTCCAAGAAACCACGGGAGGTTTCTTGCGATATATAATGTCCATTACAATTTTATGCCACCATTCTTTGGCATAGCCCAAAAAGGATAAAGAAACTATTCTAAGTTTTTGGTCATCTTGGACCTTATACACATGAAAATAATGGTCAACCTTAGTCTCCCATTCTAAATACACATTAGGATCACTATCACCATTAAAACTAGGGACTTTTTTACAAGCAATGTTGAACACTTGGTGATATCTTTGGTCACGGTTATAGCTCTCTTCATGAGAATGATGGTGATGCCTCCTTCTTCTATGTTCTTCTTCACCAAGGACTGAAGCTTTGGAAGGAGAATGCTGTTTGTAAGATGCACCACTTGAATAGCCAGCCATTTTGCAAATAAAAAACAGCAAACACACAAAAACAGCAAACAAGTTAAGAAACAAAATTAGCAAAAACAGTGAGCTTGGCAATGAAACTGCCGAAGTGAAATGAGGCTGAAAAAAGAGATCACTCTCAAAGAAATAATGTTCTTGCACCAATCTGATCTTGAGGCCTTGGAATCCTCAAATGAAATATGTCAAAGCAAACACACCAATCTTAAGAGCAAACCACCACAAAACCAAAGAAACAATAAAGACAAACAAGAAAAGGTATAAGCAAGGAAAGGTAATTGCAAAAGGAATACTATATGTAAGACAAACTCAAAGAATAAGAATGAAAGACAATCAAGAAAATAAAGAACTCAATGAGAAAAGTAGGCACACAAAAGAATACCTAAGGAAAAGCACTAGAGTAGATGAGGAAAACAAAAAATATTAGCTACTGGAAATTTTTTTTTAATGCAAACTGTGTTTGATATTCACTGATTTAACTGGAACGTTGTAGAGCGAACTGGATTATGAAATTTATACCACAGAAACTTCAAGATGTTAACTCAAAAATGGCACTGGAATCAATTAAAAACAGTAAGCCAATTGAGAGAAATAAATTTTTCAAAATCGCTGCCAGATTACCGTATTTTTTTCGGCAGAAATGTACACTTTTTTTATTTTATTTATCATTTTTTGTGTACTTCATATTTTTGAATGATTCTTTTTTCTATTCTTTTCTAACACTTTGAATATCTCAAATCCAGAATTTCAGAATTTTACAGTACGTAAATCAATTGCAATAAGGAAAAACAGTAAGCACTTTTTTCAGAAACAGAGGAATCCTAATAGGAATAAAAAACAGGATGATGAACTAGCAAAGACATAATAGAAAAAGATGTATTGGAACTTGTATAGGTCTAGAATACAAGTATGAACTCAATTCTAAAAAGAAAATGCACAAAGGATCAACATCAATTCAGAAAATTATATGACACCAAAGCAAGAAACAATCAAAACAATAAAAGTACTACTAGAAGTAATGACATATATGGAATAACATGACTAAGACAAAACTTGACATGATTACAAAATTAAAAGACACAACACAAATTGTAACAAGTGAAAGGAAGCTTAAGGTAAACTCTAGGAAGGATAATGCCATTCCAAAAGAGCAACCATACTCATAAGAATTATGAGTGCCATAAACCTTTCCACAAACACATGGAGCAAAAGAAAAACAGCAAGAATACTCAATTAAAATTCTAAAACAGAAACTTAAATTGCAAGAAATTAAAAAGAGCTCTTGAAATAAAGTGCACACAACTCAACAATTAAACAAGAAGAACCTAAGACTCATGATACCACATGATGTGATTCCAATAGCCACATAGAACAAGATTCTTGACACTTTGAAGAATCACCTTGAGCTGGAAAATGTAGAGGCACTTTCTTAGAAGTTGGATCATAGTTCTAAGATCAAGAACTCACCAAAACAAGTACCAAATCCCAAACTCATTTGGATGAACCAAATATTGTCAAATTGAATCAACAAAGAAATAGAAACTAGATCAACCGAACAGAATTAAGCTACTAAACAAAAGAACCGAACAAAATTTAAAAACAAAACAGAATATAGGTGCTGAAAATAGAAAAAACCGAAAGCTAGACAACTCAAAAACACAAGGTAACATGAACAATTGAAGAAGAAGAAAGGAAGGAGAAGAGAATGCTCATGAAGATGGAAGATAGGTTGGATGATCACGCCACTAGAAGTATGGATGCTCCTAGATGAGTGTGGAAGCCGCCACTTGAGGAAACCATGGTCCTTCAAGATAAGACTAGAGAAGAAGCTCAAAGCTCTCCAAATGCTCACTCCAATTTTGAGTATAGTTTCTTTAGATAAAATTCAAATCTGAATTTTACAAAGGAAGCACCTCTATTTATAGCCTAAGGTGCTGAAAAATAGGTGGGAAATTTCAAATAAACTCATTTGAAATTCCCACCAAAAACAAGTCACATGGGAGGTGTGACCTTTTTCTACTATGACACCTCCCAAAAACTACACCTACACCACTCTCCTAAGTCACATGGACAATGTGACTTTATTTTACATTTTCACACACCTTTATTTAATAACCAAACCTCCTAAAACTATACAAGAGTATTTCAAAGCTTGGCCTTGCCCCTCATGGGATGGACTTGGGCTCTTTGGGCTTTGGCCTTCTTGGGCTTGGGCTTGGGCTTTGGGCTTGGGCCTCATCTTTATTTTATTTTCTTTCAAATGTTTGATATATGAAAATACAGAAAGAGAGAAAAATTTACACTATGATTTGAGATCAATTTGAGAGATTATCAACTGTTTGTGAAAAGGTGTTTTTCCAAGTTCAGCAAGATTGCCTTTGGGCTTTGCTGTGATTCAAGAACTAATCAATAGGGTCTCTGGTGTATTGTAATTCTATGTTTTTCTACCCTTACTTAGTTTCTTGTAATTGTTCATATTACACTCTGTAAAACTGTTTGTAAAATCCTGTAAAGTCAGTGTGATTCTGGCTTGAGGTGTTGGCTGTGTACAAAGAGAGTGAGTAGGCTTTGTGGGATTGAAAGTCACCTCTTTGTGGTGTGTGTTTGTAATCTATGATTGGTTACATAGTGGAATACTCAGTGGTTTGACTGAGGACTGGATGTAGCTCAAGGATTGAGTGAACCAGTATAAACCTTGTGTGTAAATCTCTATATCTCTTCTCTTCATAACTGTTTGATATTTCCGCTGTCATAAACAACCGGTTAAATCGTGCTTTTAACCGATTGAATTTATGATATCAATTTCTGTTTGACTATTTGATTGGCTTTCTGAATTACTTATCTGAATCATTCTAAGGAAAGTATTTGTGAAAATCTTTTATAAACAATTGAACCCCCCTCTTGTTCTAGCCATCAATCCTAACAATTGGCATCAAGAGTTAGGTTCTTGAAAGTTACTCAAGTTTGTTTTCTGTTTTCTGAAAATCTTTTTGATGGCTGATAAAATGCCTTTTGGGGAAGGTGCTTCTATAAACAGGCAACCACTGTTTTGTGGGGTTAATTACCAGTTTTGGAAAGTTAGAATGAAGATCTTTATACACTCAATTGATAAGGGTATTTGGGAGTCAATTGAAAATGGTCCTTTTGTACCTCAAGTTAAGAAAGATAATGTTCTAGTTGATAAACCTTCATCTGAGTGGACTGAGGTAGAAAGTAAGAAAGTTAAATTTGATTGGATAGCCAAAAATATTATAACATCTGCTCTGAGCTGTGATGAGTTTTTCAGGGTTTCACAATGTAGTTCTGCTAAAGAAATGTGGGACATCTTGAAGGTCACACATGAAGGCACAACTGATGTAAAGAGAGTTAGGAAGCATGCTCTGATTAAAGAGTATGAACTCTGCAGAATGCAAAAGGGAGAATCCATATGTGATGTGCAGAAGATGTTTTCTCACGTTGTGAATCATCTTATGAGTCTTGGTAAGAAGTTTGATGAAGAAGAGCTTAACATCAAGCTACTAAAGTGTCTTGATAGAACATGACAGCCAAAGGTTACTGTCATCTCTGAATCAAAGGATCTCACCTCAATGACTGTGGCATCTCTTTTCGGTAAACTAAGAGAGCATGAAATTGAGATTCAAAGGCTTGTTGTCCAAGAAAGTGAAGACAAGCATAACAAGACCATAGCACTCAAAGCTAGCAAACAACAACCAGATTCCAGTGAAAGTGAAGAAGAGAACATAAGTTTGTTATAAAGAAAATTCAGCAAATTCTTGAGAAAGAGAAAAGCTTCTAAAAGGTATGAGTCAAAGAAACCTAGTGAATTCAATTCTAATAAGTATACTTGCTATGGTTGTGGTGAACATGCTCATATCAAGTCTGAATGTCCAAACAATGAAGTTAAAGAAAAGGGAGACTTCAAAAGGGAGAAAAAGGGAAAAGCTAAGAAAGCATATATAGCATGGGATGACAATGATGTCTCATCCTCAAGTTCTTCAGATGATGAGGAAGCTAATCTTTGCCTTCTAGCATCAGTAACAAGTATCATGGATTCTACTTTATCAAGTAAAGGTACCACCTATGATCAATTGCTTAATGCTTTTTATGAAACTCATGATGAAGGCAACTGATTGGCACTTTCTCTCAACCATTTGAAAGGATTAAATAAATGGTTAGAAAATAAAGTTAAGGATCTAGAGGAAGAGCTAAGCAAAACAAAAGAAGATTTAGAAAATCTGGATTTAATCAACAAAATTTCTTCTTGCAGTTGTGAGATAAAAGCTTGTGAAAATTGTGAACTTCTTGAAAAGAAGATTTACTACCTTTTGAAAACCTTGGACAAGCTTACAACTGGAAAGTCCAATTTTGAAGATGTTTTAGCTTCACATAAATGTGTATTTGGAAAAGCAGGTTTGGGGTTTTACCCTCAAAGCAAATAAAAGAAGATTACAAAACCTTTTTCAAATTTTCCAGAAAAACAATCGGTTAAAATATCGTTTCAACCGGTTGTTACATGCTTCTATTGCATGAAGAAATGTCATTCTGTCAGGTATTGCAGGTTTCGTAAATCTCTTATACCTAAAGGCATCTATAAGTGGATTCTTGTTTGTGAAAAGGTGTTTTTCCAAGTTCAGCAAGATTGCCTTTGGGCTTTGCTGTGATTCAAGAACTGATTAATAGGGTCTCTGGTGTATTGTAATTCCAGGTTTTTCTACCCTTACTTAGTTTCTTGTAATTGTTCATATTACACTCTGTAAAACTGTTTGTAAAATCCTATAAAGTCAGTGTGATTCTGTTGGCTGTGTGCAAAGAGAGTGAGTAGGCTTTGTGGGATTGAAAGTCACCTCTTTGTAGTGTGTGTTTGTAATCTGTGATTGGTTACATAGTGGAATACTCAGTGGTTTGACTGAGGACTAGATGTAGCTCAGGGATTGAGTGAACCAGTATAAACCTTGTGTGTAAATCTCTCTATCTCTTCTCTCCATAACTGTTTGATATTTTCGCTGTCATAAACAACCGGTTAAATCGTGCTTTTAACCGATTGAATTTCTGATATCAGTTTGTCTTTGACTATTTGATTGGATTTCTGAATTACTTATCTAAATTGATTGTTAAATATTTATTCTAAGGAAAGTATTTGTGAAAATCTTTTATAAACAATTCAACCCCCCCCCCCCCGCCTCTTGTTCTAGCCATCAATCCTAACACCTTGGGTTAGAGACACCCAGACTTGGAATAGTATGGTTCTTAGTGAGCCTCCCTCTTGCGTGGGAACGCCAAGGTCGAGACAGATGGTTCCCGGATAAAACCCTCCCTTGCCTTAATACGACAAGGGCGAGGTCAGTAAGCTAAGTGAAAATCTCCCTTGGGTTAGAAACACCAAGATTCGGAATAGCATGGTTCTTAGTGAGCCTCCCTCTTGCGTGGGAATGCCAAGGTCGAGAACAGAACAGTTACCAATTAAAATCCTCCCCTGCCACTATACGACTAGGGTGAGGTCAGAGAGAGGAACCTCTCCCTTGTCTTGTAAGATCTCTCTTGCCCTTATGCGCCAAGGTCGAGAGCAGCATTTCCCTTATCTTTGATTGACAAAGGGTAGGGTGAAGTAAGAGTTTAAGTAAGCACCACCTCTAACCTAACACATAGAAGAAAGGTTAAGGTCAAGTGAGCGGTAAAGAAGCGTGCTACCTAAGTCAGAAAGGCCCTAAAGCGTTGTTAGACTAAGCAAGACAGAGAAAGCAGCTAACAACAAAAAGGAGCAGTTCAAAGTAAAAGATCATTTTATAAATAGAAATGTCCACATATCTACACGGCTAGTCAATTGTTTACCAAGCTACCAAATAAGTACAACAGAAGGAGTCACTCATCGGCATCAACCAACTGCCCACCAGCGACCTTATTGGCCAAGCCGATTTGAGAAAAATCCACTCCAGGGTGCATGCAGGCAACCTGGGCCAAGGCGTCCTCAAACCCTGCGGCGTAGACGTCAGTGGCATCATTGGTGAGCTCTTCCTTAGTCTTTTTGAAGAGCTCATCCTTACGGGCTAGCTCTACCTCCAGTTTGGCAAGCCGCTCCTCCTTTTGGGATGACTTCTCCTCGAGCCTATCCATCATCTCTTGCGACTCCTCTGCCTTCTCCTTCAAGCCAATAATCTTAGTGCGAAGAGTCAAGACTTTGGCAAGGGCTCCCAAAGCTTCTTGGGACTTCTCGAAGAGGAGCTTCTTCGCCGTCATCTCAGATTTGCGAATTTGCCTCCTCCAAGTAAAGGACAGTCTCGTGGTGCTTGAGCGCCTTGATCTGAACTGCGTCTTGGCTAGCTGCCTTCTTTAGCTTCTGCATCTTGGTCAGGGAGAGGCTAGATGCAACAAGGAAGTCCCCATGGCACTTGGTTGCATGCTCTTGTAAGGGATCCTCATCCATGCGCTCCAACCTCTACTGGTTTTGGAAAGACTGCAGGGCCCGTTGGAGGAAGACGAGCAGATTAATGAGGGGCGCATCGTGATTGCCTGATGTGATTCCAATAACAAAGAAGAGAACGATTCTTGACATTCTTAGGAATCAACTTGAGTTAGACTATTGTTAGGCACTTTTTCTTAGAATTGGATCAATGTTCTAAGTCAAGAACTCACCAAAACTAGCACCAAATCCAAACTCATATGGAAGTTCCTCATATTGTCAAATTGAACCAACAAAAAGAGGTAAAAATCAAAAGCACCGAATAGAATTGAAAAAGAACTAAAATGAACCGAACAAAATGAATTAAAAGGCAAGTGAACTGAAAAGGAGTGCTGGAAACAGAAAAGCACCGAACCAAAAACAGAGAAGAAGAAGAACAGCTGCTGGAAACATAAAATAACCGAACAAAAACTCAAGAACACAAGCTAAACTTGAACAATTGAAAGAGAAGGAAGGAAGGAGAAAAGAATGCTCATGAAGATGGATGTAAGGTTGGATGATCACGCCACTAGAAGGATGGTTGCTCCTAGATGAGTGTGCTGCCGCCACTTGAGGACACCATGGATCCTTCAAGATAAGACTAGAGAAGAAGGCTCAAAAGCTCTCCAATGCTCACTCAAAAATTGAGTATAGTTTCTTTAGTCTAAATTCAAATCTGCCAAATACAAAGGGAGCACCTCTATTTATAGCCTAAGGTGCTGAAATGCAAGCTACACAAATTCAAAAACTCCCTCCTAAAAGCTACTAGAATCGGCGCCTAAAACAAAGCATGAGGAAGGTGTGACCTCTTCCTTCACTTTGGCACCTCCTATTCTACTCCTACACCTATCTACTAACACCCCCCCCCTAAGACTCCTAACTATAGACTAAAAGATGCTATAACAATAGAGGTTTCTAATGTTTCCCTCTAAGCACCTTCAACCAAAGAAATTACATAAAGAGAAAATAATTGTCCCCTAGCTCCTAAAGCTTTGAACATGCCTTTTGTAAGCCTTTGAGGTGGGCTTTGACCTCCATTGGCGTCCTCTATATGCGCCTCTACCTCTTCTTGATCTTGTTGATTGGCCTCCATGTCCACTTGAGCTTGATCTGCATCATACTCTCCGAGTTGGAGAGAATTCGACCACGAATTCTGGAGACCTACAGAAAAAGGAGTTAGATCACTGACATTAAAAGTATGACTACCTAAGAATGTATCAGGCATATCTAACTCATAAGGATTGTCATTAATTCGCTTGAGGATTTGGAAAGGTCCATCCCCTCGAGGCATTAGTTTGGACTTCCTTTGAGTAGGAAAACGATCCTTCCTCAAGTGAAGCCAAACCCAATCACCCTCATCAAACAACAATGCTTTTCTCCTTTTATTGGCAAGTTCAACATACTTGCCAACCTTCTTCTCAATTCTCTTCTTGATGTCTTTATGCAAAGTTTTCACAAAAGAAGCCTTTTCATCCCTATCTTTGCACAAGACATCTCCAAGAAGGGGAATAGGAAGAAGATCAAGAGGTGTTAGGGGATTAAACCCATAGACAACCTCAAAAGGAGAATGTGAGGTGGTAGAATTTACTACACGATTATATGCAAACTCAACATGGGGTAGTAAATTCTCCCACACTCTAGGATTCCCCGAAATTAAACATCTCAATAGTTGTCCCAAAGTTCTATTCACCACCTCGGTTTGACCATCAGTTTGTGGGTGGCAAGTGGTAGAAAATAAAAGCTCAGTCCCAAGCTTGCCCCACAAGGTCTTCCAAAAGTGACTCAGGAACTTGGGATCTCTATCGGACACTATAGATCTAGGGATCCCATGCAAGCGAACAACTTCTTGGAAGAAGAGGTTTGCAATGTGGCATGCATCATCCACTTTGTGGCAAGGAATAAAGTGAGCCATCTTTGAAAAACGATCCACTACCACAAAAATGGAGTCCTTTCCCTTTGATGTCTTGGGTAAACCTAAGATGAAATCCATAGATATATCTACCCAAGGCATTGAAGGGATAGGAAGAGGAGTATATAGACCATGGGGATACATCTTAGACTTAGCTTTGTGGCAAGCTATGCACTTATCACACAAACTATGAACATATTTATGCATATGAGGCCAAAAGAAATGTTCATGCAACACATCCAAAGTTTTAGCAACCCCAAAATGTCCCATTAAACCCCCCTCATGAGCTTCTCTAACAAGAGATAATCTAATAGAGCATTGAGGAACACAAAGACGTTTTCCTTTAAAAAGAAAGCCATCTTGTATAAAAAAAAATTTGTGTCCTCCCTTAAGACACTCTTGATAGATGAGAGAGAAATCAAGGTCATCATGATAAAGTTCCTTAATGTGATCAAAACAAGGATATTGAGAGCTTAAAAGATTTAGCAAAGTGTATCTTCTAGAAAGAGCATCCGCCACAATGTTTACTTTGCCTTGCTTGTGTTTGATCACATAAGGAAATTGCTCAATGAATTCCACCCACTTAGCATGCCTCTTGTTAAGCTTGTTTTGGCTTTTCAAATATTTAAGAGATTCATGATCACTATGTATCACAAACTCTTTGGGAAAAAGATAGTGTTGCCAAGTGAACAAAGCCCTAACAAGTGCATATAATTCTTTATCATAAGTGGAATAATTGAGATGACTTCCTTTCAATTTCTCACTAAAATAGGCTATGGGGTGGCCCTCTTGAAGGAGAACAGCCCCAATACCTATGCTAGAAGCATCACACTCAATCTCAAATCTCTTAGTGAAATTAGGAAGGGCCAAGATGGGAGCATTAGTCAATTTTTCCTTCAAAGTTTCAAAAGCTTTTTGTTGTGCTTCTCCCCATTTAAAGACCACATCCTTTTTCACGATGTCATTGAGTGGTGTGGCAATGGTACCAAAGTTTGGGACAAATCTTCTATAGAAAGAAGCAAGTCCATGAAAACTTCGGACCTCATTCAAAGATTTCGGTGTAGGCCAATTTTGAATGGCCATCACCTTTGTTTTGTCCACATGGACCCCTTTGCAACTCACAACAAACCCTAGGAATTCTATATGATCAAGAGCAAACATACATTTAGCAATATTAGCATACAAATGTTCCTTCCTAAGGGTTTCTAAAACTTGCCTAACATGCAACCTATGTTCATCCAAAGATAAGCTATAAATGAGAATGTCATCAAAGTAAACAACAACAAACTTACCAATGAATGGTCTAAGAACATGATGCATGAGGCGCATGAAGGTACTTGGTGCATTAGTTAGACCAAAAGGCATAACTAACCACTCATATAAACCAAAGTTGGTCTTAAAAGCCGTCTTCTATTCATCACCCGGTTTGATACGGATTTGATTGTAGCCGCTTTTAAGATCAATCTTTGAAAAGATTTTTGAACCATGTAATTCATCCAACAAATCATCTAGTCTAGGGATGGGATGCCTATACTTAATTGTGATGTTATTGATGGCCCTACAATCCGAACACATTCGCCATGTGCCATCCTTTTTTGGCACTAAGATGATAGGCATAGCACAAGGACTCATGCTATCTTGAACCCACCTTTTCTCAATCAAAGCATCAACTTGTTGGCGAATTTCCTTGGTTTCACTTGGATTGGTCCTATATGCTGGACGGTTTGGTAAAGAAGAGCCCGGTATTAAATCAATTTGGTGCTCAATCCCTCTCAAAGGTGGAAGTCCATTTGGAGGATCTTGAAACACATCTTGAAACTCTTCTACCAAATTTTCCAAGCAATGAGGACTATCAACAAGTGCTTCTACCTTAAGAGTTCTAGGGATGGCTAAAAAAAGAGGATGATGAGCCACTATTTCCCTTTTAATCTCACGCCTAGACACAAGGAGTGTAGGCTAAGAACTTTTATCTTTTTTATCTTTTTTATCTTTTTCACTCTCCCTCTTTTTCTTCATGATAACTTGGTCCTCATGGACTTCTCTTGGAGAGAGAGATTTTAAAGTAACCTTGTGACCATGGAATTCAAAAGAAAGTTTGTTGGTAAAGCCATCATGTAAAACTTTTCTATCAAATTGCCAAGGCCTTCCCAAAAGAACATGAGTGTCTTCCATGGGCACAACATCACATAATACCTCATCTTTGTATTTTCCAATGGAGAAATGGATGAGGACTTGTTTATTGACAACTATTTCTCCTACTTCACTAAGCCATTGTAATTTGTAGGGCTTTGTATGAGAGATAGTAGGCAATCCAAGCTTATCTACTACTCTTGTACTAGCCACATTTGCACAACTACCCCCATCCACTATCAAAGAGCAAATGTTGTTTTGAATAAGACATCTTGTATGGAAAATATTTTCCCGTTGACTTTCATCAAAAGGTTGTGAAACTTGTCCAAGAAGTCTTCTCACAACTAACAAATCCCCTTCAAGTGGACATTCGTTCTCTTCCTCACTAGATGCATGAGAATGCAATGAATGCTTAGGAGAATCCGAATCATGCTCACTAACTACAATGCCCTTATGCATGTACATACTTCGTTTTGAAGGACAATTTGCAGCTATATGACCATAACCCATACATTTAAAGCATTTAGTATTAGACGTTCTAGTGGGAGATTTAGGCCTAGAAGTAGATGGCTTAGTTTCCTTGGGTTTGAAAGAAGAATCTTTGGAAGGAGGTTTAGAAAAAGAATTTTTGTTTCTCCAAGACTTGGAGTAGTATCCATCATTGGAAACGTTTTTGAAAGAGTTTTTCTTAGCAAGTTGGGCTTCCACCTTCATTGCAAGATGAACTAAAGAGCCCAATGATGAATACTCTTGTAACTCAACAATGTCTTGAATATCCTTCCTAAGACCACTCACAAACTTAGCAATCATAGCTTCCTCACTTTCTTCTAATTCAATTTTAAGCACAAGCGTCTCTAGCTCCTTATAATATTCATCCACATTTAGCGTGCCTTTTTGAAACCGTTGGAGTCTCGACATGAGGTCTTTCCTAAAATGTGGGGGCACAAACCTAGCGCGCATATGATCCTTTAAAGAGTTCCAAGAGTCCACGGGAGGACCCCTGTGATAGATAATGTCCTTTACAATTCCATGCCACCATTTCATGGCATAATCACTAAACTCTAGGGTGGCTAGCTTAAGCTTATGCTCATCTTGGATCTCATGGATCTCAAATATTTGTTCACACTTAGCCTCCCAATCTAAATATACATTAGGATCACTAGAGCCATTAAAACAAGGAAGCTTGACCGAAGGAAGCCTAGACTTTGCATCTTGATAGAAGCCATTGCCGTAGTGATGTCTTTCCCCTTGATGATGATGTCTTTGTCCATGGAATTGGGGTTGAGTTCTCCTTCTCCTATGCTCATCTTCATGGCCAAAATCATTTGAAGAGGCTCTTGTTGAAGGTCTATGTGAATGATGCTCATCATGGATTGAAGGAGATGGTCTAGCTTGTTGCACCTCCATCTTTTGCAATTTCTCTTCCAAGCGTCTAATCGTTCTTTGTGCTTGATGTAATTCACCAAGGATTGAAGCTTTGGAAGGAGAATTCTGCTTGTAGGATGCATCACTTGAAAAGCCAGCCATTTGTAATTCAAAAACAGCAAACACACAAAAACAGTAAACAAGTCAAGAAACAAAAAAAAATTAGCCAAAACAGTGAGTGTTTCAATGCAAACTGCCGAAGTGAATTTAGGCAGAAAAACATAGGTCACTCTCAAAGAAATAATGTCCTTGCACCAATCTGATCTTGAGGCCTTGGAATCCTCAAATGAAAGATGTCAAAGCAAGCACACCAATCTCAAAGTCAACCACCACAAAACCAATGAAGCAATAAAGACAAACAAGAAAAAGTATAAGCAAAGAAAGGCTAGAACAAAAGGAATACTAGATGTTTGACAAACTCAAAGATTAATGAACAAAAGACAAGCAAGAAAATTAAAGAACTCAATGAGAAAGTAGGCACACAAAAGAATACTTAAAGAAAAGCACTAGAGTAGATGAAGAAAACAAAAATTAGCTACTAGAGAAAAAAATTATGCAAACTGTGCTTGATGTTCACTGATTTAACTGGAATGATATAGAGCGAACTGGATTATGAAATTTAAACCACAGAAACTTCAAGATGTTAACTCAATAATGGCACTGGAATCACATAAAAACAGTAAGCCAATTAATTGAGATAAATTTTTTAAAATCGCTGCCGGATTACCGTATTTTTTTTGGCAGTAATGTACACTTTTTGTATTTTATTTATCATTTTTTGTGTACTTTGAATTTTTGAATAATTATTTTTTCTACTCTTTTCTAACAGAGGAATCCTAAGAGGAATGAAAAACAGAATTATGAACTAGCAAAGACATAATGGAAAATGATGTATAGGAACTTGTATAGGTCTAAAATACAAGCATGAACTCAAACTAAAACAAAAAATGCACAAAGGATCAATATATCAAACTCAGAAAATTATATGACACTAAAGCAAGAAACAACAAAAGCAATAAAAGTACTACTAGAAGTGATGACAATTATGGAAAAACAAGACTAAGACAAAACTTGTATGGATTCAAAAAGGAAAATACTCAAACATATGATAGGCACAAAATTTAGAACAGCAAGCAAACTCAAATAAGCCTAAAACAGAAACATAAATTGCAAGAAATTAAAAGAGCTCTTGAAATAAAGTGCTACACAACTCAACAATTAAACAAGAACACACCTAAACTCTTGATACCACATGATGTGATTCCAATAGCAAAGAAGAGAATGATTCTTGACATTCTTAGGAATCAACTTGAGTTCGACAACTGTTAGGCACTTTTTCTTAGAATTGGATCAATGTTCTAAGTCAAGAACTCACCAAAACTAGTACCAAATCCAAACTCATATGGAAGTTCCTCATATTGTCAAATTTAACCAACAAAAAGAGGTAAAAATCAAAAGCACCGAATAGAATTGAACAAGAACTAAAATGAACCGAACAAAATGAATTAAAAGGCAAGTGAACTGAAAAGGAGTGCTGGAAACAGAAAAGCACCGAACCAAAAACAGAGAAGAAGAAGAACAGCTGCTGGAAACATAAAATAACCGAACAAAAACTCAAGAACACAAGCTAAACTTGAACAATTGAAAGAGAAGGAAGGAAGGAGAAAAGAATGCTCATGAAGATGGATGTAAGGTTGGATGATCACGCCAGTAGAAGGATGGTTGCTCCTAGATGAGTGTGCTGCCGCCACTTGAGGACACCATGGATCCTTCAAGATAAGACTAGAGAAGAAGGCTCAAAAGCTCTCCAATGCTCACTCAAAAATTGAGTATAGTTTCTTTAGTCTAAATTCAAATCTGCCAAATACAAAGGGAGCACCTCTATTTATAGCCTAAGGTGCTGAAATGCAAGCTACACAAATTCAAAAACTCCCTCCTAAAAGCTACTAGAATCGGCGCCTAAAACAAAGCATGAGGAAGGTGTGACCTCTTCCTTCACTTTGGCACCTCCTATTCTACTCCTACACCTATCTACTAACACACCCCCCCTAAGACTCCTAACTAAAGACTAAAAGATGCTATAACAATAGAGGTTTCTAATGTTTCCCTCTAAGCACCTTCAACCAAAGAAATTACAAAAAGAGAAAATAATTGTCCTCTATTTGCGCCTCTACCTCTTCTTGATCTTGTTGATTGGCCTCCATGTCCACTTGAGCTTGATCTCCATCATTGCCCCCAGAGGCATTCCCCCCCCCCCCCCCCCGCCCCACCTTCTTGCACCACAAGGTCGCGAGGGAAGAGGCGCTTAGGGGTTCTCCCTGAAGGATGGGGCGCGATCATCTAAGAAAACGAAGCATATAAGAGTTGAACTAATTAAAGTGCACAAAAAAAGAAATATGAGGAGAAGCAGGATAAACAGGTACCAATATAACCCTTAAGGGCCTTGGGGCTAAACTCAAGTTTGAGCAGCTCAATCGTGTTAAATGATGCTTGAAGACCAGAGAGGAGGTCACACACCTCTCGTTCTGGTGGGGGTAGGTCCTCAAGGCATCTGGGCTTCTTGAGTTTAGGTTTCTCCGCCCAGTAGAGGGGAAACCCGTCCAAGAGAGTGGGGTCCCTCCTGTTGCATCGAACCTTGAAGAAATTCCCTTTGAAGCCTTTATAGGACTGCTGGAAGAGCGTCAGCAGAACCCTCCTAGCAACTCTGTTGAAGCTAACCCACAACTTCTAGCCTGGGCTCAGTTGTTTGGATGTAGTTGGGCAGGGGCGACGTTTACTTCGGTGAGAAGGGCTCGCTCGAAGGGAGTGAAGGGAAGGCGCATGGAGAGCCTTCAGAAGACAGTCGAGTAGACGAAGCAGAAGGGTCCCTGAGGGTCCGATGACTCGTCAGAACACATGGGCTCACCTACTCTACAGGGCACAACCCTCACGAATTTATCATGCTCCTTCTCGAAGACGCGAGACTTATGACAGGTTTGTTTCTTCCTATAGGCTGCTATGCTCGCAAGGGAGGTAAAGCTAGAGGTTTCCTCTAAAAAGTTGTTGGGTGCCCAACGATAAAAGTTGTTGGTGTCGAGGTTGGAGTTGAGATTGAAGTTAAGGTTGGAGTAGTGTTCGGTTGAGCCATCTTAAAGAGAAGAGCTAAAAAAGAAGAAGAAAAAACGAAGGTTTAGAGGAAAAAGATGGTGCACCTCAAGAATCCAGAAAAACAGAGAATGCGCGAACCAAGAGCGTAAAATGTAAAGTGTAGAAAACATAAACAGTCCCTGAATAGTTATCGCATGTTATGAGCATCAGAATCATAGAGTAAGGGCGATCATAAAGTAAAAGACATACCTTTGAGCAATTAGGTTTCAAAGGGTTGAAGTGATTGAGGAAAAAGAGAGAGCGTTTGAGAGAGGAAATGCTCGAGAAATGTTAAGAGAAGTAATGAAACAGTAAGGAGCGTAGGGGTTTGAGGGGTTTAATGTATACGAAGTAGCGCAAATGGAAACAAGCCTTAGCCGTTGATCCTGCCACGTGTACGTTGATTAAAAAGGTATGGTGAAATGTCACCTCGGTGCATTGTTCACGTTCCATCACTCTAATCGCCACGTAGGTCGCCGTGGGCGATCACTTACCCTCTTCGCTGAAACAAGTTACAGTTCGAGCCTGGAGGGCTTGTGTACTGGCCAGACCTCGGACCTCGGCATTGAAGAGGTCAACATCAGACGTCGAGGTCGGACCTCAGTGGTCCGACCGTAATAATGGGCCACAAATAGAGTGAGTTAACATGAGTTAATACCCAGATACCAGAAAGACCTATATCACGAGAGGATCATGCATGAGGTGTGCATAGTACATTTGGGTACGGCACAAGCAAGTGTTCCCTGGAAGCGCTAATGCCCGTGAGGGTTAAGGTTTCCATGGAAAGACTGCATGCATGGCACGTGAATAATTAGGACACCCACGGAACAGATGGCGCCACAACGCTCATACATGAGTTTGTACCCTGGCGGCCATACTGTTAGAAAGATTGCACTCCAAAAGAGGCAAGTCTTATGTTGCAGCTGCGCTAAGCTTGTGCAACGTGTCACAGGATGCCTCACCAGTAACCCTAATTCCACTAAAGGAAAGATCCTCGTGGGACAGGGAGTTGACCTAGTTACAACCTATATAAAGGGTGGTAAAAACCCTAGAAAAGGTACGCCATTTCTAAGACTGAAACTGCTTTACATACTTACTGTTTCTTAGCCCAGTACTAACTTGATCATCGGAGTGCAATGAACAGGTAGGGCCCCCTTTGTTTCAACAGAGCCACTCTCAGTTGTTGATTGCACTCTCAGCTCTTGATCATGTGATATTTTTGGAGTTATTGTTGTTTATAGATGCATGTTTCTCTTCTTATATTCAAATTCCTTGGTCTGGTAGTATGCTTAATGCCCAATGATAAGGAATGGTTATTGATTGTCCATAGGGCATGAATGATGTCGGAAGATTATTTCATGTTTCTAAACCCTATTCAGCTAGCCATAGGATTCAATGATAGCAGAGCGCATAGCTGAGACTATGGTGAGCTGATCCATCCTAATGCAAAGCTAAGTCATAACGGTGACTTATTGATGTAGATAACCTTGCACGATGAATCAACTTGGTTTGGTCAAAATAGGAACATGAATTTTGAATAAAACATTGCATTTATAAATAACAATCACAAAAGAAATTCACAAAACTATTTCATTTCCAACATCTCTAATATATTGCTACTTCCTTGCTTCAGTGATTTGTCTAAACTTCACCTCTCGATCTAAATATCTAGTAGTAGTATTATTACTTATAGTTACTAATTTATAGATATTACATGCAAATAATCTCCAAATCACGTATAATTTCATCTTGAAAGATAGTTATACTTTGACATCATTAATTTTACGTGGATATCATTAAAATGCTTTAAAAATATCTTCTATCAATCAAAAATTCAAATAACATTCTTACTCAATTTTAAAAATATTTTTAAAATGACTAATATTTCAAAAGATAAGACTGTTTTATGGAAAAAAATATTCTATAAAAACATTTTAACCGATTTTTCACTTTAATTATGTGTTTAGATTAAGGAGTGGATTTAAGGAGTAGAAAAGGAAAGAGATGAAAAGAAAGTGATATTGTTTGGATTAAGAAAAAGAGAATAGAAACAAGTGGAAAAAGATGATGATTTGATTGATATAGTATAATAAATCTTTTTAATATAGTTTATAAAATAGTTTTTAAAAAATAATTTAAAATAAAAAATAATTTTTAAAAATATAACTAAAATAAAATTCAATATTCTTTATTTTAATATACTTATTTTATTATTAAAAAACATAAATATTAAAATAATAATCGATTATATAAAAGCTATAACTAATTATCCATCGTATGTCTTCGCCAATCTTCTCATTGCTGCAAAGAAAAATAAGTTACCAAATTTTACCTTTTTTACATGATTTTTTACTTTTTCAGTCCTCAATTGTTGCACTTTCTTTGTCTTTATCTCCTCTCAATCTTTCCACGCAAACAAACAAAACATAAAGGTAAAATTTTTTTAATAAACCAAGTATTAACACCAATGTACTTTCCTTATAATCATGATTAAGAGGTATAATTAAGAGGTATAATTAAGAGGTGTAATTTCTATTAATCATTTTTAAAATAAAATTACATCTTTAAAACTTTATTTTGTGACTGAAAATTGGATCCCAGAATTTTATTAACGAATTCAAAGGTCCAAAATATTTGTGATAACTTTTTTAACACCTTGAATTCCAAGTCGATGAGTACAGACATCACTATCTTTTATTTATTTTTTATTTCAGCTCGCATATCTCGAGCCACTGAACACACATTTTTATATATTATTTTATGCATGTTTTACGATAAATAATGTTATTTAAGTTATGTCAACTAAAATCATATAAATATATTTCTTTTATCCAAACTCAATGTATCCAAAATGTGAATTTAAAAGTATGTATTTTAGTCTTAGTTAAGAAGATGAGTTGTGTTTTACCAAAGAACGAGTAACTGGTTAGTCTAATCAGTCTCTGGGTCTTTCGGCAAAACCAACAACTACCTCAAAACAGGTTAGTGACATAACTTTGATTAAAGAAGAAACGTAAAGTGATTAAATGGTTATTAGACCTGCATTAACTCTTCTGATAGATTAAGCCCAATCTTATGATAAATTAAGTTAAAAAAAATGAAAAATATAAATAAGAGGAATTCTCTTAATGAAAGGTAACGTTATTTCGAACTCTAAACTTAAGGGTATTCGATCTCGGAAAAAATTAAAAACAAATTGAATTTAGTTGGAGTTGAAAAAAAAATTATTATAGTTTTAATTTAATTAGAATTTGACGTGAATCTTAAAAAACTAAAATGTACTTCCATGTGAAGCATTATGCATTTTTTTCCTTTAGCTTTAAATATACTACATGCTGAACTCTTATGATACATACCACTTTCTAAATGTTAGTAAAAATTGGTATTAATTTAAAAAGTTATTGAAACATAATAAATAGAAGACATTATTATCTTTGTTTCATTAACATAATTGTTTATTTTTTTATGTAAACCACATTTTAGTGAAAAAAAAAATTTAAAACATAATAAATCACATTAGAATGGACTAAATTATTTGAAACTACCGAATCAAACAACAAATTGGCGTATAAAATGATTGCATAAATTAACTTTCTAATATGTGAAATATTGTTAATTTTATTTTTAAACAAAAGAAAGTTTTGATTTACTTCTTAAATGTGTAAAAAAATACCATAATTATGTTTTGTTATTAAGTTTATGGCACATTTTAATAAATTGTAATTTAAGGACTAATCTAACACCAAAGTCAAAAATATCTTATAATTAAATTATAATATTAAAGAACTAATATATTCATAGGTAAATTAAATTTTTTATTCTTTTAAAACTTATTTATTTTTCTTCCATTACTTCTCCTTATATATATTTTAACACATTTGTTAGTGTATCGACCAGGTCATTGGGTGTGATGACGTGTCTTGCACGTGACTAGGTGGGATGTGCTCAGCGGAACACGTGGGCAAAAGAAAGATGGATGGTTCAGAGGTGGGCGTAGTAGCCGGTTCATGGAACTGGCGTCCTGCAGTGAACATGATCACCGGGTTATCTGTCATCGACACGTTGGGCGATTGGCGACCAAGTAGCTTAACATCGCCGCAGGAAGCACGTCGTCGGATTTCCAGACAGACTCAGTTGAGGCCACTGGAAATCCGGCGAGTAAGTCCAACGCTACAATTATCGTGCCAGCGTAGGGTGTGAAGGGCGTGTGGGTTGAAGGGAGCATCTTGCCTATCAACGACGGGATTCCTAGAGTGGACATTCGTTGAAAGCAAGGTTTCCTCAGCCAGAACATGCATGGTGTAGCAAAAGGGAAGGCACCACCAATGACAAGCGATATCATAAAGATGATGCACTTTGCTGCACCCGATACTCGCCTTGTCAGGTGGTGTTCTAGAGCATGTCGCGTGCTAGTTTACTCCTTGAGTAGAGGACTTAGACGCGCGACTAGTTACTACACAGAAATGACGTTCAAGTTGCCCCAACCCAGATGACGACACGTGTAGGGTTGGATGCCATCAGTTACTCCAACCCAGGTGATGACACGTGTAGGGCTGGGAGCAATAAAGAAATGACGCTTGAGTTATCCTAGCTCAGATGATGACACGTGTAGGGCAGGGTATAACCTGCGACCCCAGCCCAGATGGTGACACGTGCAGGGTTGGATGCGAGCCACGCGTCCAAAAGCATAACGGCCTGGAGAGAGAAGAAACCAAGCTATAAAGGTAAACTTAACAGAATTTGCAGAGGTACGTTTTTCATTACGGCTTATTCTGCTAGGGTTGTGTGCTTTCAGTACGGTCCTACAGAGCATATTTTCTCTCAGTTTTTTGGGTGTTCTTGTCACTGACTTGAGCGTCGGAGCGCCACCGGCCGCAGAGGCGCCACTTTGTGTTTTTCAGGTTCTCAGAGAGGCTATCTGTGGTGTGGACTTGGAGGGCCCGTGGTGTCAAGCTGGAGAGGAAGATCGTGACGAGGCAACACTCTTGCGCTAAGTCAACCGGCAGGATCAGTTAGTATCTTGAATTTTATTTTACCTATTACTAGTTATTTTAGTTTTACAAATACAATTAATTATTATACTATTTTATTACTTGTTGAATTATTTTTTAATGTTTTATGTTATTTAAATTAAAAAAATTAATAATACAAATTAAATCAACAAATTTGTTGCATGATGTTATATAAGAATTACAATGAAGTTTACTGAACAACATGTTTAACTTAGAAATAAAAAAGAAGTAAATAAAAATTAAGTTTAATTACTATACTGGACATGAATTCTTGAGACCTCGGTCCAGGTATTTGGGGGAGGCCCACTTTATGTTTGGGCTTTAGAGCTGGGTCGGGAGCTCGACTCAGATAAGGGTCGGCCTAGGAAAGGTAATTTAGATAAAAGATAAGAGATGTTTTATCTGTTGTGATATTATTCTCACGATGAAAGATATAATTGTTACTGTTTAAATCTGTTATCATATTATTCTGAAGATAAAGAGATTTATCTCAAGTGATGATATGCAAGTTAGTTATATATTAATTAATACATGTTAGTTACGTATTAATTAATAATTGTTGAGAATAAAAGAGGAGTACTCGAGAATAATGGTGCATGTGTTAAACATAATGTTTTCCTGCTGTTAGCACCTGAAGATAAGTGGTGCCCGTGAGCAGGTGGTTTTCTATTATTATTTTATGCTTTCAGTAGAGATTATAATCTCGTGAGTGAAATTTGTTAGAGGAATAACTATAAAAGTGATGTGAGTTGATTTTTAGATAGCTCGATTTTATGGTGACACTTTACTTAGAGTTGAGATTTTAGCAATTTAATGGTGAAACCTATGAAAGATTCCCACTGGACACGAACATAACCAAATGGTTAAGTAAGTGTGAAGGTTCACTGCACAAAGGCAAAGATGAAAAAAATCAATATAGAGTGATAGATGGAATGCAATGGGGAATGGAAATGGCAACAAGGTTGACATCAATGGTGGTCATCACCGAACCAAAAGATGCACCATAAGCATATAAGAAAAGCATAACCAAAAGTAAGAATTCAAGACAAAGACGTATAAGAAATGGAAATGAATTGAAAATAGTGGAAGAAGAGTAGCTTATGGAGTGATTGTGAGAGTGGTTCACACCACTTGGGGTGTGGTAGCCACCAAGATGAGTTAAGGGCCGCCACTTGAGAGTCTCATACCACTCAAGATAAGACCTAGCCAAGAGGATTCAAACCTCACACAATTTGTGTAGAGTAACTTTTCTCTTCAAAATTAACATGTAATACATGAAGTAAGGCACCCTATTTATAGGAATGGGTGCCTTGGTGGCCAAAAAAGGAAAGCATAGGATGGGAAATAAGGGAGCGGTGGCCAAGGAGGGTTGACTAAGATCAAAACCACACCTTTAGGCTCTCCTTCTAGAAACTAGGTCAAAAACCCTAATTTTAGGTGCTTTGTCTTGAAAAGGTGGGCTTGGATCAAGCCCATTTCACTATGAGCACTCCTATTTATGCTAAAGGCACCTATTCTATCCTATCTTGCTATTTGGACCCCTGAAGAGATCCCAATTTATTTAGAACTTGTTTTATTCTTAAGAAGATCAGCAGGAAGAACATTAGATGCTCTGGTTTTTGTCCATTTCTCCCTCTGGTGAGGTATGCTAAATCCTTGATGAGGTCTTCACTTTAATGTTGAGATGAATTCTTATAGTGTGAATGGTAATGTGCATCCTTAGCCATCTGCTTGTTGGCTTGGTTTGTATCATGTCCCCCAGGTTTGAGAGAATTCAACCTCAAATTTAGAACTCCTGCAGATAACATAGTTAGTTTGTTCACTTATAAGATAGTGTAAGGTGTGGGAAGTGAATCAAACTTAGGTTCTGTGAGTTTGCGGAGTTCAAAAGGGCAAGCTCTTCTAACAAGCCATGTTGGGAAAGAACATTTAGGGCTGAAAGAGCTTGGTGATAAAAATTCTCACAAAAGGTGAGAACCCTTAGGAGGTGTTTATTGTTCACCCCAAAATTTCTTTATCCAAGATGTCGAGTAAATAGATTTATTTGGTAATGAAAAAGACAAAGAAGAAGGACACCTTGGGGGTGCAATTGGTAGCATGGCACGAGTCAACATGATTGATTTAGTTGTGTAAGATGATAAAGTGGTGTTCAAGCTTTGAAGAATCCAAACCCTTTGAAGGATGTTAAAGGCTTGGTTGTGCTTGTTGTTGTTGAGGTGTCTTAGTTAGGATCTGGGGTAGTTTGAGTTTTGTAATCCACTCTAGATTGAATCCAAAGCATAGGCATTCTCAATCTTTTAAAAGAAAAAGTGTTTTTCAAACTAAGTCAAAAACAACCGATTGTTTTGTCGAAACAACCGATTGTTTTATACTTAGATGGTTTTAGAAAAGATTGAAAACTGTTTTTCAAATGGTTGAGTTGTTAAAACCAAAACAATCGATTGATTCGAGGAAACAACCGATTGCTTGTTTTGGTACCATAACAGAAAAATTGTTTTAGCTTTGATTGAGCTTTAAATGCTTTAACTGTTTACGCTCCAGTCTTTAAATGCTTTGACCAATCATTAAATGTAATGAATAAGTTTGTTAAGATAATATCTTTGAATAAATTCAGAAAAACATATTTGAGTAACAATCTTTTTGAATACAAGTTTTTGAGTTTTTCAAAGAGTTGAGATTTCTTAGAGATTGTGATTGATCAAAGAGTGTGAGATAGGATTTCTGCTTGTATTGATTTCAGATTTGCTTCTGTAACAAGTGTAATCCTTGTATTCTGTTGAACAAGTTTCTTTTGTGTGATTGCTGAGAAGTGATGTGTGTTCTTGAGGGGATCAAGATCAGCTTTCTTAGTGTTGGTGTGTTGGCCAAGAGAAGTGTGTGTCTTGAGGGGATCAAGGTCACTTTCTTGGTTGTGGTGTAAGATATCTAGGTTTGATTGCTTAGTGGATTTCCTCTGTGGTTTCTGAGAAGACTGGATGTAGCTTTGGGTTTAGAGTGAACCAGTATAAACATTTGTGTGCAATCTCTCTATCTTTAATCTCTTTAAATTTAGTTTTGATATTTGTTTACTGGTATAAACAACCGATTGTTTCTGTGAAACAACCGATTGTTTTTCTGGTGCTGTTGTTTTTGCTTTGTGTTTTGGTAAACTGGATTCCTTATCAATTGTTTCTTGAAGTAATTTCATTCTTGACTTAAAAGTTTGCGAAAACCCTCTTTAAACAATTCACCCCCCCTCTAGTTTAAAGCCATCCATTCTAACAATTGGCATCAAGAGCTTGGTTCTTGAAAGTTATTCAAGTTGATCCTAAAACTGTTTTGAAATGGCTGATAGACTACCTTTTGGGGAAGGTGCTTCAATCAACAGACCACCTCTATTTTGTGGTTTGAACTACCAATTTTGGAAAGTGAGAATGAAAATCTTTATGGAATCACTTGACAAAGGAATTTGGGATGCAATTGAAAATGGTCCCTTTGTGCCAAAGTTTGAAAAAGATGGATCTTTCATTGAAAAGCCTTGGTCTCAATGGACTGATTCAGAAAGCAAGAAGGCCAAATTCGATTGCATTGCCAAAAATATTATAACCTCTGCTTTAAATTCTGATGAGTTTTTCAGGTCTCTCAATGCAAATCATCAAAAGAAATGTGGGACACCTTAGAAGTAACTCATGAAGGTACAAATGAGGTAAAGAGAGCTAGGAAGCATGTTCTAATCCAAGAGTATGAGATGTTCAGAATGCTCAAAGGTTAAACAATTGCTGAGGTGCAGAAAAGATTCACGCACATCATCAATCATCTCATGAGCCTTGACAAGACCTTTGAAAAGGAAGAGCTAAACATCAAGATCTTGAAATGTCTTGATAGAGCATGGCAACCCAAGGTAACTGCTATTTCCGAATCTAAAGATCTAACATCCTTGAGTATGGCTTCTTTGTTTGGTAAGCTTAGGGAACATGAGTTAGAGATAAATCGACTCAATGTTCAAGAAAGCGAAGACAAGCACGTAAGGAGCATAGCCTTAAAAGCTTCCAAGCACAAAGGAAAACAAGAATCCAGTGATGATATTGATGAGGAAAACCTTAGCTTGCTGTCAAGAAAGTTCAGCAAATTCTTGAAGAGGAACCGCAACAAGGACAACAACAAAGTTAGGTATGGAAACAAGAAATCAAATGATTTTAATTCCAATAACTATACTTGTTTTGTCTGTGGTGAGCAAGGTCATATAAAGGCAGATTGTCCAAACAAAAGCAAGGAGAAAAAACCTAGCAACAAGGAAAAGAAAGGCAAGACAAAGAGAGCCTACATAGCTTAGGGTGAAAATGAGGTATCATCATCAAGTTCTTCATCAAGTGAAGATGAGAAAGCAAACATCTACTTGATTGTTGAAGAAGATGATGAATCTTGTAGCTCAAGTGAGGTAAGTTCATGTGCTTCCTTAAATGAACAAAATTATAGTGAATTGCTTGAAGCTTTTCAAGAAACTCATGATGAAGCTAATCGATTGGTTCTTTCAAACAACCGATTGAAAGAACTTAACAGCTGGCTGGAAAAGAGAGTGAAATCAGTTGAAGATGAGATTGAAAAATCAAAAAATGATTTCAAAAATCTGGAAAATCATTTCAAAAATTCTTCTTCCAAGTGTGACACTCTCATTTGCGAAAATTGTGAAAATCTTGAGAAAAAGGTTCATTATTTTGTTGACAATGTGGACAAGCTTTCAAAAGGGAAATCTAACTTTGAGAATGTCTTGGCATCTCAAAGCTGTGTTTTTGGAAAGGTTGGTTTAGGTTTCAATCCACAGAACCAACAAGATAAGTTTTCAAAAAAAAATTTAAGAAAGCCAGTAAAACAACCGATTGTTAAATCGAAACAACCGGTTGTTACATGCTTTTATTGCATGAAGAAGGGTCATTCGATTAGATTCTACAAAATAACAAAGTTTTCTGTTCCCAGGGGCTTCATGAAATGGATTCCTAAAGGATGTGAGGTTCCAAATGAGAAAAAGAAATCAATTGGACCCACATTTGTAAAGGGGCCAAATCTTGTTGCTTGAACTCATGCTTGTGCAGGAATTCTGAAAGAAGTGTGAAGGACTGAGTCATCTGATCAAGTTCTTGGAAGGAACAGACCAACATTGAAGTTGAATCAATGATTTATCTTTCCACAAGCCCTCAAAAATCAAATAAAAGCTTCTTGATCACAAAGCACATGGCTCATTGAAAGAACAACATAAAGGATAAGACCTTCCTTTCTTTGTTCTTAATTTCTTTTTTAAAGTTCTTTCTCATGCTTAAATATCTTCTTTAAAATGCTTAACTTCATCTGCTTTGAACTCTTTCTGCTCATGGTTAAAATTCAAAATCAGTTTTAACTACTGCAGAAAAATAATCGATTGTTTCTTCGAAACAACCGATTGTTTTGAGCCTGACAACACTGTGAAGAAATCAATTTAATTTCTTTTTTGAATTTCTATCCGTTGCAGATCAATTGAAAGAGAGAATCCTTGGTCAATGAACCTGTGTTGAAAGCTGATCACGTTCAGAAAGAAGTTACAACAGTCATAAAGGAATATATTCCAAAATCTTGGAAATTCAAGAGCCCTAATGACTAGTTGTACCGCCCTGGTAGTCGGAAGTGATGACGTGGCAGCAAGCTATTATGTAGGCATGTTGAGCAGGGCCCATGGCTGGCAGAAGGGAAGGAAGTCGGGAGGGCTCGTGTAGTCGCCAGTTATTAAGTTGGCGTGCTCCGATCTCTAGCATACCTAAACCGGCGGTCACCGGGTTTGAGATGAAGTCGCCGGATGCGAACCCAGACGACCTAGTGGTTAGAGATCGCCGAAAGAAGGACATCGCCGAAGGATCAGGGAAGCTTGTTCTAGGCTTTCGAAACAGAGGATAAAGTCCTCAGATAGTCATTTCCTAGCTAGCCAGAGGTTGAGGTCGGGAAACAGCTTACCTGAACATACACGGTGAAGCAAGTGAAGTAGATCATGAAGGCGGCCGGCGAGACCACAGGGAAGATGTGTACAAAGGCACCCGAACTCGCCACACAGAAGAGATCACGCTCTAAGGCAGCTATGCGCTGAGTTGTTTCACGCGTAAGTAACTTAGCCAAAAGCCTGAAGAATAAGAAGTGGCGCCCAAGTCAAGGATGCTCCAGATGGTGACACGTGTACAGCTAGATGCGAGCCACGTGTCCAGATGTGTAACTGTCAGGAGAGAGAAAGTGCACAGGTATATAAGAGATTCTAACGAACTTCTGAGGTACGCACGTTTAGATTACTTCTTTACGCTTGTGAGAACTTGAGTACGCTGAGAGAGAATTTTGCACGGTTCCTTAGAGTTCTTGAGTTTTCTCTTAGTATTTGGTGGTTCAGTCGCTGACTTGGGTGTCGGAGCGTGATCGGCCGCAGCGGCGTTGTTCTGTCTTTTGCAGGTTCTTGAGGTGAATCAAACTGAAGGACCGAAGCTGACACGGCGCAGAAGTCGATCCAGATTTGACGAGGCAAGGCTCCAGCGTCTTGGTCAAGAGGCGGGATCATCAGGCGCCCACCGTGGGGCCGTGTAAAACTTGTTCCCATCCACAGCGTGAGTTCTTGGAGGTTTCTGCGGTTTCTGTGCGGTTGTGTGCTGGTGCAACCATTTTTCGCCGTTCATTCAAGCTTTGTTCGGTAGATTCGTGTTTTCCACCGTTCGTTTGAGTTCTTGTTCGGTGAGGTGAGGTTTTTCGCTGTTTACGCAAGTTTCAATCGGTGAAATCGAAGCTTCGACGTTCATTCGGACTGTTCGACCGGTGAATCAGAGGTTTTGGTGGAAAAACTGAAGGTCTGTGGTGAAGTTGCGAGTTTCTGTGAAGGTTTGTTGTCGAGGTTGTGTTCTTGAAGTTCTTTGGAGTTTGCGAAGTTCTGACCGATTGATTGCTGGATCAATCGTTGCTGAAGGAGGTGTTGTTCGTCGCTCATTGTGATCTGTTAAGTTTTCATGAGAAAGATGAGAAGCAACCGTTCAAGTCCAGTTGCGCCAGTTGCTGCTAAAGGCGCCATGACTATGGCACAGATGGTGGAGATTATGCGTGCGCTGCAGGCGAATGTGGAAGCCTCGCGCATAGAGCAGGCAAGGATGCACGAGGACCTGGTCGCCTCTCAGGCCAGGAATGAAGAGCTCAGCAAAGTGACTGAGGAATTGCGCCAAGCTCTTCAGGAGCAGAGAGGGCGCCCAGTCGTTGAAGAGGTCGCGCCGTCGTCGCCGCCTCGCGTTTTCCCCATGCCTTTTGCTCAGGCGATCACAGACACGCCTATCCCTGCGAGTGTGGTACCCGTGAAGGCTGTTTTCACCGGCGTGGAGGATCCTGAGGCACATCTCACCACGTTCCACACACAGATGATGCTGTCAGGAGGCTCGGATGTTGTGTATTGCAAGATGTTTGTGAGCACGCTCCAGGGAACAACGCTGGAATGGTTTGTGAGCTTGCCCACTGGCCACATAACCAATTTCCAACAGTTTTCGAAGCTTTTCGTCGAGCAGTACATAGTGAACAAGGCGCCGCCTCGGGTGTCTTATGACCTGTTCGACATAAGGCAGTACCAGGGAGAGTCCCTCAGGGACTACTTAAATCGTTTTGGGGCGCAGATGGTCCGCTCGCCGGCCAAGGACGAAGAGATGTTGGTCTACGCCTTCAAAAAGGGCGTGCTGCCGGGACCTTTCTGCGAGGCACTGATCAGGGCTCACCCCGCCACGTTTGCTGAGGTTAGGCGACTTGCAGTGGCCCACATCGCCGATGAGAGCGAGGTCGCCGAGAAGAGAGGGAGCGTGGCCCCGGCTAGGCCACGCGCCCAGACCATGATCCAGCCACAGAGGGTGCTGGAGACAGCAGCGGCCAAGAGGGATCAAAGGGCCCGCCACCCTTACGATCCAAGAAAAAACAAGGGCAGGGGCCCAGGGCGCCCCAGGGAGTACAATCGCCTGCCAAAGCATAAGTTTGTCATGGGGTTGGCGGACCTGATCGCCATCCCCAACATAGCAGCCAGGCTAAAGGCGCCTGAGAAGGTGGGCGACAAGGTGTTGGGACCAAAGCCAGACGCCTGGTGCGAATTCCACCAGGGTTTTGGCCACACCGTGGACTCATGTTTGGCGTTAGGATACCAGCTCGATGACCTGGTCAAGAGCGAGTTCCTCAACGATTATCTGCTGGATAGAAGGACGGGGGGCGCGTCGAGCTCCCAGCCGGCGGGTGGTGAGGCTCAGCAGCACGAAGTGCCCACTCACGGGGAGATCCACACCATCGCGGGACGTTTCTCGGGTGGTGGATGCACCGCGTCACAGAGGAAGAAGTATGCGAGGTCGGTGATGGCGGTTGACATGTTCGAGGACCACTCGCCAGATGTGGACATCACGTTCACAAGGGAAGATCTCAGGGACGTTGTGCCTCATGACAACGATCCAATTGTCATCTCGCTTGTTACGGCGGGGAGGAAGGTCCACCGGGTTCTGGTGGACCAAGGAAGCTCGGCAGATGTGATGTTCTGGCCGACTTTCACACAGTTGCAGTTGCCCCTTGACCAACTGAGGCCCTATGGAGGGTGCTTGTATGGCTTCGCTGGCGATCAGGGGGTATATAGAGTTAAGAACTACATTCACGGATGAGGCGGGCTCGAGAACGGAGAAAATCAAGTACCTCGTCGTGAATGCTCCCTCAGCATATAACATTCTGTTGGGCAGACCAACGCTCAACAGAATAGGAGCTGTGCCTTCAACCAGGCACATGAAGGTGAAGTTGCCATTGATGGAAGGGGTGGTGATGACCATCAAATCTGACTAGAAGGAAGCGAAGAAGTGCTATGAGAATAGCCTGAAAAACAAGAGGTCAGTAAGTTACATCACAACGACACCGCCTCCCGGTGTGGAGCCCAAGCCGACAGAGTGGAGAGTTGTTGGTGCAGCGATGGAGGTGGCCGCCGGGGGGGACGTCGCCATGATGGATGTTGAGGCTGAGGGAGAGAACGCCGAGCGGGAAGAAGAGGCGAGGAACCGCCCAGAGGAAGCAAGGGAGCTGGGAATCGCCAGGGCGGTGGTCGCCAGGGAAGCTAGACCCAAACCCGTCGAGGAATGGCTCGAGAGGGAGATCGGGGGAAAGGTCTTCAAGTTGGGAAGATCCTTGGAGGCTGAGCTCCAAGACCAGATCGCCAAGGTGATAGAACGGCATCTGGATGCTTTCGCATGGTCTGCTTCAGACATGTTCGGAATTGACCCCGACTTCTTGTGCCACCATCTAGCAATGGACAACCAGGTCAGACCAGTGCGACAGAGAAGAAGGAAGTTCAACGAGGAGAGAAGACAGGCGATCAGGGATGAAACCCAGAAGCTCCTCGTTGCAGGCCATATCAGGGAAGTCCAGTACCCTGAGTGGCTGGCTAATGTCGTGCTGGTAAAGAAAAGCAATGGGAAGTGGCGCATGTGCGTCGATTTCACTGACCTGAACAAGGCTTGCCAAAGGATTCGTATCCTTTGCCAAGCATAGATGCCCTGGTGGACAGTGCTGCAGGGTGTAAGTTGTTGAGTTTCTTGGATGCCTTCTCGGGATACAACCAGATAAAGATGCATCCCATGGATGAAGAGAAGACCGCCTTCATGATCGAGAGATCGTGCTACTGCTACAAGGTGATGCCCTTTGGGCTGAAGAATGCGGGGGCCACGTACCAGAGGTTGATGGATCGGGTACTTGCACCGATGCTGGGGAGGAATGTGCAAGCGTACGTAGATGACATGGTCGTGACCTCGCCGGAGAAGAGCAAGCACGTCGCGGACTTGGAGGAGTTGTTCACCACAATCGCCAAGTTCAGATTAAAGTTGAACCCCGAGAAGTGCATTTTTGGTGTAGAGACGGGGAAGTTCCTGGGATTTCTCTTAACTGAAAGAGGAATAGAAGCCAATCCTGATAAGTGTGCTGCTATCTTGGCGATGAGGAGCCCGGCTACTGTGAAGGAAGTGCAGCAACTTACAGGTCGGATGGCCGCCCTGTCTCGTTTCGTATCAGCTAGCGGGGAGAAGGGCCATCCGTACTTTCAGTGTTTAAGGCGGAACAACAAGTTTGCCTGGACGAAGGAGTGTGAAGAGGCCTTCGTCAAGCTTAAAGAGTACCTGGCGAGCCCGCCGGTTTTGTGCAAACCGCTGGTGGGGACCCCTCTCAGGTTGTATTTTGCTGTGACTGAGAGGGCGGTGAGTGCGGTGCTCGCTCAAGACCAGGACCAGGCTCAAAAGCCTATTTATTTCGTCAGCAAAGTGCTGCAGGGCCCTGGAGGTATCAGGCCTTGGAGAAAGCCGCGCTGGCTGTGGTATTTTCGGCAAGGAGGTTGCGCCACTATTTTCACAGTTTTACAATACTGGTGATGACCGACTTGCCCATCCAGAAGGTTCTGAAGAAGCCTGATGTGGCTGGGAGAATGGTGAAGTGGGCGGTGGAGCTGTCGGAGTTCGATATCAAGTATGAGCCCCGAGGTCCGATCAAGGGGCAGATTTTCGCTGATTTTGTGGTCGAACTCTCTTCAGAAGCAGCACAAGTTGAGGGGGATGATTTCCGTTGGGTGCTCTCGGTGGACGGATCATCGAACCAGCAGGGTAGCGGTGTTGAAGTCATCTTGGAAGGGCCCAACGGCGTGCTGATTGAGCAATCCCTGAGGTTTTCCTTCAAAGCCAGCAACAATCAAGCAGAGTATGAGGCGCTGATCGCCGGAATCTTGCTGGCTAAGGAGATGGGAGCTAGGGTGCTGATTGCTAAGAGTGACTCACTGCTGGTCACGAGACAAGTAACAGGCGAGTTCCAGGCTAAGGATCCATAAATGGCGGCTTACCTGGAGTATATGCAGGAGTTGAAGAGTTCCTTTGTCTCCTTTGAAGTGGTGCATGTGCCCAGAGAGCAGAATGCCCGAGCTGACTTGCTAGCTAAGCTCGCCAGTTCGGGCAAGGGGGGTAGGCAGAGGACGGTGATCCAAGAAACTCTGAAGACGCCTAGAGCATTTGTGGCAGATCACCTGGTTCTTCAAATAAGCAAGTCGACGGAGAAAGCGGCGAGGAGTCACAGGTCTCTGACTCAGGAGACCTTGAGATCGCCGAGAATAAGAGCATGTCGGGGAGAGAGGATAAACATGACGCAGGTCTGCGCTACGCATGAGCCAGACACGTGGATAACGCAGTACCAGCGATTCCTAGCAGATGGCCTTCTCCCGCTAGATCCGACGGAGGCCAGGAAGATAAAGAAGAATTCTAGCAAGTTCACAATGATTGATGGCGAGTTGTATAGGTTTGGGTTCACACACCCACTCCTGGAATGTGTGCACGGAGAGAAATGTACAAGAATCATGGCCGAGCTCCATGAAGGGATATGTGGAAGCCACGTCGGGGGTCGAGCTCTGGCCGCAAGAACCCTCCGTGCAGGTTACTATTGGCCTACAATGACAGAGGACTGCAAGAAGTACGCACAGTGTTGCAAGCAATGTCAGCAGCACGCCGATTGGCACCAGGCGCCTCCCGAAGAGTTGAAGTCGATTTATAGCCCTTGGCCGTTTCATACATGGGGGATCGACATTCTGGGACCCTTTCCATTGGCGATCAGGCAGATGAAGTATTTGGTGGTGGCGATTGAATATTTCACCAAGTGGATCGAAGCAGAACCAGTGGCCCAGATCACCGCACACAAGATCGAGAGCTTCGTGTGGAAGAACATCGTGTGCCGGTTTGGTGTGCCTAAGCGCCTGGTGTTGGACAACGGGACTCAGTTTGCAAGTCACTTGTTGAAGAAGCTGTGCGAAGGGGTGGGAATTCAACAAGTATTTGCATCCGTCGAGCACCCTCAAACAAATGGCCAAGTAGAGTCGGCCAATCGGGTATTGCTAAGAGGCTTGAAGAGAAGACTAGAGAAAGCCAAGGGATCGTGGGCTGAGGAGGTACCCCGTATAGTTTGGGCGTACCACACCACCGAGCAGTCAGGTACCCATGAGATCCCGTTTAGCTTGGTCTATGGATGCGACGCAATGATTCCAGTGGAAATCCAGGAGAGCTCGCCGAGATTCCAGAACTTTGTAGCGGAAGACTCGAATGAGGAAAGAAGGCTGAATTTGGATTTGCTGGATGAGGTCAGGGAGGAGGCGAGAGTAAAGGCTGAGGCAGTGAAAAGAAGGATTGATGAAGGTATAACTCAAAGGTGATGCCAAGGCAGTTTAAAGAAGGTGACCTGGTGATGAGGAAGGCCCACCAGTAAGAGATGGAGAACAAGTTGTCGCCTAAGTGGACGGGACCGTTCAGGATAACCGAGGCGCTCGGGAACGGCGCCTACTGCTTAGAAACATTGGAAGGAGGGGCGATTCCTCACACTTGGAACGCCACGCACCTCAAGTTATATTACAGTTAAAAGCTTTGTAAGTAAGAACAAACACGAAGAGTTTGCAAGCTTTCTGTTAAAACAGTTTGAAGGGGGCACTCTTTTTTCCCTAAGGAGGGTTTTTAATGAGGCCACCCAATAAAGAAGAGTTTTTCAAAGTTTAAAGTGTTTTAGATTGCATGCTTGTTGTTGTTACGAAAGTTTTTGAAAAAAGACCTTGTCACTCGTATGTGATTTAAGGCGAGTTTGAAGTTATGTTGCATGCTTTCTAAAAGTTAAAAGTCCCCATCACTTTTCGGCGATTGGTGGCATCAGTTAAAGTTAAAAGTCCTCATCGTCTTTCGGCGATCGGAGGCACTAGCAACGTTTTAAAGACCTCAACGCCCTCGTGCGTCCTGAGGCGAGAAAGAGATAAAGACCTCCTCGCCATCGAGCGAGTGCAGGCGAGAAGGAGTAAAAAGTCCTCAGTGCCTCCAGGGGAGAGAAGATGTAGCCCCTGGGGCAATGTAGAGGCACTAGTAAAAAGTCCTCAGTGCCTCCCGGGGAGAGAAGATGTAGCCCCTAGGGCAATGTAGAGGCACCAATAAAAAGTCCTCAGTGCCTCCCAAGGAGAGAAGATGTAGCCCCTGGGGCAATGCAGAGGCACGAGATAAAAGACCTTCTCGCCGTCGAGCGAGTTCAGGCGAGTTAAAGACCTTCTCGCCGTCGAGCGAGTTCAGGCAAGATAAAATCCTTCTCGTCTCGAACGAGTTCAAGTACGGTGTGAAGGGTGGAAAAAGTTCAAAGGATAGCTAAGGTAGGTTCGAAGAGAACCCCTAGCTATCCGGCTTACTGTTCTGAAGCTCAGGGAAGGTAGAGAAGGATCCGAAAGGCGCCTCTACCCCCAAATGAGGGAACAATGGCCAAGCCATGAAGGCAAGAGGAAGCTGGTATCGCCAAGACTCTTTGGCGATCAGAAGAAATTCAAGCGATGGCAAGGGTAAGGGCCCGTTTTGATGGAGCAGATCAGGTGAACTATGTCTTAAGCTATCAGTTGGATTGAGACTTGCTGTTTAGTAAGTAGTTTCACGATGAAGCTCGTTGCCTTAAAGTTCACAAGTTATTAAGACGCTATCGTTTGAGAGTTGATAGCTTGATCGAGTTCGAAGCAGTAAGTAAACAGTTGCGCCCGCAGAATCGCTAAGTTAAGTTCGTTTAAACGATTTTTACAAGAAGGAGCAAAGCAAACAGAAAGATTTATCATAAAGTGGCATCAGTTCAAATACAGAGAAAGGAAGATTACAAGTAAAGTTTGTGCAAAGAAAATAGACAAATAAGTGATGGAGGGAAGCAGCTAATCTTCAGAAGGAACGATCTTCCCATCTACCACTTCATTACATATTGATATCATGGAGAGGTCGAGCTCGGGGTATTGGCAGGCAAATTGCTCCAGGACGGCGTCAAACCCAGCGGCGAGGACTTGGGCGGAGCTTAGCTCAAGATCTTCATTTTGTTGCTTGAGCCCCTCGGTTTGCTGCTTCAGCTCATCAGCTCGCTTCTTTAATTCTTCAGCTTCCCTGCGAGTCTGAGGGAGGTCTTCAGCAACCTTCTTGTTTTCCTCCCGCGCCTGGGCCAGCTCTGCAGCGATCTTTGCATTCTCCTCCCTGGCTTCGGCGAGCTCCGCCACGGCGTCATCCCTCTCCTTCTCAACTTTTCCTAAGAGAACCTCCCGATCAACCGACCTCTTCTCAAGGTTCTCTACCTTGGCTGCATCCGCTTTGATTGATGCCTCCAGGTCAGCCACCTTGAGACGGTAGGGAACCAGCTTGCTCTCCAGCTTGATTTTCTCTTGAGCTAGGAGGTGCAACTTCTGGCGCAGATCGGTGGCCTCCTTACGCGCCACCCTCAGCTCGGTGCTCATGGTGTCCTCCACCCTTGAGTGTTCGATTTCCGCCATCATAAGGTTGCAAGATAACTTCTCCGCCTCGATTCTTATTAGTCGATTCTCCTCTTCGAGTGTGGAGATATCGTCCTGAAGTTTCTTGTTGGAGCTCTCCACAGCTTTTGATATGATAGAGGGGAGCTCCTCTGCCATCATTTTAAGCCTAGCTGTGAAGGGCCCCCAGATTCCTTTGACCGTGAGGGGAAGGTTTGCAACCGCTGTTGGTGGAGGCACTGAAGGAGCCTGGTGCTGGCTCTCACCACCGCCCTCTTGGATTGGTTGTTGAGTTTGGGCTTCTTGGCGTGGTGGTGACGTGGGGGACTCGGTGATGATTATTGGCGAGTTATGAGCACCTTCATCCCCACCTGGCGCAGCTTCGGCGATTGAGGTAGTTGAAGGAGGACCCTCTCCAGCGGATACGAACGGCGTGGAGGCGCTAGGAGGGTTCTCCATGAAGTTGGGCTCGTTAGCCTCAACCGCGGGAAGTGTAGCCGCCAAAGGTACTGCTTGGATTGGCGGTGTTGGAGCTGGGGGAGAAGGCGATGTTGGTGTTGGAGCTGGGGGAGAAGGCGGTGTTGGTATTGGAAGGGAAGGTGGAGCAGGTGGTGAAGAAGGTGCCACCCTTCTCCTTTTGGTGATAAGGCCATCCTCTGTTGCCTCATCGTCCTCTTCTTCATCTTCTTGGACCACTTAAGGAGTTTTCCTCTTTGGTTTCCTCAAGATGAGTTTCTTTCGTTGAGGAGCGGGCAGTGCCTCTGGAGGAGTTAGGCCTTGAGGGGGCGACCTGCCCTGAGTGGCGGCGATCTCCACCACCAAGTTTGGCACGGTTTGAGAACCCGATGCCAATTTATGGGTTCGGGCGAGCGCCCTCAATTCAGCTAGCTTGCCTTTGCCCAGCATGAGATCTGCACAGTGCAAAAGTATACAAGTAAGCTCAAAGACAAAAGTAAAGTATATGAGTACATGTGCAAACGAGACAAGTAAATAGTACAGGAAATAAAAACCAGGTCTAGTGTGCAACCAGCTGGACGCCCAATAACAGGTAACAGAGATGCAGCACAAGATAAAACCTAAAGGTCGAAGTAAGTGCTAACCTATGTGAGCTTCGAGTTGGCTCTTGAGGAACTCGAAGGTGATTATTGCAGAGGTGGGAAAGGTAATATTAGCGGCTGTTACGCTCTTCCAGAAGAGGCATAGATCCTTGTCCAGCTCGCCCATGTTGTCAGGAAAAGGAATACATCCACCGAGGCCGGTAGTCCCAAGTGCACACACATAATTTGAAACGCCCGCACGAATGCCCAACTGTTGGGATGGAGCTGGGCGGCGGCGATGTCGAGCTCGGTTAAGAGTTCCGTTCAAAACGGGTGAGGGGAAACCTGAGTTTCACCTTCTTGAAGAGGGTGGTATACACGAAGCATAACAACTCGCCGTTGTTCCCCTTGTCATCCGCGCAGATCGGCACGTCAGGGGGGCAAGACAGCACCATCAGTTTATCATCGTGCTCCTTGTGGAACGAGAGGTTGGGCTCGTCCCCTTTCTTCAGCCGTAGCACCGCCAGTGCAGAGGTCACTGAGGAAGTCTCATTCAGTAGAGTTGAGGTGGCCCATGGGTATAGCTTCTTGTAGTCTGGAGAGGGGATGAAGGCTCCTCCGGCGACTGGTGGAGTTGCCTGAGCAAGGTTGGGGCGAGAGGTTGCAGGCCTCTCAGCCTCGGAAGAGGGAGCACCAGGTGCTCGCGGTGGGTTATGCGCTTGGGATGGAGGGTTTCGCAACGAAGGAGGATGATTCGCGGTGGTCTTTGTACGAGCCATCGCGGGAACTGCAAAGGAGAAAGGAAAAGAAAGATGAGCGAAGGTCGTAGAGGTTGACTCGATTGTGAACGAAGGATGAAAAACGAACGAACGAAAGTTCGTTGTGATGAAAGTAATGGAAGACGAAGCCCTAAGTTACGAAAAGGGAGAAGAAGAAGAAACAACCCACAGCGTATGCACCAGACAGTTAATGGATGATGCGAATCGGTTAAAATGCAGCAAATATCAGCAGAGGAAGTAAAAGAGATACCTTTCGATGATCAGATAAGCGTTGAAGGGAGTTAGGGATTGAGAGAGTCGAAGAGCGTCGTGGGTTTGCAGAGAAGACTCAGAGCGTTTCGAAGGCAGAAAGATGATGGAACAGTAAAAATGAAATGGGTTTAAGGGTTTTTTCAAACGATTTTGGAAGCGCAAACGACAGCTAAAGATGACCGTTGATGAAGCCACGTGTTGAGCGATTGGAAAGGTGTTTGGTGGAGCGTCAGGAAAGCAAAAAGTACGAACGTTTGGAATTCTGCGCCAGCGCCACGTAGATCGGTAGTGACGTGACTTCTTTAGTCTTTTCGCTGGACAAGTCTTCGCTTAAGACTGGAGGGCTTCTGTACCGCCCTGGTAGTCGGAAGTGATGACGTGGCAGCAAGCTATTATGTAGGCATGTTGAGCAGGGCCCATGGCTGGCAGAAGGGAAGGAAGTCGGGGGGGCTCGTGTAGTCGCCAGTTATTAAGTTGGCGTGCTCCGATATCTAGCATACCTAAACCGGCAGTCACCGGGTTTGAGATGAAGTCGCCGGATGCGAACCCAGACGACCTAGTGGTTAGAGATCGCCGAAAGAAGAACATCGCCAAAGGATCAGGGAAGCTTGTTCCAGGCTTTCGAAACAGAGGATAAAGTCCTCAGATAGTCATTTCCTAGCTAGCCAGAGGTTGAGGTCGGGAAACAGCTTACCTGAACATACACAGTGAAGCAAGTGAAGTAGATCATGAAGGCGGCCGGCGAGACCACAGGGAAGGTGTGTACAAAGGCACCCGAACTCGCCACGCATAAGAGATCACGCTCCAAGGCCTATGCGCTGAGTTGTTTCACGCGTAAGTAACTTAGCCAAAAGCCTGAAGAATAAGAAGTGGCGCCCAAGTCAAGGATGCTCCAGATGGTGACACGTGTACAGCTAGATGCGAGCCACGTGTCCAGATGTGTAACTGTCAGGAGAGAGAAAGTGCACAGGTATATAAGAGATTCTAACGAACTTCTGAGGTACGCACGTTTAGATTACTTCTTTACGCTTGTGAGAACTTGAGTACGCTGAGAGAGAATTTTGCACGGTTCCTTAGAGTTCTTGAGTTTTCTCTTAGTATTTGGTGGTTCAGTCGCTGACTTGGGCGTCGGAGCGTGATCGGCCGCAGCGGCGTCGAAGCTAACACGGCGCAGAAGTCGATCCAGATTTGACGAGGCAAGGCTCCAGCGTCTTGGTCAAGAGGCGGGATCACTAGTCAAAGATCACATGTGAAGACCATGTGATTTTCAGCTTTTTTTGACGTTTTCTGTGCAGTGCAGGGTCAAGTCCTTTCTCTCTGAAAATCCGGTACCCACTCATAGCATTGAATGCTTTTTGATTCTATTACTGCTATAAATTTTGTTGCAGCTGATATCTTCCACAAGAACAACCAATTGCAACATCTCTTGCAACATCTCTTGAAAAATCTGTGAGTGAGCTTTGCTCTATTTTATTCTCTGTCATCATGGACTCAACTCCTCCCACCTCAAAGAGAGTCAAAACCAAAGTTGTAAGGTCAAAAGGAAGGCTAGAAGGATGGTTTTCTGGAGACAATGATCTTATTGAGAAATATAGGTTTGAAACAAGCATAAAAAAGATAAACAACCCCAAGGTCGTGTGCTTTGATTGGGTGAAAAGTAAAAAGCTTGATAATGTAAGAAGGTTGCTCAAAGATCAATCTCTCAGAAAGTTCCTGGAGATGAAGGGAAACATCTACCCAGATTTTATAAGGGTGTTCTACACAAATCTCAAGTTTGAGGGAAACAATTTAGTTTCTCATGTAAAAGGTGTAGAAATGGAGATAACCCATGAGGTATGGGTTGTTGTTGCTGGTCTTAAGTTCTCTGGTCTCAGGATCAACAAGGGAAACCTTGGAGTAGTGGAGGATTTCAACAAAATCCAATACTACAAGAGTTGCTTGAAGAACCAAAATGCTCAAGTTGGGACTTGCTCGGTTGTTTTGGTTTGACAGCAAGTCAACCATCAAAAATAGTTTTCAACCTTTCTAAAAACACCTAAGTATAAAACAATCGGTTGTTTCAACAAAACAATCGGTTGTTTTTCACTTAGTTTGAAAAAAACTTTTCAATTAAAAGGTTTAAGAATGCTTAAGCTTTGGATTCAATCAAGAATGGATTTAACACAGATAATCTACCCCAGATCCTATTCTAAAACACATAAGCAATAGCAAGCACATCCAACCTTCCATCAAACTTCAAAGGGTTTGGATTCTTCAAAGCTTGAACACACTTGATTCAACAGCATGTGCCTCACTACTAATCAGTCTCCTTTACATGGAATTTCACTTTCTTCCTCACTTGGGGAACTAGAAAAGGTAGGGTACCTAGACCTTTGTGAGCTATGATCACTCATGACAACCCCTCCTTTAACGATCATATTTCTCTTAGAAGGGCAATTGGATGCAATATGTCCAAAACCTAAACATTTAAAACACTTTTTACTTGAGATTTTGGTAGGTGACTTAGGTGTAGAAGTGGAGGGTTTAGAATGTCTAGGATTGTAAGTGGAATCTTTCTCAAAATTTGAAGGAAAAGTTTTGGAAGAAGATTTTTTTTTTCCACGATGATTAGTAGTAGCCATCATTATGAGAGTTTTTTAAATGAATTTTCTTTGAAAGTTGAGATTCAACCTTGATGGCAAGGTAAACAAATTTTTCTAAGGATGAATACTCATAAAGTTCTACGACATCTTGGATTTCCCTACTCAATCCACTTACAAATCTAGCAATTTCGGACTCCTCACTTTCATGCATGTCATTTTAGGTAAAATTGTTTCAAGCTCTTTAAAGTACTCATCTACACTACTAGGTCCTTGTTGAAGCCGTTGGAGCTTCAAAAGATTTCCTTCCTATAATAGGGAGGAACAAACCTCGCGTGCATGCATTCTTTCAAATCATACCAAGAGACAACGACTGACCTCTTGTTTAGCCCAATCTCCATTACAGTATTATTGTTAGAATATATGACCTTTAAACAAGAGGGGGTGAATTGTTTTTAAAGGATTTTCAAAAACTTCGAATGTATAATGAAATTCAATGCTGAATTACAAAGAAAGAAATCAAGGAAACAAAGAACCAAAACTATTTTAAGATGATATAAAAAAAACTAATTGGTTGTTTCTTCAAAACAATTAGTTGTTTATACCAGTTAGAACTTTAAACAGCTTAAAAAATTGAATTTAAAGAGTTAAGGGTAAGAGATAAGCACACAAGCAATTTATACTGGTTCACTCTTACACCAAGAGCTACATCTAGTCCCCAGAAACCACTGGTAATCCACTATGCAATCAAAACCAAATTACAAACACCACACACCAAAGTAGTGACCTTGAAACCCTCAAGAAACACACTACCTTTTGCAAACCACACCAAGAATGTTGATCTTGAACACCTCAAGAACACACAACACTCCTTGGCAACACAATTACAGAAATACAGTAATCAAGGAAGAAAGGGAATAGAATACACCTGGGTATTACAAAGCTTAAAGTTCAGAATTACAACCCAGTCCTATTCCACACACTTAAGAATGATCCAAAGCTCTTTCAAATCTTGGAAAAACTGTTTTAATTATCTCTTTCTCTCACTTCAAGATTAGGAGCGTAAAACGACCTTTATATAGACCAACCAAGTGGTCAAAAGCATTTAATAAAGAAGGCAAGTTAGTTAGGATAATTTAAAACATATTAAAACCGCTTAATAGAATTCTGTTAAGGTTTCAGAAAAACAATCGATTGTTTTGTCGAAACAATCGGTTGAATTGACTTGACAGCAAAGTCAAGCTTTCCAAAACCTTTTCAAAAACTGCTAAGGTAAAACAACCTATTGTTTCAAAAAACAACATGTTGAAATTTCAACAACTTTTTATAAACCCATCTTTTCAAAAGGTTAAAGATTCAAATGAACTTGGATCATCTTAAGGAGTGAATTAACAAGTTTCAAACAACTAGACAACACACACAAACCCAACAACAAGGTCTTCAAGCTTTCCTCTTGGATTTGGAGACATCAAAGCATCTTGTTCAACAATTATGCCACCACTGCATGGCATGGTCAAAGAATTCTAAGGAGGCTAATTTTACCTTTTGGTCCTCTTGGATCAAATATACATTAAAATTTTGCTCTACCTTAGCCTCCCATCCTAAGTAAATGTTGGGGTCACTTTCCCCACTAAAACTAGGTAGTTTTACATAGGGAAAAGAAATTTTAGAAGGATGGTGTTGATGTTGGTGCCTTTCATCAAATTGATTCATTCTCCAATTTTCATCTTCCTCGTTGTTTCCATATTGAGTAAAACTCCTTTAAGTTATCCTATGTTGCCACCTCCTTGTTTGTCTTACTTGTGCGGTTTCAAGCCTTTGGAGCCTATCATCCATTTGCCTCATTTCTCCCTCCTTTTGGGCTAGGGACCTTTTTTTCGCCGCCAACTCACCCAAAAGGAAAGCCTTTTAGGGAGATTGAGGTTTTGATGATTCCCCTGAAAAAGGATGAGACATAAATTACAGTGAGTGAACAAACAATTAGTGAAAGAGAAATTAAATCACTCACCCTCAATCTTGAGTCACTCTTGTGTAAAACAAAGAGGATAAGACACAAAACACTCAATAAGAAATTTTCCTATCAACAAAGGTCTATCTTGGTGTTGAAATCTCTCAAATTAAAAAGGACAAAGCCCTTATCACTTGATCCCAATAGGACCACAACAAAACTTAAGGAAAATTTAAAGGACAAACAAGAAAAGCCCAAAACAAGAAAGATAAACCAGGTTTGAGAAAAAGATGTATGACAAAAATTTTAAAGGAAGACAAGCATGAAAAAGGAACACAAAAAGACTCTAAGATACTTAACAATGAAATTTTCCTTTCTTTAGAAATTGTTAAAGCAAAAGAATAAAATTTCCACAATGTTGAAATCAATTTGCCAATCAAAATGAACCCACTATTTTTGAAATGTTGCTATTTGATAAGATTGGAACCAAAAGCTTGCGCCACTTCTCTTATATATTTTTTATACTTGTTTTTGGATTATGGAAATGAGATGTCCATAGTTTTGATCATGCATATTTTCATAGACCTCCAATTATCACAAAAAGTTTGGACTTCAAATTAATTGATCACTTGAAATCTTTTGTTTGGAACTTAAATCTACTTCTACTAAAACAAATTTCCAATTAATTTTAAACTTTCACAATTAAAATCAAAGTAAGTAGAAGCAAAAAAATAAGGACTCCTAGAAACATTAAAGAACATATGACTCAAAGCAAAAAAGGCAATAACAAAAGAAGACACGATTTATCATTCAAAAGAGAAAACAAAACTAATTGATAAGATAAATGCCGAATTGAAAAGCAAGAAAGTAAAAGGCTGAATTTAAATGTGCTTGAATGTAAAGACAAGAAATTAAAGGTGCAAGAAAAGTAAACTATTAAATCAACTCAAAGCAAAATAAGCTCAAGAACCTAAGCTCTCATAACCACATGATGTGAGTTGATTTTTAGATTGTTCCATTTTATGGTGACATTTTACTTAGAGTTGGGATTTTAGCAATTTAATGGTGAAACCTAAGGAACATTCCTACTGGACACTTACTTAACCAAATGGTTAAGTAAGTGTGAAGGTTCACTTCACAAAGGCAAAGATGAAAAAATCAATATAGAGTAATAGATGGAATGCAATGGGGAATGGAAATGGCAACAAGGTTGACATCAATGGTGGTCATGACCGAACCAAAAGATGCACCATAAGCATATAAAGAAAAGCATAACCAAAAGTAAGAATTCAAGATAAAGACATATATGAAATGGAAATGAATTGAAAAGAGTGAAATAATAGTAGCTTATGGAGTGATTGTGAGAGTGATTCACGCCACTTCGGGTGTGGTAGCCACCAGATGAGTGAATGGTCGTCACTTGAGAGTCTCACACTACTCAATAAGACCTAGCCAAGAGGATTCAAACCTCACACAATTTGTGTAGAGTAATTTTTCTCTTCAAAAATAACATGTAATCATGGAGTAAGACACCCTATTTATAGGAATGAGTGCCTTGATGGCCAAGAAGGGCAAGGGTAGGATGGGAAATAAGGGAAGGGTAGCCAAGGAGGGTTGACTAAGGTTAAAACCGCACCTTAGGCTCTCCTTCTAGAAACTAGGTCAAAAACCCAAATTCTATGTGCCTTGTCTTGAATAGGTGGGCTTGCATCAAGCCCATTTCACCATGAGCACTCTTATTTATGCTAAAGGCACCTATTCTACCTATCTTGCTATTTGGACCCCTAAAGAGAGCCCAATTTATTTACAACTTGTTTTATTCTTCAAAAGACCAACAGGAAGAATATTAGATGCTCTGCTTTTTGTCCATTTCTCCCTCTGGTGATGTTTGCTAAATCCCTGGTGAGGTCTTCACTTGAATGTTGAGATGACTTCTTATAGTGTGACTGGTAATGTGCATCCTTGGTCATCTACTTGTTGGCTTGGTTTGTATTAAAAAGGGGCTTGAGACCCCTGGTAAAGGTATGTTATTTCTAAGTACTAGAGACTGAAACTGGTTATTATTTAATATGCTCTCAATGACTTGATCGTTGGAGTGTGGTCAACTGGTAGAGCCCCCTCTATCTCATTGGAGCGTTGTTCCAGTGCCCCGGGAAGAGACGGTCTAGAAGCAGAGCTTGCCCATCCTGTCAACCCGAGGTCAACCAGCGAGAACATTTGACGCCCATCGTGGGGTCCGATAAAACCTGATCCCATCCACATTTACCACCGAGCCTTACGACGTGATGAGAAACACGAGGTAAGGATTGTTCGGATTTGAAGGAAGCGAAGCCCCAACCTTGCAACATGTCATGGAGGCAGGTAAAATTGATCCTGCTAATTATCGTGATATAAATGATCATTATCATTTAAATCTGTTGAGATTCCTGAAAATAACAAACATAATTGTTATTATTTAAATCTGTTATCGTATTATTATGAAATATTATTATGAAAATCACATAAATGATTTATCATTTAAGACTATTGTGGTACCATTGTGAAGATAACAAATATAATTGTATTTGAATATGTTATCATGTTATTATGAAAATCACATAAATGATTTATCATTTAAGACTGTATGATATCATTGTGAAGATAAAAGATATAACTGTTGTTATTTAAATATGTTATCATATTATTATGAAAATCGCATATATATGTAAATTTGTTATCATGTTATTTTGAAGATAACATAAATGATTAATTATTATCTTTAAGTCTGTTGTGGTATTATTCTGAAGATGAAAGATATAATTATTATTATTTAAATCTGTTATCATATTATTATGAAAATAACATATATATGTAAATCCATTATCATGTTATTCTAAAGATAATATAAATGATTAATTAATATCTCTAAGTCTGTTGTGATATAATTGTGAAGATGAAAGATATAATTGTTGTTATTTAAATCTGTTATCATATTATTATGAAAATCACAAATATATGTAAATTTGTTATCAAGTTATTCTGAAGATAACATAAATGGTTAATTATCATCTTTAAGTCTGTTGTGATATTATTATGAAGATGAAAGATATAATTGTTATTATTTAAATTTTTTATCATATTATTATGAAAATAACATATATATGTAAATTTGTTTTCATGTTATTCTGAAGATAACATAAATGATTAATTATTTTCTTTAAGACTGTTGTGATATTATTCTGAAGATGAAAGATATAATTGTTATTTTAAAATCGATTATCATATTATTATGAAGATAACAGATATATGTAAATTTGTTATCATGTTATTCTGAAGATAACATAATGGATTAAGTATCATGATCTTTAAGTCCGTTGTGATATTATTCTGGAGATAATGGATATAATTGTTATTATTTAGATCTGTTATCATATCATTCTGAAAGTCACAAATATATTTAATATGTAATCATGGTATTCTGAAGACAACAAAAATGTTTATTATCATTTAAACATGTTGTGATATTATTATCATCATCATTATCATGATCTCTCACATGAAAAAATTATTCTTGTTACTGGATATAGAGCGTAGTAGTGTAAGATTACATGTCTAGGAAATTTCTGGCAAGGAAAGACTTGGTATTTAAGCGCATCCATTGGTGACCCAACTCTCTTTCCTAGGAACTTACCTTGTGTACTAGTTCACGATCTACAATGGTGGTTCCAGTTGAAACTGAGATGGCGCTTCATCATCATCATTATCGTGAACTCTCGCATGAGAGAAATTATTCTTGTATTGGATATAGAGTGTAGTAGTGTAAAAGTACATGTCTAGGAAACTTTTGGCAAGGAAAGACTTGGTATTTAAGTGCGTCCATTGGTGACCCACCTCTCTTTTCTAGGAACTTACCTGGTGTACTAGTTCACGGTCTACAATCATTGCTCTAGTAAACATTATTATTCATAGCGTATATTTCGATTTTAACTCTAGGTCAAAAGAAAAAAAAGATATATGCAAAAAAGATCAAACACTTTGACAAATTTGCGTGTCAAGAACGAAAAATGATTATGTCCTACCATAGCTCGACAATAAAAGGCAGTACAACACCAAAACTTTTATACTATACAGGATCATAGAAGTGTTGGGCGATGGAGCTTATCAGCTGGAAATTCAAGACGGTGGAGTCATCCCACAAACATGAAACGCGACAAACCTAAAGTTTTATTTCAGTTAAGATTTGAATTTTTATTTCTTTCCATTTGAACGTTATGCTATTTAAGGTGATGCTCTTTTTCTTTGAAGGGTTTTTTGATGAGGTCATCTAATGATGAATTTGTTCTTTAAAGATGGTGCATTAGTTCAGTTGATTTAGTTGACTTAACATACGATAAGACGACTTGTCTCAGTAAGATTATCTGAGTAGGCACCCTATGTGTAAATTGATTATCAATTGACATATAAGACGACCTGTCTCGGCAAGATTATTCGAGTAGGCGCCTTGTGTGTAAATTGATTATCTATTAACAGATAAGATAACCTCTCTCAATAAGATTATCCGAGTAGGCGCCCTGTGTGCAAATTGATTATCTATTGACAGATAAGACGACCTCTCTCGGTAAGATTATCCGAGCAGGCGCCCTGTGTGTAAATTGATTATTTATTGACACATAACATGACCTGTCTTGGTAAGATTATCCGAGTAGGCGCCCTGTGTGTAAATTGATTATCTATTGACATATAAGACGACCTGTCCTGGTAAGATTATTCGAGTAGGCATCCTGTGTGTAAATTGATTATTTATTGACAGATAACATGACTTGTCTTGGTAAGATTATCTGAGTAGGCGTCTTGTGTGTAAATTGATTCTCTATTGACAGATAAGACGACTTGTCCCAGTAAGATTATCTGAGTAAGTGCCCCGTGTGTAAATTGATTATCTATGTACATATAAGACGACTTGTCTCGGTAAGATTATCCGAGTAGGCACCCTATTTATAAATTGATTATCTATTGACAGATAAGACGACCTATCCCGGTAAGATTATCCGAGTAGGCGTCCTGTGTGTAAATTGATTATTTATTGACAAATAACACGACCTGTCTCGGTAAGATTATCCGAGTAGGGGTCCTGTGTGTAACTTGATTATCTATTGACAGATAAGACGAGCTGTCCCGGTAAGATTATCCGAGTAGGCGCCCCGTGTGTAAATTGATTATCTATTGACAGATAAGACGACTCGTCTCGATAAGATTATTCGAGTAGGCACCCTGTGTATAAATTGATTATCTATTGACAGATAAGACGGTCTGTCTCGGTAAGATTATCCGAGTAGGTGCCCTATGTGTAAATTAATTATCTATTGACAAATAAGACGATCTGTCTCGGTAAGATTATCCGAGTAGGCACTCTGTGTATAAATTGATTATCTATTGTTAGGTAAGACAACCTAGCTCGATGTCAGTATTGTTAGAATATATGGCCTTAAACGAGAGGGGGGTGAATTGTTCAAGAGAGATTTTTGCAAACTTTTTCAGGTTTAACAAAATTCTTTGTCTGAATCCAGAACAGGAATCAAGTTTTCCAAGAATTTAAGCAATAAACCAGCAAAGCAATAGAAAAATAATTGGTTGTTTATTCGAAACAATCGGTTGTTTATATCAGCAAAGCTTAAAACAAAAATTAAATGAGTTCAGAGTAAGAGAGAGATACACCAACAGTTTATACTGGTTCACTCTTAAGCCAAGAGCTACATCCTGTCCCCAGAATACCACTGGGTAATCCACTAAGCAATCAAACCAGATTACAAAACACAAACCACCAAAGTAGTGACCTTGAACCCTTCAAGAAACACACTACCTTTGACAAAACACACTAAGACTATTGATCTTGACCACCTCAAGAACACACAACACTCCTTGGCAACACAACACCAGAAATACAGCAGATTTAGAAAGGAATACACTTGTTCACAGTACAATCTGAAATCAATACAATTGCAATCCTATTTCACTCTCTTTGAAAACCCAAAGCTTGATGTGAATTTTCAAATCTTAGAATCAAAACTTTTTCACAAATGAAAAACTCAAAACTGTTTCTCTCACTTGTTTTGAAACATAAACAATCCATTTATATTTTTCAAAGATTGATCAAAGCAATTAATGAAGGAGCGTATTCAGTTGAAAAACATTTACAACAGATTCAACATTCAAAACAAAATTCTGTTAGGATTTTCAAAGAAACAGTCGGTTGAAACCACGAAACAACCGATTATTTGGCTTGCAGTTAGGTCAACCAAACTAAAACAGTTTTCAACCTTTTCAAAACTCCTAAGAGTAAAACAACCGAATGATTCGACAAAAAAACATGTTGTTTTTCACTTAGTTGGAAAAAACACTTGATTTCAAAAAGGTTTTGAATCACATCAGTTTTAGATTCAACAAAGGAGTGGATCACATTCAATTCTACCCAGATCCCACCCAGAAACAATAGCAACACCAGCCTTCCATCAAACATCTTGGATTTGGATTCTTCAAAGCATATGATCACTCTTGATCAACAAGTATGACCACCCGAGTTCAGGCGCTATGCAGTTTGATTTGCTATGATTAAGTTGTTTGGCTCAAGGCAAGGTAAGACGACATAACTCGGTATGCGAGAGATCACCTGAGCTAGGCGCCCTACAGATGAGTATTGTGACTAAGTTGTTTAAGTGCATGGTAAGTCGAGCTAGCTCGTTGAGAGAACGATCACCTGAGTTAAGGCACTCTGTGGAATGATTAAGTAATGTGCAGTGTAATTGTCTACTTATATTTACGATAAATTGAGGTTAACTCAGTGTACGAGTGAGTATCCGAGTTTAGATACCCTAATGGTGCAGCTATCCGAGTATGCGTTATGCAAAGCAATGCTTAGTGAGGTCAAGGTATGTGACCCTTACCCAAGTCTATGAAATACACCTATATACGTTGACAATGAGCATCAGCTCATTGCAGTTATGGGGTATAGTTCATTGAGAGGTTAGTTCTTTGAGAACTCCATGATTTCTCATGCTCAGTTTGTGCATTGAATTCTTGCTATCCTGGTTACTTTACGCTCGAGATATAGAGATGATTAGCGAAAGTGACGAGTTATCTGCACTTACGGTAGTTGTTATGCTTAAGCTAGTGTGTATACCCGAGTACAGGCGCCATGGAGAATTGATTTCTTTTACTTAAGCACAGATAAGTCGACCTACCTCAGTATAAGTACGTATACCCAAGTATAGGCGCTCTGTGGGAGTAGTTTTCTTGTTGAGTTAATCGAGTATAGGCAGGTAAGACGACCTAGCTCGGTGTCGATATGACCACCTGAATATGGCGCCCTGTGTATAAAATGATTACCTAGTGGCATGTAAGACGACCTAGCCCGATGTCAGTACAACCACTCGAGCATAGGCGCCCTATGGGTAAAGCTGTTGTAGATAAGGTATTTGGCATGGTAAGACGACCTAGCTCGATGTTAGTACGACTACCTGAGCACGGGCGCTCTGTAGTTTAATTTGTTATTGTTAAGTTGTTTGATTTGAGGCAAGGTAAGACGACCTAACTCGGCGTAAGAACGAGTTATAGGCGATTTGCAAGCAGATGTCATGGTTAAGTTGTTTCAATGCAAGGTAAGTTGGGCTATCTCGGTGAGTGAATGATCAGATGATCAGTCAAGTAGGTGCTTTGCGAAACAAAGCATGGTGTGATCAAGATATATGGCTATGGACCAAGTTTGCAAGATACACCTATGCAAGTCGAGAGTGAGCATAGGCTTGTCATCGTTATGGGTGTATAGTTCATCAAAAGGTTAGGTCTTTGTTAGTTTAGGACTTCACGGTTTTTCATGCTTAGATTTTGCCTAAGTTGCATTCTTGTTATCTTTGTTAATTTATGCTTAAGAGGTAGAGATGGGTTAGTTCGCATGTGTGTGATAGTAGTTGTTATATTTGAGCTAGTTGAAGTTTGATATGTGATAAGTTAAGTAGCGATCACCCGAGAATAAAAAGGTGCACGAGACTCTCTTTTGTTAGCACCGTGAGTAAAGGTGCCCGTAGGCATAAATTTTTTTCTGTTATATATGTTTTCAGTTGAGATTATATTCTCGTAAGCCTTTTCACCTAGTCAAACTCGGCTCGAGCCTGGGGGGCTTGTGTACTAGACATGAATGCTCGAGAGGTGTGTCGGGAGCTCGGCTCAGGTAGGGGTCAGCCTAGGAAAGGAAATTAAGATACAAGATAAAAGAGATATTTTATTTGTTGTGATATTATTCTAAAGATGAAAGATATTATTATTACTGTTTAAATCTGTTATCATATTATTCTAGAGATAAAGAGATATTTTATCTCTTGTGATAATATGCAAGTTAGTTATATATTAATTAATACATGTTAGTTACGTATTAATTAATAGTTTTTTTGAATAAAAGAGGAGCACCCAAGAATAATGGTGCTCATGTTAAACAAAATGTTTTCCTGTTGTTAGCACCTGAAGATAAGTGGTGCCCATGAGCAGGTGGTTTTCTGTTATTATTTTATGCTTTCGGTAGAAATTATATTCTCATGAGTGAAAGTTGTTAGAGGAATAACTATAAAAGGGGGCTTGAGACCCCGATAAAGGTATGTTGTTTCTGAGTATTAGACACTGAAACAGATTATTATTTAGTTTGCTCTCACTGACTTGATTGTCGGAGAGTGATCAACAAGTAGAGCGCCCTCTGTCTCAATGGAGCGTTGTTCCAGTGCGCAAGGAAGAGACAGACTAGAAGCGAAGCTTGCCCATCCAATCAACCCGATGTCAACTGACGAGAACAACTACCAATCCTTAAATACACTAATTGAAATAAAATGACTTTTACAAATAAAAATATATATACCATCTTTAAAAAATTAAATAAAAGTAATGAAAAGTTTAATTATTTTTAAAAATATCACTACAAGAAAAAAGGGTTTTAACGAAGGTTATTTAGCGGAGGTAACCCTATGAATTGATTTACTTAACTGGTTTTTTATAACCTTCCTTAAGTTCCAACGGTTATTCTAAAACCTTAGCAAAATAATGAAGGTTTTTTAACGTTCGTTAAATTTCAAAGGTTTATTTTAAAACCTCAACAAAATAATTATCCTTTTTGGACAATGAAAGAATTTGGACATTCATCATTTGTCCATTTGGACAAAGGTTTTGCAATGAAAGAATTATCCTTTTTGAACTTTGGAATGTAAGGACCATTCTCAATTGAATCCCAAATTCTTTGATCAATAGATTCAATAAAGGTTTTCATTCTTGCTTCCCAAAACATATAATTCAATCCACAGAATAAAGGTGGTTTGTAGATTGAAGCACCTTCCTCAAAACATAGTTTTCCAGACATAGAAAAAAGATTTTTGATCAACTTGAATAACTTTCAAGAACCAAGCTCTTGCCAATTGTTAGAATATATGGCCTTAAACGAGAGGCGGGTGAATTGTTTAAGAAAGATTTTCAGAAACTTTTAAACTTAGAACGAAAATACTTCAAGAAAACCTTGATTAAGAATTCAGTCTTTCCAAAACATAAAGCAAAATCACAATACTGGAAAAACAATCGGTTGTTTTACCGAAACAATCGGTTGTTTATACCAGTTATCAAATAACAAAACTGAATTTAAAGAGATAGGGATAGAGAGATTGTACACAATTGTTTATACTGGTTCACTCCAAACCCAGAGCTACATCCAGTATTCTCAGAAACCCTGAGGAAATCCACTAAGCAATCACACCTTGATCCCTTACACAACAACCAAGAGAATAACCTTGAACACCTCAAGACACACACTCTTCTTGGCCAACACACCAACACTGAGATTGCTGATTTTGATCCCCTCAAGAACACACAGCCAATCTCAGCAAACACAGAAACGAAACTTGTTTTACAGAGTATAAGGATTACACTTATTACAGAAGATAATCTGAAATCAATACAAGCAGAATCCTATTCCATACACTTTGATCAATCACAAACTCTTAGCAATCTCAACTCTTTGAAAAACTGAAAAACTCTTAGCAAAAACTTGTCAAAGATTTTTTTGTTAAATCTGTTTTTCTTAATATATTCAAAGATGTAGTTTGTTATCAAATCTTAACAAACTCTTAAATTGCATTAAAAGATTAGTCAAAGCATTTAATGACTGCAGCGTAACCAGTTAAAACATTTAAAGCTCAGTCAAACAGAAAACAGTTTTTCTGTTATGGTCCCAAAACAAACAATCGGTTGTTTCCTCGAATCAATCGGTTGTTTTGGTACTTAAAAGTTCAACCATTTTAAAAACAGTTTTCAATCATTTTCTCAAAACACCTAAGTACAAACAATCGGTTGTTTCGACAAAACAATCGGTTGTTTTAACTTAGTTTGAAAACATTTTACTTTCACAAAGATTGAGAATGCTAATGCTTTAGATTTAATCAAAGGGTGGATTACAACATATAAACTACCCCAGAACTAAGCTAAACCAGCACAACAACACTAAGCACAGCAGAGGCTTCAACATCCTTCAAAGGATTTGTATTCTTCAAAGCTTGAACACCACTTGGTTCAACAATCTCCCCCTATTTGATGAAGACAAATCCCTGGTGCTTGTGTTCGTTCTGATTAAACCTGAAGCAGTACCTGCAAAAATAACATTTATACTACCCAATGCTTCTTACAGCAGCAAGTTAGATTTTTACAAATTCTAAGCATAAAGCATGATAAACAATCGATTGTTTACACGAAACAATCGGTTGTTTCTATCAGCAGCAGTAGAAAACACTTTCATATCAGAGATTTTTAACAATTTATGCAGTATCAGATAAAGATATACAAGAACCAATTAATTCTCCCCCTATTTGTCTTCACAAATAGACTTTAGCATGTATCTACAACAGATTTAGGAGAGATTATTAAGATCAAGCATACCTAACTCATTTCTTAAGAAGAAAAACCTCTCTTTTGGTAAAGGCTTTGTGAAGATGTCAGCTAACTGCAGTTTGGTCTCCACAAACTTCACTTCACAGTTCCCATTTTGTACATGATCCCTGATGAAATGATGCCTTATCTCAATATGTTTGGTCCTTGAGTGCTGAATCTGATTTTTGGTAAGATTGATGGCACTTGTGTTATCCCACATCAAAGGAACCTTGCTGATTTGTAAAGCAAAATCTGCAAGTTGTTGCTTGAGCCACAGAATCTGTGCACAGCAGCTACCAGCAGCTATATATTCAGTCTCGACAGTAGAGAGAGCAACACATGCTTACTTCTTGCTATGCCATGAGATTAGGCTTGAGCCAAGAAGGTGGCAAGTACCACTTGTGCTCTTTCTATCTAGCTTGCAACCTGCAAAGTCAGAATCTGAATAACCAATTAAATGAATTAGGGAGTGAGAAGGATACCACAATCCTACAGATGATGTTCCTTTGAGATATTTCAGAATTCTTTTTGAAGCTTTGAAGTGTGACTCTTTAGGATTTGCTTGATATCTTGTACATAGACACACCACAAACATGATGTCCGACCTACTAGCTGTTAGATATAGCAAAGCTCCAATCAATCCTCTGTATTTTGTTTGATCTACACATTTTCCAGTAGCATCCGCATCCATGTAGCAGCTTGATGGCATTGGAGTGCTAGCTTCTTTGCAACTCTCCATTTCAAATTTCTTGAGAATCTCCTTACAATACTTTGATTGACTCAAGAAGATCCCATCCTTTGTTTGCTTAACCTGCAATCCAAGAAAGAAAGATAGTTCTCCCATCATACACATTTCAAACTCACCTTTCATTACAGCCACAAATTCTTCGCACAATCTATCTTGTGTAGCACCAAAGATGATATCATCAACATAGATTTGCACAAGAATTATTTCTGCATTTGATTTCTTGATGAAGAGAGTCTTGTCTACCATTCCTCTTTCATAACCATGAGATAGCAGAAAGTTGCTAAGCCTTTCATACCACTGCCTTGGAGCTTGTTTCAATCCATACAAAGCTTTCTTCAACTTGAAGACATGGTAGGGATACTTATGATCTTCAAATCCCGGTGGTTGATCTACATAGACTTCCTCATTGATGTAGCCATTTAAGAAGGCGCTCTTGACATCCATTTGGAAGAGTTTAAAACCACTCATACATGCAAAGGCCAGCAGCAGCCTCACAGCCTCCAATCTAGCAACAGGAGCAAAGGTCTCACCATAATCTATGCCCCATTGTAGCCTTTGGCAACTAGCCTTGCTTTGTTCCTTGTGATCACACCATCCTCATCTAGCTTGATCCTGAAAACCCATTTCGAACCAATAATATTCATTTCATTAGTTTTAGGGACAAGAAACCATACCTCATTCATTGCAAACTGATTCAGCTCTTCATGCATAGCTTCAACCCACTTCTCATCCTTGAGAGCTTCCTCAATTGACTTTGGTTCTATTTGAGAGACAAAAGTTGTGTGCCTGCAGAAGTTTGAGATGGAGCTACATGTGGAGACACCTTCCTTTATCTGCCCTATGATGTTATCCACTGACAAATCTCTAGGAATCCTCCACTCCTTGGGCAGCTCACTCTGTTGCAGAATTTCAATCGGTTGTTTCTGCGAATCAACCGGTTGTTTTTCTGCACAAATTTCCAGCTTTTCCAAACTGATGCTCTGTTCATCTTCCTCAGCACTGGTCTTTGGGATTTGATTGATTTTGCGATCTACCTCATCAAAGACAACGTGAACTGATTCTTCTACAGTCATCAACCTCTTGTTGTATACTCTATATGCATGACTTGTAAGTGAATAACCAATGAAGATACCAAGGTCCGCTTTCTCATCAAACTTTCCCAAGTTTTCTTTTCCATTGTTGAGAACGAAACAGCTGCTGCCAAAGACTTTGAGGTGACTTATGTTAGGCTTCCTTCCATTGAAGAGTTTATATGGAGTTTTCTTCAAAATGGGCCTTATAAGTACCCTATTCATCACATAACAAGAGGTGTTCACTACATCTGCCCAAAAATACTTAGGAAGTGATGATTCACTAAGCATTGTCCTTGCAAGCTCTTCAAGAGACCTGTTCTTCCTTTCTACAACTCCATTTTGCTGTGGTGTTCTTGGAGCAGAGAAATTGTGTAGAATTCCCAACTTCTCACAGAATTTGCTAAACTTCTCATTCTGAAATTCTCCTCCATGATCACTCCTTATAGAACCTATGTTGTTGATCTTTGTGTTTTGTAGTCTTCTTGCTAGCTTTTTTAATGCAGCAAAGGCATCACTCTTTGATTCCAAGAAAAGAGTCCAAGTGTATCTAGAAAAGTCATCAACAATAACAAGAGCATAATAATTTCCACCAAGACTCATAGTTCTTGAGGGTCCAAAGAGATCCATGTGAAGAAGTTCAATAGGTCTCAAAGATGAAACAACATTTTTAATTTTGAAAGAACTTTTCAATTGTTTCCCTTTTTGGCATGCTTCACAAATGTGATCCCTCTCAAACTTGAGTTTTGGCAGCCCAATCACAAGATCTTTTGAAATAAGCTTGTTCAAATGATTCATGTGAATATGAGCAATTCTTCTATGCCAAAGCCAAGATTCATCTTGCTTGGATAGAAGACATCCAATTGAACATGGTGAAGAGATATCTAGAAGATACACATTATTAACTCTCTTACCTACCAACATTACCTCTTTGGTGTTAGGTAGATAGATTTCACATGTGTTTGTCTTGAACATCACTTGATACCCCTTGTCACATAGTTGGCTAATGCTCAGCAGATTATGCTTTAGGCCTTCAACAAAAAGTACATCATGGATTACCAAGATTATCTCATCTCCTATGGATCCTCTCCCAAGAATTCTTCCTTTGTTGTTGTCTCCATAGGTGACATGACCCTCTTGCTTGAAGGAGATGCTCAGGAACTTTGATTTGTCCCTTGTCATATGCTTGGAGCATCCACTATCCAAGTACCATAGTTGTTTGCTCTCCTCCAAGATTTTCTACAAAAGAGATTTTCAAGTACAAAGATTTGGTCCCCTTATGAATGTGGGTCCATCTGGTTTATACTCATCAATTAAAGCTTTATTTCCCTTAGGAATCCACTTCATAAGACCTTTAGGAACAGCATGTTTTCTGATTTTACAGAACCTCACAGAATGGCCTCTTTTCATGCAATAGAAGCATGTAACAATTGGTTGTTTCGATGGTCCAATCGATTGTTTTTCTGGCATTTTCGAAAAAGATTTTGAAAATCTATCTTGTTTGTTTTGTGGATTAAAACCCAATCCAGATTTTCCAAAAACACAGTTTTGAGATGCTAGAACACTCTCAAAGTTGGATTGGCCTTTAGAAAGCTTATCCACTGTTTTAACAAGATAGTGGACCTTCTTTTCAAGATTTTCACAATTTTCACAATTGCAAGAGGAGTTTTTGTAATTGATTTCCAGATTTTCAAAATCTGTTTTTGAATTTTCTAAATCCTCTTCTAGTGCCTTTACTCTGTTTTCAAGCCAACTGTTCTTTTCTTTTAACCGATTGTTCAAGAGAGCCAATCGGTTGGCTTCTTCATGTGTTTCTTGAAAGGCTTGAAGCAATTGACCATAATTTTTAGAGTTTGAGAAGTTTGATGAACTTACACTACTTGAGTCATCCTCCCTTCTGGCCATGAAGCAAAGATTGAGGCTTTTCTTATTTTGCCTTCTTTTCCATCTTGCTTGACTTTTTATCATTGCTTCCTTTGGTTCATGAGCAGCCTTGAGAGTCTCCCACATATCCTTGGCAGTTTTGCACTTTGATATCCTGAAAAATTCATTAGTATCTGATCCTGCCTGTTGACCAGAACGCTGGAACCTGCCTCGTCAAAGGATCGACGTGTGCACCGCTTCAAACCTCCGTCCTCCTTCAAGATCCACCTCAAGAACCTGCAAAAGAACAGAGCGGCGCCGCTGCGGCCGATCGCACTCCAACGCCCAAGTCAGTGACAGAACCACCAAATACTAAGAGCAAGAACACTCAAGAAATCTCAAGCAACCGTGCAATGTTCTCTCTCACAGTATGCTCAAGAACTCACAAGCGTAAAGAGTATAATCTGAACCTGCGTACCTCAGAAGTTCGTTGAGAACTCTTATATACCTGGTCACTTTCTCTCTCCTGGCAGTTACAGACCTGGACACGTGGCTCGCATCCAGTCGTACACATGCCATCATCTGGAGCCTCCTTGACTTGGGCGCTGCTTCCGACTCTCTTTTTGGCTAAGTTACTTATGCATGGTACTGCCCAGTGCATAGCTAACTTGGGAGCGCGATCTCTACTGGAATTGGCGAGTTAGGGTGCTCTCGTACACCTTCCCTGTGGTCTCGCCGGCCGCCTTCACAATCTGCATCACCTTCATCTTCGGCGATGTGCTTGCTCTGGCGATCTCCAATCACTTGGTCGCCTGAGTTTACCATCTGGCGACTTCATCTTCAACTGGGCGATCGCCTGGTATGCTGGAGATCGGAGCACGCCAACTTAATAACTGGCGATTACACGAACCCCCCGACTTCCTTCCAATCTGCAAGTCTGGCGCCTTGTCAACATGCCTACACTGTGGCTTGGTGCCACGTCATCACTTCCGACTACCAGGGCGGTACAGTATCTAGTGCAGAAGCTATAATGTTTTGAGCAGACCGATCAAGCTGAGCCATCTTACATTCATCATTTGTCCATTTAGACAAAGGTTTTGCAATGAAAGAATTATCCTTTTTGAACTTTGGAATGTAAGGACCATTCTCAATTGAATCCCAAATTCTTTGATCAATAGATTCAATAAAGATTTTCATTCTTGCTTCCCAAAACATATAATTCAATCCACAGAATAAAGGTGGTTTGTAGATTGAAGCACCTTCCTCAAAAGATAGTTTTCCAACCATAGAAAAAAGATTTTTGATCAACTTAAATAACTTTCAAGAACCAAGCTCTTGATGCCAATTGTTAAAATATATGGCCTTAAACGAGAGGGGGGTGAATTGTTTAAGAAAGATTTTCATAAACTTTTAAACTTAGAATGAAAATACTTCAAGAAAACCTTGATTAAGAATTCAATTTTTCCAAAACATAAAGCAAAATCACAATACTGGAAAAACAATCGGCTGTTTTACCGAAACAATCGGTTGTTTATACCGGTTATCAAATAACAAAACTAAATTTAAAGAGATAAGGATAGAGAGATTTACACAGTTGTTTATACTGGTTCACTCCAAACCCAGAGCTACATCCAGTCTTCTCAGAAACCCTGAGGAAATCCACTAAGCAATCACACCTTGATCCCTTACACAATAACCAAGAGAATAACCTTGAACACCTCAAGACACACACTCTTCTTGGCCAACACACCAACACTGAGATTGTTGATCTTGATCCCCTCAAGAACACACAGCCAATCTCAGCAAACACAGAAACGAAACTTGTTTTACAGAGTATAAGGATTACACTTATTACAGAAGATAATCTGAAATCAATACAAGCATAATCCTATTCCATACACTTTGATCAATCACAAACTCTTAGCAATCTTAGCTCTTTGAAAAACTCAAAAACTCTTAGCAAAAACTTGTCAAAGATTTTTTTGTTAAATCTGTTTTTCTTAATATATTCAAAGATGTAGTTTGTTATCAAATCTTAACAAACTCTTAAATTGCATTAAAAGATTGGTCAAAGCATTTAATGACTGCAGCGTAACCAGTTAAAACATTTAAAGCTCAGTCAAACAGAAAACAGTTTTTCTGTTATGGTCCCAAAACAAACAATCGGTTGTTTCCTCGAATCAATCAGTTGTTTTGGTACTTAAAAGTTCAACCATTTTAAAAACAGTTTTCAATCTTTTTCTCAAAACACCTAAGTACAAACAATCGGTTGTTTCGACAAAACAATCGGTTGTTTTAAATTAGTTTGAAAACATTTTACTTTCACAAAGATCGAGAATGCTAATGCTTTAGATTTAATCAAAGGGTGGATTACAACATATAAACTACCCCAGAACTAAGCTAAACCAGCACAGCAACATTAAGCACAGCAGAGGCTTCAACATCCTTCAAAAGATTTGGATTCTTCAAAACTTGAACACCACTTGGTTCAACACTTATTAGTTTAGAACTTATAAACTAAAAAATTAATTATAGTTTTAATATTATGTTACTGTACCGCCCTGGTAGTCGGAAGTGATGACGTGGCATCCCGCTACAGTATAGGCGTGTTGACAAGGCGTCAGGTTGGCAGAAGGGAAGGAAGTCGGGGGGACTCGTGAAGTCGCCAATTATTAAGTTGGCGTGTTCCGATCTCCAGCATACCAGAACCGGCGATCACCAGGTTAGAGATGAAGTCGCCAGATGTAAACTCAGGCAACCTTGAGATTGGAGATCGCCAGAGAAAGCACATCGCCAGAGATGAAGGTGGTGCAGATTATGAAGGCGGCCGGCGAGACCACAGGGAAGGTGTACGAAGGCACCCTAACTCGCCAGTTCCAGTAGAGATCGCACTCCCAAGTTAGCTATGTACTGGGCAGCACCATGCATAGATAACTTAGCTAAAAAGAAAGTCAGAAGCAGCGCCCAAGTCAAGGAGGCTCCAGATGATGGCACGTGTACAGTTGGATGCGAGCCACGTGTCCAAGTCTGTAACTGCCAGGAGAGATAAAGTAACCAGGTATATAAGAGTTCTCAACGAACTTTCTGAGGTACGCACGTTCAGATTATACTCTTTACGCTTGCGAGTTATAGAGCTGACTGTGAGAGAGGATTTGCACGGTTCTTGTTCTCTTAGTATTTGGTGATTCGGTCACTGACTTGGGCGTTGGAGTGCGATCGGCCGCAGCGGCGCCGCTCTGTTTCTTTGCAGGTTCTTGAGGTGGATCTCGAAGAGGAACGGAGGTGTGAAGCGGTGCACACGTCAATCCTTTGACGAGGCAGTTTCCAGCGTTCTGGTCAACAGGCAGGATCATCAGGCGCCCACCGTGGGGCCGTGTAAAACTTGCTCCCATCCACAGCGTGAGTTCTTGGAGGTTTTCGAAGTTTTCCGCGTGGTTGTGTGCTGGTGCAACCATCGTTCGCTGTTTGCTTGAGATTTGTTCGGTGAATTCGCGTTTTACACCGTTCGTCTGGTTTTTCGATCGGTGAAGTGAGGTTTTCCTGCTGTTTACGTGTGATTTGTTCGGTGGAGTTGATTTCTTTCGCTCGTTTGGTTGTCCGTGGGAAGAGCAGTGGTTTCTGGTGGAGTTGCAAGTTTCTTTGAAGGTTTGCGGTGTTCTTGAGTTTTCTCGCGGAGTTTCGCACTGTTTTTCCGATTGATCGCTGACTCAATCGTAGCTAAAGTAAGTGTTGTTCGCTGCATTCTGTGATTGGCTGAGTTTCATGAGAAAAATGAGAAGCAATCGCTCAAGTCCAGTTGCGCCCGTCGCTGCTGAAGGCGCCGCTGCCATGACCATGGCGCAGATGGCATAGATGATGCGTTCGTTGCAGGCAACTGTGGAAGCCTCACGCATAGAGCAGGCGAGAATGCATGAGGACCTGGTCGCCTCTCGCGCCAGGAATGAGGAGCTCACCAAGGTGACTGAGGAGCTCCGTCAAGCTCTTCAGGAGCAGCAAGGGCGTTCTTCTGCTGAAGAGGTGGCGCCGTCATCGCCACCTCGCGTTTTCCCTATGCCTTTTGTTCAGGCGATTACTGACACGCCTATTCCTACGAGCGTGGTCCCGGTTAAGGCTGTCTTTACCGGCGTGGAGGATCCAGAGGCTCATCTAACCACGTTCCATACACAGATGATGCTGTCGGGAGGGTCAGACGCCGTGTATTGCAAGATGTTTGTGAGCACGCTCCAGGGAACGGCGTTGGAGTGGTTTGTGAGCCTAACTAACGGTCACATAACCAATTTTCAGCAGTTCTCGAAGGTTTTCGTCGAGCAATACATCGTGAACAAGGCACCGCCCAGGGTGTCTTATGATCTGTTTGATATAAGGCAGTACCAAGGAGAGTCCCTCAGAGACTACCTGAATCGCTTTGGAGCGCAGATGGTCAGATCGCCGGCCAAGGATGAAGAAATGTTGGTCTATGCGTTCAAGAAGGGCGTGCTGCCAGGACCATTCTGCGAGGCCTTGATCAGGGCTCACCCTGCAACGTTTGCTGAGGTCAGGCGACTTGCGGTGGCTCACATCGCCGACGAGAGTGAGGTCGCCGAGAAGAGAGGGAGCGTGGCTCCCGCTAGGCCACGCGCCCAGACCAGGATTCAGCCGCAAAGGGTGCTGGAGACAGCGGCGACGGCCAGGAATGACCAGAGGACTCGCCATCCTTATGATAGGAGGAATAAGGGGAGGGGCCAGGGACGCCAACAGCCAGCACGCCGGGAATACAATCGCCCGCCTAAGCACAAGTTTGTTATGGGATTGGCGGACCTGATCGCCATTCCCAATATATCTGCTAGGTTGAAAGCGCCCGAGAAGGTGGGCGACAAGGTGCTGGGACCAAAGCCAGACGCCTGGTGCGAGTTTCACCAGGGCTTTGGCCACACTTTGGACTCGTGTTTGTCTTTAGGGTATCAGCTCGATGATCTGGTTAAGAGCGGGTTCCTAAATGACTATCTGCTGGATAGGAGGACGGGGGGAGCGTCGAGTTCCCAGCCAGCAGGTGGAGAAGCCCAGCAACACGAGATGCCTATCCACGGGGAAATCCACACCATTGCAGGAGGCTTCTCGGGTGGTGGATGCACCGCATCGCAGAGGAAGAAGTACGCGCGGTCGGTGATGACAGTGGACATGTTTGAAGATCACTCGCCGGAGGTGGACATTACGTTCACCAAGCAGGATCTTCGGGACGTTGTGCCCCATGACAACGATCCCATAGTCATTTCGTTGATTACGGCGGGAAGGAAGGTCCACAGAGTTCTGGTGGACCAGGGAAGCTCGGCAGACGTGATGTTCTGGCCGACTTTCACGCAGCTGGAGTTGCCCCTTGACCAGCTAAGGCCCTATGGAGGGTGCCTGTATGGGTTCGCTGGTGACCAGGTGGAGGTCAGGGGGTATATTGAGTTGAGAACCACGTTTACAGATGAGGCTGGTTCGAGGACGGAGAAAATCAAGTACCTCATCGTAAACGCTCCTTCAGCATACAACATCCTGTTGGGAAGGCCCACGCTTAACAGGATAGGCGCCATTCCGTCGACTCGGCACATGAAGGTAAAGTTGCCGTCTATGGAAGGGGTGGTGATCACGATCAAGTCTGATCAGAAAGAAGCAAAAAAGTGCTATGAGAATAGCCTGAAAAACAAGAGATCAGTGAGCTATGTAACAACCACCCCACCTCCCGGTGTGAAGCCCAGATCGACGGTAACAGAGGAGACCGCCGGAAGGGACGTGGAGATGGTGGACGCTGGGCTGGAGGAGGGGAGCGTTGGCGTGGAGGAGGAAGAGGTGCGGAATCGCCCTGAGGAAGCGAGAGAGCTGGGAATCGCCAGGGCGGTGATCGCCCGAGAATCCAGGCCAAAACCTGTCGAGCAGTGGCTCGAGAAAGAGATCGGGGGAAAAATCTTCAAGCTGGGAAGATCTCTGGAGGGCGAGCTCCAGGACCAGATCGCCAAGGTGATTGAACGGCATCTGGACGCGTTTGCATGGTCCGCTTCGGACATGCCCGGAATTGATCCCGACTTCCTGTGCCATCATCTGGCGATGGACAGCTTGGTGAGACCAGTGCGACAAAGAAGAAGAAAGTTCAACGAAGAAAGGAGGCAGGCGATTAGAGATGAAACACAGAAGCTCCTTGCTGCAGGCCACATCAGGGAAGTCCAGTACCCTGAATGGCTGGCGAATGTCGTGCTGGTGAAGAAGAGTAACGGGAAATGGCGCATGTGCGTCGATTTCACCGACCTGAACAAAGCTTGCCCAAAGGATTCATATCCTTTACCAAGCATAGACGCCCTGGTGGATAGTGCTGCGGGGTGTAAGTTGCTGAGTTTCCTGGATGCCTTCTCGGGGTATAATCAGATCAAGATGCATCCCATGGATGAAGAAAAGACAGCCTTCATGACGGAGAAGTCGTGCTATTGCTACAAGGTGATGCCGTTTGGGCTGAAGAACGCGGGGGCCACGTACCAGAGGCTGATGGATCGAGTACTGGCACCAATGCTGGGAAGGAACGTGCAAGCGTACGTCGATGACATGGTCGTGACCTCGCCGGAAAAGAGCAAGCACGTTGCTGACTTGGAGGAATTGTTCACGGCGATCGCCAAGTTCAGATTGAAGCTGAATCCAGAGAAATGTATTTTCGGCGTGGAAGCTGGGAAGTTTTTGGGTTTCCTCTTGACTGAAAGAGGCATAGAGGTCAACCCTGATAAGTGTGCCGCCATCTTGGCGATGAGGAACCCAGCTACGGTGAAGGAGGTTCAGCAGCTAACAGGTCGGATGGCAGCCCTGTCCCGCTTCGTGTCCGCTAGCGGAGAGAAGGGCCATCCCTATTTTCAGTGCCTGAGGCGCAACAATAAGTTTGTTTGGACGAAAGAGTGCGAGGAAGCTTTCGTCAAGCTGAAGGAGTATCTGGCGAGCCCGCCGGTTCTGTGCAAACTGCTGGTAGGAACCCCTCTCAGGTTGTATTTTGCTGTAACTGAGAGGGCGGTGAGTGCGGTGCTCGCCCAAGACCAAGATCAGGCACAGAAGCCTATTTATTTTGTGAGCAAGGTGTTGCAGGGCCCCGAAACGAGATATCAGGCCCTGGAAAAGGCCGCGCTAGCTGTGGTGTTTTCGGCGAGGAGGTTGCGCCACTATTTCCATAGCTTCATCATACTGGTGATGACTGACCTGCCCATCCAGAAAGTTTTGAAGAAGCCTGACGTTGCAGGAAGGATGGTGAAGTGGGCGGTAGAATTGTCAGAGTTTGATATCAAATATGAGCCCCGAAGCCCGATTAAAGGGCAAATCTTTGCAGATTTCGTGGTCGAGCTCTCATCTGAGGCAGCGCGAGTTGAAGGGGACGATTTCCGTTGGGTGCTTTCGGTGGATGGATCGTCGAACCAGCAGGGCAGCGGTGTTGGAGTCATTTTAGAAGGGCCCAACGACGTGCTGATCGAGCAATCCTTGAGATTTGCCTTCAAAGCCAGTAACAATCAAGCAGAGTATGAGGCGCTGATCGCCGGAAATTTGCTGGCCAAGGAGATGGGAGCTAGGGTGCTGATGGCTAAGAGTGACTCGCTGCTAGTCACAGGGCAAGTAACAGGCGAGTTCCAGGCTAAAGATCCACAAATGGCAGCCTATCTGGAATATGTGCAGGAGTTGAAGAGTTCTTTTGCCTCCTTTGAAGTAGGGCATGTGCCCAGAGAGCAGAATGCCCGAGCTGACTTGCTAGCTAAGCTCGCCAGTTCAGGCAAGGGGGGTAGGCAGAGGACGGTGATTCAAGAAACTCTGAACACGCCGAGAGCATTTGTGGCAGATCACCTGGTCCTTCAGATAAGCAAGTCGACGGAGAAAGCAGCGAGAAGCCATAAGTCCCTGACGCAAGAAACTCTGAGATCGCCGAGAATTAGAGCATGTCGGGGAGAGAAGGTGAACGTGATGCAGGTCTGCGCTACCCATGAGCCAGACACTTGGATAACACAGTACAAGCGGTGCCTGGCGGATGGCCTTCTCCCGCTGGATCCGACTGAGGCTAGGAAGGTAAAGAAGAATTCTAGCAAGTACACCCTGATTGATGGCGATCTGTACAGGTTTGGGTTCACTCACCCGCTCCTGGAATGTATACACGGCGAGAAGTGCACGAGAATCATGGCGGAGCTCCACGAAGGTATATGCGGAAGCCACGTCGGGGGTCGAGCTCTGGCCGCGAGGACTCTCCGTGCAGGATACTACTAGCCATCGACGAGAGAACATTGCAAGAAGTATGCGCAATGCTGCAAACAGTGCCAACAGCACGCCGATTGGCACAAGGCGCCTCCCGAGGAGTTGAAGTCGATTTACAGCCCTTGGCCGTTTCATACGTAGGGAATCGACATCCTGGGACCTTTCCCGCTGGCGATCAGGCAGATGAAGTACTTGGTGGTGGCAATTGAATATTTCACCAAGTGGATCGAAGCAGAACCAGTGGCCCAGATCACCGCACACAAGATCGAAGGTTTCGTGTGGAAAAACATCGTGTGCCGGTTTGGAGTGCCTAAACGCCTGGTGTCGGACAATGGGACTCAGTTTGCAAGCCACCTGTTGAAGAAGCTTTGCGAAGGGGTGGGAATTCAACAAGTGTTTGCATCCGTCGAGCACCCTCAGACAAATGGCCAGGTGGAGTCAGCTAATCGGTGTTGTTGAGAGGTTTGAAGAGAAGGCTAGAAAAAGCCAAGGGAAGCTGGGCTGAGGAGGTGCCCCGTATAGTCTGGGCATACCATACCACCGAGCAGTCAGGAACCCATGAGACCCCGTTTAGCTTGGTCTATGGGTGTGACGCAATGATTCCAGTAGAAATTCAGGAGAGCTCGCCGAGATTCCAGAACTTCGTAGAGGAAGACTCGAATGAAGAGAGAAGGCTGAACCTGGATCTACTGGATGAGGTCAGAGAGGAAGCGAGATTGAAGGCTGAGGCGGTGAAGAGGAGGATTGAACGAAGATATAACTCAAAGGTGATGCCAAGGCAGTTTAGAGAAGGCGACCTGGTGATGAGGAAGGCCCACCAGTACGAGATGGAGAATAAACTGTCGCCCAAGTGGACTGGACCGTTCAGAATAACCGAGGCGCTCGGGAACGGCGCCTACCGCTTAGAGACGCTGGAAGGAGGGGCGATTCCTCGCACCTGGAACGCCACGCACCTGAAGTTGTACTATAGTTAAGAGCTTTGTAAGTAAAGACAAACACAAAGGTTATATTACAATGTCTCTGATGAGACAGTTTGAAGGGGGCACTCTTTTTTCCCTAAGGAGGATTTTTAATGAGGCCACCCAATAAAAGAAGAGTTTTCGAAGTATAAGGCGTTTCAGATTGCATGTTTGCTATTTTCCAAAAAGTTTTGAAGAAAGACCTTGTCACTTGTACGTGATTTAAGGCAAGTAAAGATATATTGCATGCTTTCTAAAAAGTTTTTAAGTCCTCATCGTTTTTCGGCGATTGGAGGCATCAGTTAAAGTTTTAAGTCCTCATCGTCTTTCGGCAATCGCAGGCACCAGTTAAAAGACCTCAACGCCCTCGCGCGTCCTGAGGCAAGTTAAAGACCTCCTCGCCGTCGAGCGAGTGCAGGCGAGAAAGAGTGAAAGTCCTCAGTGTTTCTGGGGGCGAGAAGATGTAACCCCTGGGGCAATGTAGAGGCAAGTGAAAGTCCTCAGTGTTTCTGGGGGCGAGAAGATGTAACCCCTGGGGCAATGTAAGAGGCAAGTGAAAGTCCTCAGTGTTTCTGGGGGCGAGAAGATGTAACCCCTGGGGCAATGTAGAGGCAAGTAAAAGTCCTCAGTGTTTCTGGGGGCGAGAAGATGTAACCCCTGGGGCAATGTAGAGGCAGATTAAAGACCT